>NC_134479.1:30568719-30888719 GCF_964194025.1 Convolutriloba macropyga
GTGCGTTTTAAAAAAAGCAAAATGTCACCAATATTAAATTTGCTTAGCTTCTATTTCTGCTATTTATTAACTTATTGCCCACAGACGCCGAACACGTTCAATTGCTTTTTGTATCAAACATTCCGTAAAAGTGGGACAGACATTTTATTCCGAAATCGTTGGTTGACTGGCGCGTTACAATTCATATTTATTGACTAAATAGTTGCCATTTTAGGTTAATAGTTCCATATTTAACACAAATAATTTCCAATTGTTTGTCAAATTATTTTTGAGTGACATCTGTTGCGCAGAAATAGTTGCAAATTGAAAGAGAACAAAATAATCCCCAATTTTTGCGAGCTTATCGGTTATCCCTCAATCAAAAAGCTACGTTTTATGTCAACCAGTTCAAAATGTATGACCACTCGTCTTCACAGCTTAAACAGCAAAGCAAAACATGCAGAACAATTTGAGCTCAAAACGTTACTTCGAACTTGAGAGTCAAAAGATAATTCCTGATGGTGAAGTTTTTTTGAACCAAAATGGGTCACCTCAGACACAGAAAAGAGAGCCTTGCGCACTTAGTACACAATTCTGCTCGATTCTATAGGCTGTCTTTTCTAATTTCACACCCTGTTCTTAATTTTAATTACCCTGTAGATTAATTAGAATACTTTCTTAGGCTGGCCATTTTGTTAGGGATAAAAAGACCAGTTCTTAAACCCGAGACGTGGGTTTTAATCAATCCGAGTTTTGCAAGCAAATTCCACACGCTTACATAATTGAATTTTATTTTTTATTAAAAGTGACCGAATCAATTTCCCATTCAGTTGGTGAAATACAAAATAGGGCTACTGACGAAGTCGACAACAATGCAAAAAAATAGAGTTTAATTATTTCAACTACTCTCGCTTAATTGTAATGGGGATATTTGTGAGACTATTAAAATTTAGGTGACAATTTTGCCTGACTTGGTTGGTCTGAACCGCTTATTATAGAGAAACGTAAGCCAAAAAAATGAAACCTATAGTATCTGGTTAAGGTATTATTGTTCCGACCCCTCTTGAGGGGGGAGGAACTACATACTCAACTGAGTTTTTTTTTGTTCAGTCAATTTTGGCCGATCGATTTATTCATCGTAGAGAGTTGAGACTGGTGTCATTAGAAAGATTGTCCAGCGTAGAATATGCAATTGAAAAGATTTTTTTGATTTTCGTTTTTGGCAGGGAGATATTGAGGTTTAAACTTTCGAGAAAATAGAGTGAACTCCGTTGATTTCATTCACCTTTTTTCGGAATTTTTTACTAAAATTTTGCCAATTTTGATAAAAATTAATAAAATTTTTCATGAAAATGTTGTTGATTTTACGTTTACAGACAAAATGCATTGTCGTCTATTTTCATTGAACTTTTTTTTGTCACAAATTCCGGCTAAAACTTTCACAAAATTCAGACTTTTTCCAACAAAAACAGCACGAAATAAGTTTCTTTAGTCCACTCTGATTAAATTTGCAGGAAGTGCAAACCCAAACACCACTAACACAATCTTTGTAGACTGAAAAGGGGGCTAATTCCACTTCAACTTCCGTTGAGTGTGCTCTGTAAATAAAACTTTGCCGTTTTTTGCTAACTTTATTCGTTGATTATCAAAAACGCAGCATTTACTTTTGATTTCTTAACAGACAAAATATCTAAATCAATGACATTCCAAAAACTAAATGTTCCTAATGAACAGTCAACATTAGCAGGACTAGTTTTGGTACCAATTTTGGACCTTTACAATTTTGGACCGTTACAATGACAATAATTCGGAATGTCATCAGTCGTCTTTCTATTAAAAAAAATTTGATCTTTTTTATATTAATTAAATAACAGTACATTTCAAATCAAAGCTCACTAGTGATAGGTCCTCTTGGCTTTCTAATTAGCTCAAAAATAATTTATCTAGTTGATTGCTTGAAAGCTTATGGTCGTTTTGACTTTTAAAATATTTCATTTTTAATTAAAAAATGGCTTATTGAACTTTGCCTCCATTTTTCATTTACTTTGGTCAACATGTAGCTTAGTGTCAGCAATCAAAGAGTGCCCTTTTTTCTGCTGAATTCAAATTCAGTCCTTATTGCGGTTCTACGCCTTAAGTTATGGCGTTCTGGTTTTGATACTACTAGATTTCACAATATTTTTTTAATTTTTATGAATTTGCCCATTTTTCATGTTTTCTAATTTTGTCAAATTATCACTTTATTGTCAGTCCATATATAACATTTGTCGCGTTCAAAATAACGCACAATTGATAATATTTAAATCCTTAAAGATATAGATTGTGGTTCTTTACCGCTTCGACAATATTTTCTCGAAGAAATTAATTGAATTTTTTATTTTTGTCTTTAACTGTTGTTTTTACTTTGTCTTTTTAGTCGTATTTAATTTCCTATACAATGACCCGGTTTGATTGGCTTTTCCTGGAAGAGTATATGAGCCGATGTTCTGATATTAGAAGATAGATAATGATTTTCATGACTTTAAAAACAATTTTTTCCAAAATAAAAAAAAAACTTTTCAACTTCGCAATTTTGTTCCTTTTATTGTCTGTTTGTTACCTGGTCTCGTTAATTAAAGGTTAGAGATGATATTATTTTTGTCAAAGGAAGATGTCAAAAGGGATTGGTGTCACAAAATCTAATGTTTTTAAACAATTCGTTATGAATTTACTGGCTTCGTTACGAGTTTTTCACAAAAAAGTAATATAATTTTTGATTTTTGTCATATTTGACGTTCTTTTTGTAGACGTAAGACATGTTCTGGATAATTTCAGGTCTCAAGAGCCTCCTTTGCAAGAATGGACGAACCTATTCAGCTTTTTCGTTTTGTAATTAACGGCTTTCATTTCTTTGGAAAAAAATTTTTTTCGAAAAAAAAACAAGTATTACATTATTTTGCATTTTTTTCATTTTTGTCTAATTGTTGCTTATTTACATTAATGAGCAGCCGCATAATACATTATTGGTGTTCGACGGTGGTGCAATCGAACATAGTTTGGCGGCCAAAGTATGGCTTTACGGCTTTCAAACCATTTTCTGGCAAGTTTTCAATGATTTTTTGTCTGTTGTCTGTTTGTTGTTCTCTTTGTAACTGCATAAAAAGTTGAATACCAAGAGTTCTTAATTCCCTTCTGCAGAAGAATTGGTAATCGAAAACCTATGGGAAATTTTAGTTGACTCCTGAATGGTTTTCATTACTTTGAAATTCATTGTTTTTTTTTAAATTCAGCGAATTTAAATGCAGAGTTTTATCTGACGCTATTTTGACTTTGTTATTAAGTTTTGTTTTTTAAAACGGACATAAGTTTTTTTATGTTGTTTGAATATTGTTTGTTGTTGTTTGATTTTGACGTTGGTCTTCGCTCGCTTTCTGAATATCGGCATATCTTATCAATCTAATGCATCATTTTTTACTCCACTGAGTTATTTGCTTTGGAGGCTATTTTTTCGTTCATACACCAGTTTTTTTTTTGAAAAATACTTGAATTTTTTGTGTTTTTCTATCTGATCCTCATTTGGTAGACAATTATGCCAAAACTGTGGATGAGCGGGGTCGGAACCTTATGTGCGATCGCACATTACCGAGCCGCCTGTTTGATTTGAAGATTGAAACAAACTCTTCACAATTCCTTAAAAACAAAACTGTTGCGAGAAGAGTTGTTGCATTTTTTTAATTGAAGCAAATCAGCAGTGTACACAGTGAAAGAGTATCGGTTATTTTGCATAAACAATCGGGATAAATCTTAGGAAACGATTTGTAAAACAAATTATATTGGAAGCACAAAAATCGTATTTGCTGTGCCATTAATACATTTAACTGTTTGCTTGTAAACACCGTTGCATTTTTAGGAATTTATAACAAAGGGGGCCATCAGGTAAAGTAAAACCGGAATGGCCTCTTACAAAAAAATTATTAGGATTAAAATTGTTGAACCATGTGGGGGATATTTTTTAGCACTCAAAAATCTTGTAAAGAAAATACGCAGTGGTGGTTTAATTCAATATAATAGTTTGCAGTGCATAAATATGTGAGTAAATAGCGATATGACAATCCATGAAAATCAGATGAATTGAAAAAGCTCCCAAATTTGTTATTAAAAGTCTCTTGCCACATTTCTCAGGCGATAATTTGGTTTCTCCAAAATTTGAATAGATGATAAATATCATCCGTTCAATTTGCCATTATTTTTGGTTAATTTAGTAAGAATACTAAAAATCAAAAAAGAGGAGAAAATCAGACCATCTTCCGTTTTAGAGACCCGGATGAGTTCTTCGCAGTTGACCTAGAAGACCCTTCACTCTCTCCAGAGGAGGTTAACCGGATCAGTGTCTGCCAATGGAAGTACAAACAGTAAGTTACCAACACCATTTTCCAAATCTATTTTTTTAAATTCTGAGTTGGTATTGGCATATATGCCTTCCCCAGTTAAAATTTTGTCAACAAAGAAATGATCGTTTTTGATCGGTATTATAAAGAAAAACTGTCAATAAGCGCTTATGCTTTATAGCCCTATGCTTGAGCGTAGATCTTTAAGAAATTTAACGAATTCATCGCCAATCTTACATTATTTTGTTTATAAAAAAGCGTTCAAAAACGGCAGGATTCCTAAAGAACGGTCAAAAACGATCATTTCCTAATTATACCGGTCAAAAACACTCAAAACCGATCAAAAACGGTCAGTTCCCACAATATTTTGACCGTTTTTATTCGGTCTTGTCAACAGGGGCTATGAACAAGTTCTGAGCTGCAACCAATAATTTAAAGAGACTACTAACAGGTAGTTCAACGACACTAATAAGTATTTCAAACAGGGTAATGAAAAAAAAAATAAATTTTTTCACGTGAGAAGGAGCTTGAGAAGATCTTGGCCCAAAATCTTGGTAATTTACACAATTTCTAAAATTTTATACAGAAGATCTTATAAGCTCGTATATACTTTTGCAACAAGATTTGTAACAAGATTCTTATTAAGAACCTATAAAGTCTTTAGTTTCGTTTCACTGGGTAAGACTGTCGTTTCTGCCAGTTCCCAATTTTTGTCTTATTTCTAACCAAATTGTGCTCAGTCGCGTTTACGCGCCTATGTAAAAATCAATATCGCAGAAGCAACTTTTCTCTTTATGGGAACATTCTGTATGTAAAAAGGCTCTATTTGAGAAAAATAAAATGGACGACAAAAATACAATCTCAAATTGGAGCGAATATTTTGTCTCCATTTGTTAAACTTCAAAAAAGAACTACTGTAAAAGTATATCGGAGTGATAGTTAGGGTATTTATTATTTGATTTAGAGGATATTCTTTCTCACGTCAAGAAACTAGGCTACTGAAATTTACTTCCTTATTTTTTTTCAGTTTTCCAAGTTATTTAAACTAAAAAAACTGTGAAAAATTAATTGTTTCCTGTATAGTTTCTATCTTGGTTATTGCAAATTCATTATTTGAAACAAAATTTGAGTATTTTCATACGCAAAACACTTAGATGATAAAACAAAAAGGAAACGTTTTTCAGTTCATTCAAAGCTCAAATGCAGTTTTTGCCTGAACCCGCAGTTGCCGGAACCCGCAGTTTTTTTGAGTTATCATCCTGATAGGCTGCCGATTGAGTTCCTTTTCACCTTTGATAATTTTGTTTTTCCCAGCTGCTTTTTCCCAAAGCTGCCACTTCTCAAATCAATGACGACTGTTTTCTGAGGATCAATTATCAAAAATTGGATTATTTCCTTGATGACAGTAAGTTTGACAAGAAAAAAAGGCTCCCCAATTAAACTTCAATTGCCATAGAGAGAAGTCTGGTCTTTGCAAAGTTTAAACCTTATGGTCGCTAAAAGACGTACAAAAATTTTTCAAAATTTAATCTACTTGATTGCTAAAACAAGTGTCAACTTTTGTCTGATTTTTCGTTTTACATCATTTATGTGTCACTGATGAAGGACCGAGCAAAAATGCCGTGTCCAAAGTTCAACAATTACCTACCATTACTTGAAATTTGTTATAAATTCAAATAATTTTTGATCACTCTCCCAGTGTAAGTTACACATATTTGATGTTACCTTTTTCGAAAAAAAATATCCCACAACTGTTCGTCGACTTGTCAGCATAATTAATTTCGTACTAAAACGGGTGATTTAGAAAACAAATGATCAATTTCATTTTGTTTTTCAGGAATGTTTTAGCCAACTTTTCGCTTAAGAAAATTTTCGTAAAAAAACGCAGGCAGCTTCCAATTTGGGCTTATTGAAAAACGTACTTCTGGGGTACAAATCAACAACTTGCCATAGAAAAATAATATATTTTTCTCGATATACCACAAAATGGTGGTTTTCAGCAGATGCCAATCAATAATAAGAAGGTAGCGCGACTCTTCTTTAAGTCATCGAGAAATTTCTGGCGTTCGTGTTTTTTAGCGGTTCTATATGTTAAGCCACGGTTTTTATGTGATTTCTGTAGTAACCTAATATTGATTAAAATATTCAACTTGTAAATTTGCGAGTTTGGCGAAAGTCAACTTCTGGCTATGTTTTTAGGAACTTCAGGAACTCTAAATTTTTGCCATTTTAAAACTAGCACGTTCAAGTTTTCACACTAGTTCCTCTACTTTCATCTTTCACAGCGGTAAATTATTCCCTTTGTTCCTATTCATGACAGCTATTTCGGGGTAAAACGGCCTGAAGAACTTAAGTCGGCCACTTTTTAATTCAATGATGTATTCCGAAGATCAATGATCAAATTTTTGCTATTATTCTTTGGAGAGACAAAAGTTCTCTGTTGATCTCTAACAATGCTTTTCTATCATGTTCTCAGTAAAAGATTTTGAGAATTTGGATTATTTCATTGATAACAGTAAGATTGACGGGAAATAATGTTCAGGCTCCCCAATTAGATTTCAATTGCCATAGAGAGGGGTTTGGTCTTTTACGAAAGTTAAAACCTTATGGTCGCTGGTTAAAACCTTATAGTTGCTTATGGAAACATTTTCAAAATAATCTCCTACTTGATCGCTAAAACAGGTGGCATTTTTTTCTGATTTTTCCTTTTACAACATTTATGTGTCACTGATGAAGAACCAAGCAAGAATGCCTCGTCCAAAATTGAAGAGTTAGCTACCATTACTTGATTTTGCTATAAAAACATATAATTTTTGGTTACTCCCCCAGAGTACGCTACACCTATTCGGTCTTACTTTTATTTTAAAAAAAAACAAAATACGATTCCAACGACGATTCAACCATTTGTCAGCATAATTAACATCCTATTGCAACGCGTCATTTAAAAAACGATTGAACGATTGCACTTTGTTTTTCATGGAAGTTTTTGCAAGCTGTTCGTTTAGGAATTTTTTGTAAAGCTTCCACCTTGGGTTTATTGAAAAACGTACTTCTGGGGTACATATTGCTAACGTGCCATAGAAAAAAAAACCTATTTTTCTTGGTATACCACAGAATTGTTTTTCAGCAGATGCCAATCAATAATAGGTAGGTAGCGCGACTCTTCTTTATGTCACCGAGAAATTTATGGCGTTTATATGTTTTTTTAGCGGTTCGATATGTTAAGCAACGATTTCGAAGTGATTTCTGTAGTCACGTAATCTTGCTTAAATAATGCAAATTGCAAGTTTTAAAATTTGGGAAGAGTCAGCTTCTGGTTAATTATTTAGGAACTTCTGGAACTCTAAACTTTGGGCATTTTAAAACCAGCACTTGCAAGTTTTAACCCTAGTTCCTCTACTGTCATCTTTCACAACATCAAATCATTCTCTTTGTTCCTATTCATGGCCGTTTTCGGGGATAATACCGCCTGAAGGTTTTAAGTCGGCCTTGAGCAGGCACTACTCTCGGATACTGTGCACGCCATGCTTTTTGAAGCTCAATTCTGATTTGTTTGTTTACAATAACTGGATGACAGAGATGCTTGTGTGTTACAGTAGAATTTGCTCAGTACAGATTCCATGTGATAGTGAAGTTTTCATCATCTTGATGCTCTAGATTATCTCTGTAATCGTTGTCCACGAAGAGAGTTTTGCTCAAGTCATGACAGGTGTAGATTGTGCCCTGAACCCACCAGGTGAATCTTTTTGTTGATGCTACCTCGTTGATGTTGCAAACTTTTCTTCTGATACCGTTTGTTGACAGATGTATCTGGTTCCTGATGTCGTCTAAGTCAAAAAGTGCGCCAGATTCCACAGATCCCTGTTAAAAAGCACCCTGTATGACCTCACGTAGCTCCCAAGTTTGAATTTGATATTTTTCTGTTAGTTCTGTTTGCTTTTAGTTCTGTTTGCTGACTTTCAAGAATTTTTTGAGAGGCGAGACCTATTAATGCCTTTTTTCCTGTCACCGAATTGTGCCATTGTCCTTTTGATAATCCCTAAGACGCTGTGATATGTAGCGCTTTTTAATCTTTTTTATGCTTGTTTTCATTTTCGTAAATAAAAAATTTCTGTTCTGCTGCTGGATTGTTGAACATTTCTTGCGAGAACGGTTTATAATGTGTCAACAAAAATAGGCTTTCTCTTCGCTTCTGGTTCCCTATTGCGGCTCTTCTGGACTCCTTATGAGGGGTCGGCAAGGGCGCTTTTCCTGTAATTTCATTATACTTCACACAGGTCTGCAATCGTGCATAGACTGATGTTGGGCATCTAAATTGTAGGCCGCGAATTTGCCACAAAGTATAGCAGAAAAAGGGGAGGCACTTCACTTCTCTACTACGTAACAAGGGTTGGCGGGTGTATTTGTTGAAGAGAACGAACTTAAAGTTTTTAGGATAAAAGATATTTCTGAAGCACCATTTTCTCACACTAACACAGGGAGAGAACAACCAGGTTATCTGTTACTTTAATGGATTGTTTTTTGGCTAATTATCCCCTCACTTTTGAGGGGATGGAAAAAGATTGAATACTCAGATTCACTCCAGGCCCGGAATTCTTTAGTATGCAAATAATTCAATTTCTATAGAATTGATCTACAATTGTCCAATTAAGAAAAAAAACGTTATTTAAAATCACTCATCAGTAAATTAAGTTTGAATACAGTTTCATCAGCTTCACAATTCCAGGAGTCATATAGAACAATTGCTGCGGATTTAACTTTCTTTGTTGATAGCTCGGTAAAGAGGTCACTCAGTTTTTCAACGCCCAGCCTGTATAGAAATGGTTGCAGTACGGGGCAATCGTCAAATAAGTGTTTCAGGTTTTCGAAAGCGGAATCGCAAAAAGAGCATATAGGATTGCTTTTCAAACCCCGATTCCAAAGAACTTCTTTATCCGGAATGCAATTGTATAACAATTTGAAAAAGATATTTTTCTCAAAGCCCGATAATATATTTTGACTCCAAAGCCATTTTGTAATTTTACCAAAATCCTGTTTTCTTATTTCCATTTTCTCGGAACTTTTCGTAATACGATTTTCCCAGCTTCCGTCGTTCCTACACGTTTCATCGAGAAATTGCTCAACGTTCCTCTGTCTATAAAAGCGTGTCACGTGAAAAATTTTTGCGTTCTGCTTGATCCAAATATTCTGATCTTGTAGAAAAAAGGAGAACCCGGCGCTCTTCACTTCGCTCAAAAGATGGCGTATCGACCGGTTCTTATTTTTCCAATTGTTAAGAAAAATTGCTTTACAACTGGCATCCTCCCCAAAAAGACAATTTTTAATGTCAATTACTTTTGCTGCAAGAATTTTCAGTCTTAAGTTTGGCCAGCCAATTCCACCGTGGTCAACTTTACGTTGAAGATGGCAGAGAGCGACTTCCGTTTTCTTCCCTTCACCCCAAAGTGCTTTCAAACTTAGAGATTGAAATTTTTCAATTAAAGTCCTTGGTACCTTAATGTGTCTTGCAATATTCATTAAGCGTGATACACAAAAAGTATTCATAACAATTGTTTTCGCTCTGAAACTCATAAACTTAGTGAAGTATTTCTCGCTATCGCTTAAAATTTCCTCCAATAGTTTAATATTTTCTTCATAAGCTTCCGAAGTAAGGCCGTGGTATAAACCCAAGATTTTGATTTTTGATGCAGTTGCTACTCTTTCGTCTGCACATAGAACTTGGCTTTTTTTGCGATTTACTTTGAACTGAGTTCCACGACAGAAGAATTTTATTTTCGAGAACAAATTGTCTATATCGATTTTGTGCAGGAAAACAGTTACATCATCAGCGTATGCCACTACTCGTCTGGGTACTGCATAATTTGACCAAGGGTGATTCCGCAAAATATCAAGCAGGGGCTCTAGGGCAACAATGAAAAGGAGCGCTGACAGCGGACATCCCTGCCTGACGCCCCTTCTCAGCCTTATTCTTTCAGTTAGGTACCCGTTTACACTGATATGGGCTTGCGTTTTTGAGTAGAGGCGTTCAGGTGTTCGTACTATATTTTCAGGGAAATTCATCTTTCGCAAGATGTGAAATAAGTAGACCCTGTCAACACGGTCGAAAGCTTTTGAAAAGTCAACGCTTACTACACATTCTTCGTCCATAAGAGAATCGACGCGGCTTTTTAAGTCATTGATGGCCACATGGATATTTCTGACGGGAAGATAAGCATATTGGTCACTTTCAATGATAAGT
The DNA here is from genome assembly GCF_964194025.1 of Convolutriloba macropyga. NCBI lineage: Eukaryota > Metazoa > Xenacoelomorpha > Acoela > Convolutidae > Convolutriloba > Convolutriloba macropyga. The sequence goes on from NC_134479.1 coordinate 30,579,304, forward strand.
GCAAGCACTTGCTTGAACCGATTCGCAATCAGATGTGAGAAGTTTTTTTGGTCAGTATTGATAAGACTTATTGGTCGAACTCCAGAAGCATCTTTTATCCCCTCTTGCTTCGGTAATAGCTTGATAATCGCTTTGTAAAAGGAGAAAGGAAATTCCTTGCCGTCTAGTATTGCCTGAAAAACAGGACACAGAAAAGTCGAAAAAGTTTTTCTGTGATAAAGATATAATTCAGCTGTTAGACCGTCTGGACCAGGACTCGTGGCAATATTCAAACTGTTTATTGCACTTTCTACCTCTGAACGCTTAATCTTTGCAGCTAAAAAATTGCGTTCCTCATCGCTGATCTTTTTATTGTAATATCGCATCACCTCAAATCTGTGTAACGAGTCTGGTTCATTATCAGTGTAAAGGTCCTTGTAATAATCCGAGAATTCAGACAACATTTCATCTGTGTTGGTCGTTTTAGCACCGTTTGGCAAGAGCAACTCGTGTATCAAAGTTTTCGGTTGGCAACATTTTACCCACCTTTTGACAGCTTTTGGGTTTCCGTTGCATGCTTCTTTTACCGTATTTTTCATTACCGTTAGCAATTCTGCCGCTTCCTTTTGTTCCAGTTCCTTCAACATTTGATCTAAACGACACCTCTCCTCTTCACAAGAGACTTTTTTCAAACTCCGAAGCAAATTTTGCGTATAGCTGCTATCGATGCGTTTTTTGTTGATACATATGCTCCTCAGGACATCCCGCAATCGCTGCTTTTGTTCGTCACAGTTATTTAATTCGATTTTCAACTCTAGGAGTAGTTCTTTTATTGTTTCGTGATTGTTCAGTAGGATATTGTTATTAAGCCTCCACACTCCAAAACCTGCATCAAGATTGTCTCCTATTTTCAAAGTTCCCTCCACACAGTGGTGATCACTCAACTCGGTTGCAATGGTTTTGACGTCACTAAAACTGTCAAGGATGTTTGAGAAAATATAATCAATTCTTGTCTGCGTTCCTGTTTTTTTGCATTTATGTGTAAATCTGTTTTCTCCAAATTTCAAGGCTACATCGTCCATCAAAAATATGCTAAGGATTGGGCTTAATCTTTTGAAGATCTGGATGTGCATGTCTTTGGTCACTGTTCCCTCGCAGTTTTTTCCATCGCGGTCTCTTTTCAAATTTGAGAACGCGTTAAGGTCTCCAAGAAGAACTATGTTTTTCTCAAAGACGTTCTCTATGTTTGTAATCGAATCACTCAGTAATTGACATGCTTTTGTGTATTCGGACGTTTTAATGTATGTATTTAAAATACATAAGTTCAAATCAATAAAAGTCGTAACAATGCACGAGTCAGTGCTGCTTGTGCGCTTAAAAGTTAACTTACTATTCCAAAAGGTTAGCAGTCCACCGCTACGACCAGTGCTGGGCATAAAGTGATAATTAAAAAAGTTTAGTTTCAAAATTGAACAAATCTCTTCGCTGAGTAACTCCGTCTTTACCTCTTGAAAACAGAAGACACGAAGTGTCTCCTGGTCAGAGTACTCTAAATGTTGATTTAAAAATCTTAGCAATTTTGTGCCTTTAAGCAGGCCGCAACAGTTCCAAGTCGTAATCTTAATTTTCATTTGTGTCTATCTCTTCGAGTTCTAATACTGTTGGAGGCTTTCCTGTTGTGGTTGCTATTTTAATTTTGTTATTCGTACGACCACTTCTTCGTATCTTCCCCATTGATTCAAAGTTTGTTTGTTCTGCTTGATCTGAATTGCTTGGAACAGTACTGCCCCCTTTTTCCGTCTCATCACTTTCTATCGTGTTTAAGGTTGTCGGATTAAATTGCTTTTTACTTTGGGTTTCTAGAGAAGGACTGGATGCTTTCGTGGTTTGCGTTTCATTCTTTGTTCTGCTCGCAGCATCGTGGTTTTCATCTCTCCCCATTCGTGCTTCTTCTCTTTCATGTGCTCTCTTACTTCTACAGTATTTTTCGTGGTGTCCTTGAAAATGCATTTCTCGTTCTTTGCAGAAGCTGCATTCCAATAAGCTAGGAATATTTGCAAAAAATTTGAATTCGCCCATTGAGAATGCCCGAGTACAATTTGTGTTTGCCCATTCTTTCAGCATCTCCTGATGCTGCGCTGACTCGACAACAATTTTAGCTTGCGCTGTGCCAGTGAAATACCATCCACCGTCTTCACTTTCGAATCGTTGTTTCTTGATTGGAGCTAATAACCTCGTATCAGGGAGCCCAAGTTGTTCAATGATTGCAGTATCGAGTAAAAAGTGTGGTATATTACGGAGATGTAGGGTTGTCTCCTTTGGATAGCTGTTAGGTATGTTTTCTCTTGGCCCCCAAGCACTTAAGTGCTTTCCCCTAACATCTATTCCACGCATCTTGAGTTCTGATATCGATTGTCTCATTGTTGGAGGTGCTAATAGCCGGACTGCGTGAAGCTTCCTCCCATCTGATTTCTCTATGATTGTTTTCAGTACTGTAATGTTATTCCTTTCCGCTTCAGGCAGACTTTTCCTGATTTTCATTACTGTTTCTCGAAATAAAAGTTCTTGTTGTTCTCTATTTAGAAAGATTTCGCGAGTGAAAGGCATGATAAATTCAGCTTTCAGAACAATTGGAGGCTTGATTTGGGCTTTTGAAGCAGCTTTTTCTGCGAAGGATGCTGCTTTGGGGGGCGAGACCGTACCCTGAAGGAGCAGTTCGTTGGTTATTTCTGTCATGATTGCGGCTTTGTTATTTGTTCTAATCGTAATTTGTTCTTTTCGTAATTTGTTCTTTTCGTTATATATTACTTTTCTTTAAAGTTTCTTGAAAAAGTTGTATGTAGCACAGACAAGTTGTAGCACACAGCCAGTTATGCGACGAAGTCAGGGGGAAGCGGGGTTAATCAGGGGGAAGGCTGATGTTGGGCATCTAAATTGTAGGCCGCGAATTTGCCACAAAGTATAGCAGAAAAAGGGGAGGCACTTCACTTCTCTACTACGTAACAAGGGTTGGCGGGTGTATTTGTTGAAGAGAACGAACTTAAAGTTTTTAGGATAAAAGATATTTCTGAAGCACCATTTTCTCACACTAACACAGGGAGAGAACAACCAGGTTATCTGTTACTTTAATGGATTGATTTTTGGCTACTTATCCCCTCACTTTTGAGGGGATGGAAAAAGATTGAATACTCAGATTCACTCCAGGCCCGGAATTCTTTAGTAAAAGGCGAAAGAATTTCACGTCTGGACCGGAGTGTAGAGGCAATAGTAATCCATGGAAATTCATGTACAACCATTAACAATCAAGTTTATTACAGCAGCAGCTTGAAGAGTTTTGAGTTTGAGTTTGAATTTGGGAAATTGGTTCTAAACTGTACACTGTTACTGGGGTACGAAGCCATTTTAAACACCGTGGAGGGTTTTTACTGGCTTTTCCTGATTGCAATTACTTGTCGTTGATTACTTCTGGCTAGCCGTGTTTGCAGTTGTTATTGGACATTGTTAGGCATAAAGGTAAGTTTTGTCAGGGATCGGGAAAAGAAGAAAGAATAAGTAGGTAAAAAAGGACAGAAAAAAAAAGAGATTGAATTAAACTAAAACTAGAGGAAGGGATGAGAATTAATCAGCTTTGTTTGTTGCTCGAGACAGCTGCGGCGCGTTGGGGGATCGAACTCCCGCTGTGTTTTTCTTTTAGTATACTTATGTGTTGCGCCAATATACGCACATCTCTGCTTGAGAATTGTCTTTATAGTCCGGTTCATTTACCGTGGCTGATGAGTTTCTCTCGATTTTTGAATTGAATTCGTTATACATAATTGAGATACTTTAGAATCATTGGTGCAAAGTTTGCCGGTTTCGAATTGTATCGTATTTTTTACAAATACTGAGCATTCAGGCTTGAGGGGAGTAACAAAATGTCTGTACGCACTACTCCCGAGAGTCCTCCTCCAGAGGAGAAGTTTCCTCACGGCATGGTTCGGGTGATTCCTCTCGAAAGCTTCGGCGACGGAGCCAGGGATCCCCGGCAGATTGCCCGAAAGAAGCTTCCTTTGTTTGAGGGGCTGTTACCTGATGGACTTTCGGAGGCTTATAGAGCTTGGAAGCGACAGAAGCGCATTTTAAAGCCTAGGAAACGGCGGGCAACTTCTGATTCTGATTCAAAAGGATCGAAGAAGCTTCCTGACCCTAGATTAGATCCTGACTTTGACTCGAAGGATCCTTTGGGTCTTAGTCGGTGATCACTGATTTTTAAATCAGTAAATATGAATAAACTGTTGGATTGTCAAAAAGGCCTAATAAATCAGAAAGTCTAACGTGCTTTTGCAGTTGTTCTTTGGACATTGCCTTTTCTTTTCTATAAGCCGTATAATTGCTTCAATTTCGTTCTTTTTTGCGCGCTTGATGTATTCTTTCGCCAACCGTAACTGAATGTTTCTTATAGTGGGTGAGTTCGATTCTTCATGTAACTTTTGCACGCTGTACCATCGAGGTTTCCTTAAACATATTCTTAGTGCTCTGTTTTGCGCTTTTTGCATGATTGATATGACCGTTTGCGATTGGTTGAGCCAGCAAGCGTTTGCATATAGAAATAAGGGCCGGATCCAGGACTTGTACAGCAGAAGTAAACTCTCCTGCTCAACATTGAGATTGCTTAGACGCTGCAGTTGGAATATTCGCTTGTTTGCTCTGCTTGTGATGTCTTTACAATGTTCATTCCAGTTTAGGTGTGGTGTCATGGTTATTCCTAAGAATTTTATGGTTTTCGCTTCCTCAATTTGTTTTCCGTTGATGTTTAAACTGAGATTTGTTTGTCTTTTCGAAGGGTTTTTGAATAGCATGTATTTTGTTTTGGCCGGGTTTATTTTGATTTTCAACTTATCACACCACTTTATGAGAGTGTTGAGTGAGGCTTGGAGTTTGCTTTGTATTAACTGACTGGACTTTGACCTGTAAAACATTGCAAAGTCATCTGCAAACTGAGAAAATTCTGCTGGAGTTTCTGGAGTGTTAGAGACATAAATTAGGAACAATATGGGCGCCACAACGCTACCCTGGGGGACCCCGGCTGTTGGTGAGAACTTCTCGCTTCTCGTATTCTTAATTTTCACGTAAACATTTCTTTGTGAGAGGAAGGAATTCACCCATTTGACGATTTTTGTCTGTATTCCGATTTTAATCAATTTGTCAATCAAACCTAATCTCCAGACCGCATCAAAAGCCTTTTCTACATCAAGGCAGACAAGTCCCACCATTTCTGACCACTGGTATGCTTCACTTACATGCTGAGTCAAAACAAGGAGATTATCGGTTGTGCATCTGTTGGCTCTGTATGCACTTTGATTTGGTCCAAAGACTTTGTTTGCTTCACAGTGGTCTACTATGAGATTTTTAACAACAGTTTCACAGACCTTTGCAATACAATTGGTAAGGCTAATTGGTCTGTAATTTTCTGCTTTCGTTTTGTCTTTTTGAGGTTTTGGAATCATTGTTACTTCTGAATCTTTCCAAGGGCATGGCACGTAAGAATTGTTAATTGAGCTGGAAATAATTATGCACATGAAAGCTTTAATGCTTTTTGGTTTCGCCTTTAGTAGCTGATAGCTTATTTTGTCTGGCCCGGGGCATGATGTACTTGTATTTTTCAAAATTTCATTGAACTCTTCAACTTTTAAGAAGATGTCTGCAGTTACTTCTTTTGGATCGGTTTCTGATAGATGTTTTGTGTTTCGTTCTGTCTCGAGAAAATACTTTTGTAAATCTTCGTTTTCGTATTGGTGTTCTATCATTGTCTTACTCAGTAGGCTTTTGAACATTTCACACTTTTCAAGTTCAGTTACGGCAATTTGGTCTTTAAACGTTATTTGTGAATGTGATCCGCTTGACTGTTGTTTATCGCTGGTGATGGTTTTGATTGCTTTCCAGAACCCCTTGTTTCCTTTTTGTTTCGCTGTTTCAATTAATTTTCGGGTTTGTCTTTCAGTCGAACGTTTGAGTGCTCTTCTGATTTCTCGTTGCAAGAAATTGATTTCTTTTCTCAAACGATAGAAAGTGTCATCTTTTGCACGTTTTAGTTGCCTCCTTATCTTTTTCTTTTGCTTGATTAGTTTGATTACCTCTGGACTAAATTGAAGTTTCGTTTTATTTACGTAGGACTGATCAATTGATTTATGAATAATCTCGACTATTTTATGGCTCGTTTCATTCAGATTTTCTTTGTTTGGATATTTTGGTGGGTACAAGCAGGAATTTTTGTAGTTGATTTTCGCTTGTTTTTTGAACTTCTGGAAATCAACTTTTGATTTTAGATCAAATTCTACTTGAAGTTTCAATTTCAATGAGGTAAGTGTCGCTGAGTGGTCGCTGCCGAAATCTTCTAATACTTGAAAATTGTCAAAATGCTTAAGGACTGAAAGACTACAGAAATGTAAATCAGTGAGGCTTGGAGTTTGCTTTGTATTAACTGACTGGACTTTGACCTGTAAAACATTGCAAAGTCATCTGCAAACTGAGAAATTTCTGCTGGAGTTTCTGGAGTGTTAGAGACATAAATTAGGAACAATATGGGCGCCACAACGCTACCCTGGGGGACCCTGGCTGTTGGTGAGAACTTCTCGCTTCTCGTATTCTTAATTTTCACGTAAACATTTCTTTGTGAGAGGAAGGAATTCACCCATTTGACGATTTTTGTCTGTATTCCGATTTTAATCAATTTGTCAATCAAACCTAATCTCCAGACCGCATCAAAAGCCTTTTCTACATCAAGGCAGACAAGTCCCACCATTTCTGACCACTGGTATGCTTCACTTACATGCTGAGTCAAAACAAGGAGATTATCGGTTGTGCGTCTGTTTGCTCTGTATGCACTTTGATTTGGTCCAAAGACTTTGTTTGCTTCACAGTGGTCTACTATGAGATTTTTAACAACAGTTTCACAGACCTTTGCAATACAATTGGTAAGGCTAATTGGTCTGTAATTTTCTGCTTTCGTTTTGTCTTTTTGAGCTTTTGGAATCATTGTTACTTGTGAATCTTTCCAAGGGCATGGCACGTAAGAATTGTTAATTGAGCTGGAAATAATTATGCACATGAAAACTTTAATGCTTTTTGGTAGCGCCTTTAGTAGCTGATAGCTTATTTTGTCTGGCCCGGGGCATGATGTACTTGTATTTTTCAAAATTTCATTGAACTCTTCAACTTTTAAGAAGATGTCTGCAGTTACTTCTTTTGGATCGGTTTCTGATAGATGTTTTGTGTTTCGTTCTCTCTCGAGAAAATACTTTTGTAAATCTTCGTTTTCGTATTGGTGTTCTATCATTGTCTTACTCAGTAGGCTTTTGAACATTTCACACTTTTCAAGTTCAGTTACGGCAATTTGGTCTTTAAACGTTATTTGTGAATGTGATCCGCTTGACTGTTGTTTATCGCTGGTGATGGTTTTGATTGCTTTCCAGAACCCCTTGTTTCCTTTTTGTTTCGCTGTTTCAATTAATTTTCGGGTTTGTCTTTCAGTCGAACGTTTGAGTGCTCTTCTGATTTCTCGTTGCAAGAAATTGATTTCTTTTCTCAAACGATAGAAAGTGTCATCTTTTGCACGTTTTAGTTGCCTCCTTATCTTTTTCTTTTGCTTGATTAGTTTGATTACCTCTGGACTAAATTGAAGTTTCGTTTTATTTACGTAGGACTGATCAATTGATTTATGAATAATCTCGACTATTTTATGGCTCGTTTCATTCAGATTTTCTTTGTTTGGATATTTTGGTGGGTACAAGCAGGAATTTTTGTAGTTGATTTTCGCTTGTTTTTTGAACTTCTGGAAATCAACTTTTGATTTTAGATCAAATTCTACTTGAAGTTTCAATTTCAATGAGGTAAGTGTCGCTGAGTGGTCGCTGCCGAAATCTTCTAATACTTGAAAATTGTCAAAATGCTTAAGGACTGAAAGACTACAGAAATGTAAATCAAGCATGCTCTGGCTCTTATGTTGATTAGATTGATACGTTGGATAGCCGTTGTTCAGTAGTTTGAAGTTTCCTTCATCAATTATTTCCAGCAGTTTTTCGCCGTTTTCGGTGTTGTATGTACAATTGAGCTCTTGATGAGGAGAATTGAAATCTCCACATATAAATACGTTCTGGGAGTTGTTGTCAAATATTTCGGCAGTATTTAGGTCTTGATTGGGTGAATTGTAAACGTTGATTATCCATAAATTTCCAATGACTGGCGATTCCAAGTTTACACCGATTATTTCTAATGCTTGTCCGTTATTGTTTTTTCTTGATATGATTGGTCTGACCTCTTTGACATTTATGCCCTTTTTTGCAATGATAACAGACCCATGAAAATTGCTTGCTTTTGCTTTTGTTACAATAAAATATTTCTCATGTATGAAACGTTTTTGCCATTTCTTGACTTCATTTAAACAAGCAATGTCGATGTTTTCTTTCGTAAGAAACAAGAATAATTCATGAATTTTGTTTTCTAAGCCACGACAGTTCCATTGTAAAATTTTAATGTTGTCCATTTTGAAGAATTTCTTGGCTGTTAGATTGAATCATGTTTGTGTTAACAGTTTGCATTAGGTTTGCCTTCTTGATATTATCGTGAATTTCTTGTCCTTCTATTCTTTCGTTAAACACTCTGGAGGCACTGTTGCTAACGACGCTGATAATATCGCTATAGGACATCGTATTGAGACTGTTTCTTATTTTACTGAGAACTTCAGCTACTAGAACAGTAATGGTTGTAGTGGTTAATGACTGAGTGTTCTGAGTCTCTTTACTTTTAACGGCACTTGAGTATTTTGTTTCTTGTTTCTGTTTATTTGCTTCAGTCACGGCTTTCTGATATGTGGGACAGCCTCTATACACTGTTGCGTGTGAGCCACCACAGTTTGCACATTTTGCTCTTTCTTTCAATTCATTGCAACTTTTCACAGTGTGCTTGCCCGCACATCGTAGACATCTCAATTCGTCTTTACAATCGCTTGCTGAATGACCAAACTTCTGACATTTGAAGCATTGTTTAACGTGAGGTGGTTCTTTACTTGGTTCGCAGCGATGGAGCACCCAGCCTATTTTAACGCCATGTTTGACTGCAGCTGTTACATGGTTTGAGGAATCAGTTATTACGCGAATCAGTTTTGTTGGTTTTCCGGTGGCCCTGCTTGTTATCCGAAGCACCTTGATCACATTCATAGCATTGTTGTTGAGAAGTTCTTCCTTCACTTCATTTTCTTGTATGCTCTGATGAACATTTACAATTGCAAAACTGGGTTTAGATTTGGCTTTTGGCAGAGTGTTTCTTGCGTTGATAGAGGTGTTTGGAAAGACAAGTGGAAGATTTGAGGCGTTCATCAGACATTCTCTTGTAGTTTGGTCTTCGGGTTGGATAAAGAAGTCATTGTTGTTTGGAAGTTCTCTGATGCAATTGATTTTGAGTTGAGGGAAGTTATTTCTCATCAAACGAGCAAAATGAACTTGTGTTGGCCTGGGATTAATAGTTATTATCACTGGTCTGATTGTTTCTGAGTTGGTGTTTTGATAGTTTCGGGTTCGTTTTCGTTTGTTTCTGACTTGAACGAAGTCTTGTTCATCTTGTGATGTTTCGTCTGCAATGTTTCGTGCTTCGGAGAGAAGTGCACTTAACTGGCTCATTTCGGCCAGCGCCGTTTCGCGAACTTGAAGCAGGAAGGCTTTAAATTGAGCTTAAGACTTTTGAAGTTGAAGGATAAAACTCGGCGGAAGGTGAAGACTTTTGAGCTTAAGACTTTTGAAGGTGAATATAAAACTGGAAGAAAATTAGAAGAAAACTCGGCAAATTGAGGAAAAGTCGGGATTTAAAATCTTAAGCAACTTTTAGTGAAAAATCTCTTTTTATAAAAGTCTCACTCCCAAAGGACGTTCCTGCACAAAGTGGAGTACTTGCTTGTGGCTTTCCTATCACACTTTGAGGTACTGATCCGAAAGTGACAATAACAGCATTTTGATCATCATTAGGCTTATCACATAGAGGCAATAGTAATCCATGGAGTTGATAATTCCTTTACAAATAATTGCGTTCAATATTTTTTCTATTGTATTGCGTAAATCGGGATCTTGTGCTTTTTGTGTTATAGGGAAAAGGAAATTTAGCATCTTTTTCCTTTCAATATTAATGACCAATTGACTTGCTTTTGCCTTAACTTTGTGGCACGAATGGAAATGTTCGAATTGAATGAATTATATTGTGACCTGCATCTGAAACTCTCGCTTGGTATGCGCCTTTTACAGCCTGAGAACATTGGGCCAATGAGAATGAATGAACTTAAAAACAATGTCCGCACCAAAAGGATGGCGGCCGTATTGGCCGACAGGACGTTTAGCCGACAACCAAAAAATGAGAAATTTAACCGACAATTTAAGTAAAATGAGCAATAAAGCTTATTCTAAAGCTGTGATTGGCCAATTTAAAACACTTTCGCAAGCGGACAAATATATCGCAGTTTTTTCATCAACTAGTGTAACGAAGGTCTATCCGTGGTCGGACCGTATTTTATGGACTTTTATTTATACTGATCCATACTGATTTATGGATCAATTATGGACGTTTATTAACAATTATGATAAAACTGTCGGCTAAATTTCTCATTTTTTCCTTGTCGGCTAAACGCCCTGTCGGCCAATTTTCCTAGCACCCACCAAAAGTCACTATAATATTCAATTGAAGTTGAACAGCCTCAACAAAACGGCGAATGATAAGATCTTGTACTTTCAATGACTGAATCAAACCTGGCGCATCTTTTTGGGGTCTTTCCCATTATCCCCCCCCCCCCCCTCTCACATCTATATAACCTGTAACTCCCAATGATGTTAATTAAACCATAATGATGGGGCTCTAATCTCGCGGTGGGGGGGGGGGGGGGAGGCTGTACGACCCTTCTCCTGGAACAGTTGTAGTTATAGAACTTTCATTTGTGGTAAAGTTGTAGTTTTACCAACCTTTTGAATCTTTTTTGATTTATGAAGTCAATTGTCCATAATATGAATCCATCTATGATTAGTTTTTTTTGTCAACCCAGGCAAGGCTGCACTGATAAAGCACACAAAAAATCTTAATCCATTTTGTTGCCAAGAATGATATCATCACAATCAGTTAATGTTCACTTGTAGCCATCAAAATCATATTCAATCAAAAACGATGATTCTTTGAAACATAATTCGATTTTTTAAAAAAGATTTTGGAGAACTTAACTCAAAGTGTTAAATTTAAGTGAGTATGTTCTTGTATTGAAATAGTGTTTAACAGAAGGCAATAGTTGTGTGCCGCTATTGTGCTGCATACTTGTGAACCAAAATATCTCGGTTGCTCAGGAAGCCCGTTTGACTTGCCATTAGTGATATTAAGTCAGAAAACTAACAAAAAGCAATGAATACAAGCAACGCTCAAAGTTTCACAAACAATTTCAAGCTAACAGAGTTGAAGCCAAAACGAATGCGTTTTCACTTTGTGCCTCTTTAGCACGTAAATTGGAATTGTCAACAATTTGATGTTGAAATAAATTCATTCTGGTCTGTATTTAACATTAAATCAAACAAAAGGTGCAAAAAAAATTAAAATGGAAAGCTTCCGTTACAATCCGATTAGATTTTGGATTATACTGATTCGAACAAAACTAGCCTGGCTATTGCTGCTCGTCCACCAAAACTTATAATACTTCTAAATGTTAGCAAAAATGTTAAATTGACAAATAAATAATTATCGATTTCTCTTGGCGAAAAATGACAAAGTTTTGTTTCCACAATGATTTTATGGGACACAGAAGTGAAACTAGCCCACTCTAGAGTTTGAGAAGATTGTGTCAGCAGTTTTCAGTTGTGTACTTTGGGCAAATTCAAAAAAAAACTGGGCTAAGGAACATATAGGGTGCCATTTTTGATGAAAAGAGCTGAATTCTAACCAATTTAGCCAAAAATTCTGCTAAAAATAGCACTAAACAATTCAGCAACAGTCATTTGTCTTTAATGATAAAAAAAATATTAATGAAATTTTTAAACATTTTTTGACATACTTGTAGCAAAATTGACGGAAATCTGGAAATAATGAAAAAAAAGAAGGGAAATCTGTCAAATGTTCCTTAAATTTAAGCCTCGTTATATCAGTTGAAAAATCGATGTTCGAACTAACCTTGTAAATTATACATTCCTTGTTTGACGAGCTATTTAATGATACCACTCATAATTCTCTAAGATACTTATATCGATCCGTCAAAATTGACTGAACAAAAAGATATCAAGTTGAGCATGTAGTTCTTCCCCCTGTAAAATGGGTCGGACCAACAACATACTCTTCTTATTACAAAACCTAAAATTGTGCCAACCTAGTGTGGGCAATTGAGCTGCAAACAAAATAGTCTTCTGATCTGGGCACAAACGGAAGATATTCTTCATTTCAAAGGTTAATTTTAGTTGTATGGTAGCCGATTTTTCAACTATGTTTGCAGCTTCACCTTTTCCCTACATTTTCAACTAATAATTCTGTTCGTTTTAATTAGCAGCGATTTTTTTGGTATTAAGCTCTACTGTTTATTCGGATACGGTACAATTTTAAAAAAAACTAACTTTCTCTTTGAGTTTCGATAAGGTAATGTTATACGTGTTATTTTTGGTACTCTACTCCCATTGGCATATTGCCTATTCTGTTATTAGATTTTTTTAAAAAGGGGGAAATAATTATATGTAAGTCAGATGTATACGCTGAAATGGCTTAAAGCGACTCCAAATTATATTTTCTAGATACTTAAAAGATCCTAAAACTTTTAGGAGAAAAAGTTTCAAGCGGCCGCTTCAAAACGGGACATGCAATGGTTCGTTTTGCGTTAATAGCGCTCTCCGAGACCCAATTATTCGTCCTGTTCCGTTCTCTATCTCCGCAAGCTTCCTTGCAAAAAACTTTACAACTCGAAAACAAAACAGAGATGATTAAAATTTTTATAAATCCTATATACGTTTGGTCAATCTTGCCATCGCCAATCGCTTCTTTCAAATTAGAGAGGAAAGTTTTTTCAAAAAATTGTCACTTTGACATTACCAAGTAAATCTTGTTACCCAGCAACAACAAAAAATGATCATGAAGATTCATGTTAAGTTAAAGACGATTTGTTTGTGAGCATCTTTGTGTGTGTGTGTGTGTGTGTGTGTGTGTGTGTGTGTATTTGTGTGTGTTTGTTTGCTGTGTATTTTATGTGTGTTTGTGTGTGTGTGTATATTTGTATGTGTTTGTGTGTGTATTTGTGTGTGTGTGTGTGCGTGTGTGTGTGTGTGTGGGTGTGTGTGTGTGTGTGTGGGTGTGTGTGTGTGTGTGTGTGTGTGTGTGTGTGTTTGTGTGTGTGTGTGTGTGTGTGGTTGTGTGTAAATGTGTTTCTACGGAATGTGTTCTCAAAATCAAAATTCAAATGTCCAATAACTGATACTTGAGGTTTTAAAAAATATGGATGTAAAATCTCAAAACTATATAAAAAACATCGTTTTCCTTATTTCTGGTATTAAAATGTTTTTAGAAAATAAAACAAATGATAAATTTCTGATATCGTGTAAGACAGAGAGAGAAATATTGTTATGTGTTCAGATTGCAGTTGTACAGAGAAGCAGAGTGGCTCTTCCTGCAGCCTTACTTCATGTTCAATGGAGAACTCTTCCTCATTCCCCTCAAGTGTGGAGATCACGGCACCATCGCATGGATCATGGCTGCTCTTTTCCTTCTACTAGGTATCATAATACAATGTAACATACATTCACAGGCTGATTCAGAGAACTTCAGAGAGAACCAATTCTGTGTTTAATTATTCCTCCAAGTCAGAAGTTTGAGAGTGAAGAGCGGAGAAAGTTAAAGTTATATTGATTTAAGCAAAATTTTTAATGCAAAACTAAAGTGAAATTTAAAAAGTGGAGTTACACCCCATCATGCCCCTTGCTCTTGTTAACTTCATATACCACAAGTGCGGTGGTTGTTGCGTAACCCCCACCCCCAGGTTATACTGGGTCACATTCTTTGCACCCCCCCCCCCTCCCAATATTGTGTGCCATATTTTGCATAATGATTTACTATGTAATGGAACGTGCTCTGCGACTGTTGATAAATGGAGGTGTATTTTTTATTTCAGGTAACGCTTTGATGCTGAACCTGTTAGTGGCCATCTACGCGGCCATATTCAACGACGTGCAAGAGAACAGCGAGAGAGAGTGGAAGATGGAAATGTACTGGCTTCTCAAGGACTTCGAGGCCAAGACTATACTACCTCCCCCTCTGTCTCTCATCGAAACCGGTGTCCAGATCATCGCTATCATCCGCAGAAGGTTGTTCACTTTCCACTGGAAAATTGTTCAAAAAATTTGAGAATTTTCACTCGCTGTTTGGAAAGCGGAAACTTTTATTGCATTCTTGGACAAGAATCCGACGCTTTTTTGCAAGAGCTTACAAAAGTTGTCCACAGTTTGCAAGATTGTTGCAACATTTTCAATAACCATACCACATTGAAGATTGTTTCAACATTTTCCATAACCATACCACATTCAAGATTGTTGCAAGATTTTCAATAACCATACCACATCCAAGATTTCAAGATTCTAGATTTTTCAAGATTATCCTGATAAACATACTATAGTTTTGATAATTTTCTACCAGTTTTGCAAGACTATCCATAATCAAACCAGACTTTTTTGAGTTTTTTCACAATTTTTGCTGGATAATGACAAAGTATCTGCCGTCAGCAAGATGTTTCAAAACAACTGAAATGAAAAGCATCTGTAAAGCAGTCCGCGCTTCTTATAGTTTTTCAAAATTTGTCTTTACATGCTAGTACATAATCAAAAATAACCACTTCCTTTTAGTGTGTTGGTTCAACAATTTAAGAATTTGAACTCTTTTATAAAGTCGGTTCTTCGATATCTAGCTCATTATGTATTGAATAGAAGATTTATCCGTAATCGAACAGTTTGGCAATAAATGACTTTTTCTGTTAACATGCCCACAAATTTTTTGCCTCATCGTAGTTCATAAAAAATTGTAGTTTATACATACACAAAACGTTTCCTTCAGGTGGCAACGCGTTTCAGCAAAAATGTTAAGTCTTCAAAGTTACCCAATCTGGTAATTAAGGTTCTATTGTACACCCTGGACGAAAGTGAATTGCTGTCTTCTAAGATCTTGCTAATTCTTGTGAAAGATGGTTATCTTATAAGACCTGGCAATTTTTTTACGAAAATAGTCGAGTTACTTGAGTTTTAATTATATTTTCAATTGCTTTCGAAAAAAGTTCGACGCAGTGTTTGTAAACGTGTGCTTTTTTATGCAAAACGTGCTTGACCGTTTTCTTCTAGACTATTCTTTCGATATCACTTTTCACGCTTGATTTTTTGATTTTTTGAGTGATTTGAGTTGCGTGCATTCAGAAATTAGGTCTGTTGCTGAAAAAGAACGATTGTGAGCGCGGACAGTAAATAGCCCGTGTAGTGTAGATGCAAAGGTCTGACTGTCATCGAGGAGATCGTGGGTGCGAACCCTCGCCAGTTAAGAGTTTTTGGATAACAAGAGTATCTCTAGCCTTTGCCTCTTTTGAAATTTTAGAAGCGTTCGAGCAATTCATCCGACGTTAGTCGGTTTATGTTTTTATAATAATTTTTGATGTATTAAAGATTGTTGCCAATGAAGAAATGGAGCTATTACTCTTTGTGCAGTTACAATTTCTAGAAATTCGGTCAGAGTTTTTCTCAAAAATATGGTGTTTTCTCGCAAACAAATTGCTTTAAAGTCCAAAATTAAAGGATTCCGACCAATCGAATTGAGGTACAGCAATGGTTAAAAGCCACTAAGCATCTTCAGCAATTGCATTGCTCGTGTTTTTTTGCAGAACTGGATTGAGATTTCATATCGAGAAAAAAAACAAAAAAAAACTTGGGTTTGGATCATTCTTCACTAATTTTTTTGTGCTGCAATACAATCAGATGGAAGTAGATTGCTTATTAGGTGTCCAACAAAGATAAATTTTTTGGATTTAATGGAAATTTTGAAACATAAGAAAGAAATGATGCATTTTCAAGGTTTTTTTTGCTGAAGAAGTAATTCTCCAAGGCATGTATACCTTTTATCACAGAACAGAAGCTCACAAGATGCTTCTTTGGTAAAAATGGGTTCTGTATTTTTTGTTCCTATCTAATTTCGTCTTACACAATTATCGTTTCTATTGATAATATTTTTCATAATTTAGATGCAAAGAACGCAACCAGACTAAAAGCGAACCATCAGCAGCAGAGAACCGGACTCTATCAGCTGCCCAGAGCAGGAAACGTCGCACCCAATCAAACACTGACTCCTTTTCCGACTCCCACGCATCCCCGGTCCATTCAAGTGTGGAAGGCACTGGGGGTCAAAGTTCCTCAGGGTGCCAAGGTCAAACTGACAGTAGAAAAATTTCAGCAGACTCAATGGGCAGTGAAAAACAGCTTACTCCTGATAATGGTAATATTGTTTTCTTAAGGCAGAAATTTAGAGGTAGCTGGTAAATATGACAGAACGCTCGTTTAGCAAAATTATAAAAGCTTTGTTGCTTTCTAAAACTTCAAATTTTTATTAAAAAGTTGAATAAAAGAAAAAATTTAAGCGCTGAAAAGTTAAGCATTTTAGGTCATCAGCTAATTCGGGCTAAAAGCTACCGCAAAAAGGTGCCTCCCGCATTCGAAAATTGAATCCAACGCAAACATGGTTTAGCTACGAAACCTCCCTTTCCCGATTAGAAGTTAAAACCATTGAGTTATATCCATTTCCGAGTGCGAATACAGAATATTTTTTCCTTGTATGACTTAGGTTTTGTGTTTTTTGCAGAGGTTAATGGAAGTAATGACAACAACAGCAGCAGCAACAACAGCCAAGAGAACAAACAGAACAGAATAGTTGAGCGTCTGCAGATATTCGAGTCTTATTGCGTGGGAAAGGCACTGCGCAAACTTTCACAAAAGAAAACAAGCTACGATTCTGTAGTCGACATGATTCAGGTTCGTTTGCTACAATCGATGAAAACTAAACTTTTATATATAGAACTCATCCGTGGGCAAAAAAAAACATTTTTACTTTTTCCCTCGACTATCAGGATTCAAAACCGCCTATTGTGGCTAAAAACTATTAAATTTAGACATAGCATCTTAAATGGTATGACTAACTGTTTCAAACAGCTTCAAACTAATTGTATGGGTGACTACCTCAACGTTTTAAATCGCAAGAAAACTTCGATATGTTTGTTTTGAAATGGAAGAAATCGCCGATTTCTTCCATTCCAAAATTTGAGTTTTTTGTCCATAATGCAGTCAAAATGCTATGATGTTTCGTTTTCAGGAATTATAAACTCAATTCTTGGATAAAAATTCTGAAAACCCTTAATAATCATTTTCGATTTTTTTTGAACATTAACCGATATTAAACTTATTTTCATAAACGATAGGTCAGTCTCTGTATGGACACAACCCCTTTCGTTTCAAATGCAACCAAAAAAATTGATCTGCTTAGCTGTTATATTTGCCAACTATTGGTTTTATGAATTCGATGCTACGAGTTTTCAAATTTTTTTTACAACAGGCTTTGGATGTTTATTTTTTGTAATTTTGACTCCAATTGAAATCTTATACATTATTCTAATTTTCATAGTTACCCTAGGTTAAGAGAAGACGATCAAGGAAGCACAGATAAATTTTTCAGAGATAAATTTATGTTTTATATGGCTTCGACACTTTCTTCTTTTACGTTTCTACTAAATTTTTTTTGGTTTTGCCTCTATTTGTTGTCGTTTTCATAGTCAATGGCTTTTTGTAATGTCTCATTGATTATCTATGCTTGAAGAACATCCTTGTCTGCCAATTGATCTGTACTAGGATTTCTGAACTAGGATCCCGAACTGCAACCAATGTGAGATTTCTTTTTGTTTGAATATAGAATGAGTCAATTCTGTACAAAAAAAATCCTGACGTCAACTATTCTGGGGTTCTTTAATTGTTTGGATTTTCGTCCTAAAATGTCCAGAAAAATAATTACGCAACAGTTGTTGAAAACACCGTGATATTTTGTCTTGGTACAATTTAATATATTTTTTAGCTAGTGTTGGTACCACAACTTGAAGAGTTTGTCCACAAAATTTTACAATCTTTCCGTTTTATTATTCCGACCCCACTTGTGCAGGGAGGAACTATATACTCAATTGGGACTTTTTGTTCAGTCAATTTTGGTCGATCGATATACTCATCGTAGAGAAAGCTAGTCCAGCTTAGAACTTGAAGTTTAAGAGACATTTTTTGAATTTTGTAATTTTCAAGGATTTATCGAGGATTTAGGTTTTGTGTGAACACGGGATATTTGGCTTGATTTTGTTTTTTCTTTTGGCGTAACTTTTTCAAATAAAGATTTCTTCCATAAAAATATTAATTCAAACTACATTTCAAGCGTCAAAATGAGACAATTTTCTGTTGACAATAGACGAAAGGCCATACAGGGAATGGCATCATAGAGAAGTTTACTATAAAAAAATCTACTTCAATTTGAGGGATGTTTTTTTAGATTTTCGTATTTTTTTTGTTTTTTAGTCAATTAGAGAATGGTCAATGCTCATATCGAGGTGCCATTAATGACATACCTAATTTACAGTCAAGTTATGCAAATTGAACAAAAAATTTGTGTTCAAGGAATCGCAAATTTTTTTTGGCTTTGAATCTGAGTTTTCGTAAATTTTAATGAAATTTTGAATTTCATTTTTTATTTCTATTGATTTTTTGGAGTCCTTTGGCATAAACTCGTTGATTAAAAGTGCAATAGGCTTCCTATTGAGCGTTCGTTGAATCTATCTAGTGCTTTGAGTGCACAGCTAATGTCTGTTAAGACGTTAATAATCATTTTTTTAACTTTTCTTCAACATTAACCGATATTAATCTTATCTTCGTAAACGATAGGTCAGTCTCTGTAATAACACGACGCCTTTCGTTTCAAATGCAACCAAAAAAATTGATCTGCTTGACTGTTATTTTTGCTAACTATTGGCTTTATGACTTCGATGCTACGAGTTTTCGAAATCTTTTTACAACAGGTTTTCGATGTTTATTTTTTGTAATTTTGGTTCCAGTTGAAATCTTATACATTATCCTAATATTCATAGTTACCCTTGGTTTAGAGAAAACGATTAATGAATGACAGATAAATTTTTCAGAGATAAATATTTGATTTAAATGGCGCCGACACTTTCTTCTAGCACATTTCTACTAAATTTTTTTTTGGTTTTTGCCTCTATTTGTTGTTGTTTTCATAGTCAATGGCTTTTTGTAATGTCTCATTGATTACTTATGCTTGAAGAACATCCTTGTCTGCCCACTGACCTTTACTGGTATTTCTGAACTAGGATCCCGGACTGAAACCAATGTGAGGTTCCTTTTTGTCTGGATATAGAATGGGACAAATTTGTACAAAAATAAATCCGGACGTCAACTATTTTGTGGTTCTTTAATTGTTTGGAGTTTCATCTTAAATTGTCTTGAAAATTAGTTACACAACAATTGTTGAAAACACCGTGATTTTTTGTCTTGGTACAAGTTAATATATGTTTAGGCAATTTTTAGTGTTGGCACCACAACTAGAAGAATTTTTCGACAAAATTATACCATCTCTCCATTATCATTCCGACCCCACTTGTGGAGGGAAGAACTATATACTCAATGGGATTTTTTGTTCAGTCTATTTTGGTCGAATTATGAATTCATCATAAACAAAGCTAGTACAGCTTTAATTTTGGAGTTTAAATGATTTTTTTGGTTTTATAATTTTCGAGGTGTTATCGAAGTTTAAATTTTTGCGTGAACACGGGATATTTGGCATGATTTTGTTTTTTCTTTTGGCGTAACTTTTTCAAATTAAGATTTCTTGTATAAGAATTTTATTTCAAAACTACCTTTCAAGCGTCAAAATGAAACAATTTTCTGTTGCCAATAGACGAAAGGCCATACAGTGAATGGCATCACAGAGAAGTTTACTATCAAAAACGAATTCTACTTCAATTTGAGGACCGTTTTTTATAGAAATTTTCCATGTCTTTTGTTTTTTGTCGCATAGAGAATGTTCACTGCTCATATCGAGGTTCCATTAATGACATACCTAATTTACAGACAAGTGATGCCAATTGAACAAAAAACCTGTGTTCAAAGAATCGTAAATAATTTTTTGGCTTCGACTCTGAGTTTTCGTAATTTTAATGAAATTTTGAATTTCATTTTTTATTTCTAATAATTTTTTGGAGTCCTTTGGTATAAACTCGTTGATTAAAAGTGCAATAGGTTTCCTAATGAGCGTTCTTTGAACTTATCTAGTGCTTTATGTGCACAGCTAATGGCTGTTAAGAATTTAAAAATCATTTTCGAATTTTTTTTAACATTAACTGATAATAAACTTATTTTCATAAACGATAGGTCAGTCTCTGTATGGACACAACCCCTTTCGTTTCAATTGCAACCAAAAAAATTGATCTGCTTAGCTGTTATATTTGCCAACTATTGGTTTTATGAATTCGATGCTACGAAGTTTCAAATTTTTTTTACAACAGGTTTTGGATGTTTTTTTTTGTAGTTTTGATTCCAATTGAAATCTTATACATTATTCTAATTTTCATAGTTACCCTAGGTTAAGAGAAGACAATCAAGGAAGCACAGATAAATTTTTCAGAGATAAATTTATGTTTTATATGGCTTCGACACTTTCTTCTTTCACGTTTCTACTAATTTTTTTTGGTTTTTGCCTCTATTTGTTGTCGTTTTGATAGTCAATGGCTTTTTGTAATGTCTCATTGATTACCTATGCCTGAAGAACATCCTTGTCGGCCAATTGATCTGTACTAGGATTTCTGAACTAGGATCCCGAACTGCAACCAAAGTGAGATTTCTTTTTGTTTGAATATAGAATGGTTCAATTTTGTACAACAAAATTCCTGACGTCAACTATTCTGGGGTTCTTTAATTGTTTGGAATTTCGTCTTAAATTGTCCAGAAAATTAATTACGCTACAGTTGTTTAAAACACCGTGATATTTTTTTTGTACAATTTGATTTTTTTTGATCAATTTTTAGTGTTGACACCACAACTTGAAGAATTTGTACACAAAACTTTACCATCTTTCCGTTTTATTATTCCTACCCCACTTGTGGGGGGAAAACTATATACGCAAATGGGATTTTTTGTTCAGTTTATTTTGGTTGATCAATAAATTCATCGAAGACAAAACTAGTACAGCTTAAATTTCGGAGTTAAAGAGATTTTTTTTTTGAATTTTGTAATTTTCGAGGAGTTATCGAGGTTTAAACTTTTGCGTGAACACGGGATATTTGGAATGATTTTGTTTTTTTCGTTTGGCGTAATTTTTTCAAATTACGATTTTTTCTATAAAAAATTTTAATTCAAAACTACATTTCAAGCGTCATAATGAAACAATTTTTTGTCGCCAATAGACTATAGGCCGTACAGGGAATGGCAACACAGAGAAGTTTACTATCAAAAATGAATTCTACTTCAATTTGAGGGCCGTTTTTTATAGAAATTTTTTTGTTTTTTTGTCGCTTAGAGACTGGTCACTGCTCATATCGAGGAGCCATTAATGACATACCTAATTTACAGTCAAGTTAAAATTTGTGTTCAAGGAATCGCAAATTTTTTTTTGGCTTTGACTCTGAGTTTTCGTAAATTTTAATGAAATTTTGAATTTCATTTTTTTATTTCTATAGATTTTTTGGAGTCTTTTGGCATAAACTCGTTGATTAAAAGTGCAATAGGCTTCCTATTGAGCGTTCGTTGAACCTATCTAGTGCTTTGAGTGCACAGCTAATGGCTGTTAAGACTTTAATAATCATTTTTGAGCTTTTCGTGAACATTAGCCGATGTTAAACTTTTTTTCGTAAACTATTGATCAGTATCAGTAATGAGAGTACACCTTATCTTTCAGACGCAACCAAAAAATAATCTGCTTAGTGGTTATATTTGCTAACTTTTGGATTTATGACTTCGATGTTACGAGTTTCCGAAGTTATAAAAGATAAGTTTCTGGATGCTTGTGTTTCATAATTTTAGTTTCATTTCATCCGAATGTTGATAGTTACCATTGGTTTAGAGAAGACGTATAATGAAGCACAGATAATTTTTTCAGAGAAAAAATTTTGGTTTAAATGGCTTCAACACTTACTTCTCGTACTTTTCTGCTGAACTTCTAATATTTGTCTGTTTTTGATGTTGTTTTCATAGCAATAAAACTTAACGCGATTATTGATTTACATATGATTTAACATTATCCTTGATTTTCTATTGAGACATAATTTAGCTATTTTCCACTTCCATCGAAAGCTATTGAATTAAATATCTGTGAAGACTTTGAAAATAAATTTTCGAAAACTTTTCCAGCTTTAACCAATCTTAATCTCAGTTTTGTGAACTTTATGTCAATTTTAGTAATATTAGGACCCTTTTTTTCTACTGCAACAAAAAGAATCTGTTTAGCAGTTTTACCTTCTAACTATTTGTTTCATGACTTCGACGCACGAGTTTTGATAACATTTTTTTAAAGTTTTGGAATTATTCTTTTCGTAATTTTGGAATCTTATCACATTTGCTCAATAATGATAGTTCCCGTTGGCATAGAGAAGACGTTAAATGGACCATATATAAAGCTTTCATAGGGAAACTTATGGTTTAAATGGCTTCGACACTTTCTTCTCGAATTTTTCTAGTAAATTTCTGATTCTTGCTTGTATTTGTTGTTGCTCCCATCTCAATAGGACTTATTGTGATGTCTCATTTATAATTTAATACAGGAAAAAATCCTCGTCTTCCCCTATAGGCATAACAATGCGTCTTTATTGACTTTCGTTGAAAGCTATGGGACGTAATGACGTTGAGACTGTTGAGTTTTCTCAAAAATTTCTTGTTTCTAATGTATTTGTTCAAATTTGATGATTTTTTGGAATCGTGCAGCTAAAAATGGAAGAATCCTATTTCTGCTTAAAAAAATGATCGAAAAACAAATTTTTCCTGAATGTTCATTTCTTTTAACGGCTTTGACACATTTCTCGATCAAACTCTTTTTGATTCAGCTGTTTTTGCCTATTTTTTGATTTTTTTGTTTAACCGTATAAACTGAACGGTCTAAAAAGTTTCTAATCAAGGACTGATCGAATCATTTTACTCCATGACGTCAGTTTATAGCGAGGAGTCTTAGCATTTATAATATTATTCTTTTTCAATGATTTTTTAAAAAATATTTCAGGTTTCGTTATTCTTTTCGTCATATTATTTATTATACTCATCATTGGGACGTCTGCTTAATTTCCTGGTTATTTAAAAATTAAGGTGTCTTTTTATATTATGTCGTATTGATGTTTTGTTGCCCAATATGCGTTTTGGTAAAAAATTTTCAAGTGGTCAATATTTATGTTTCTTTTTCTCTTATTTTAACACATTCACGTAATAACAGATCCCGATTACTTTCAAATACTGCCCAAGTGAACTTATTTAGTTGTTCACAATAATTTTAGTTGAATTGGTATATAACAATCGAAATAAAAAATTACATTATTCAGATAGTAGATAATGATTTTAATGGCTTCAATAATTTGTGTTTTAGCAAATTGTTGGCAACTTTTTTTTTAATTTTCCTGCATCTTTAGTACGTTTCTATGCCTTAGTCTAACCAACAGCAGGTTGCATTGGTTTCCTAATGGCTGTTTAGTAAATTTATAATAAAACGTTTTGTTAAAAGCTAATGATTTTTAAAACCTTTGAAATTATTTGCCTTGAAAAATGTTGATTGAATTTTGAATTTCTCCTCGTTATTTCTTCTTTTTGTTGACTTATTACCCGGTCTCATTAAGTAAATTTCCCATCTGCTGTGTAGTTAGCAAAATAAATTTTTGTCTTTAAGATTTTATCTGATTGCATTTTGACGATGTTACTAGCTGCTTTTAAATTTATACATTGAATTTTTACCGTGAAACTTTTATTTTTGCTTGTTTTGTTGTTTTTTCTCGTAGTCTTTTTAATGGAAGCTCTCGTTGTAATGAGGCATGACATATTGTAATTCGGTTAATAATTTGGTAGTGTAGCGATTTTAAACTCTAATATCTATTCTTGATTATCTCTTCATTTGGTTGACAATTGAGTCAATAATGTTGATGAGCTCGGGTCAGAGCGTCATCTGCTAATGCACACTAACGAGCATCCTTGTTTTAATTAAATTCAGGAGTAACGTACTTGAATTTATTCAATGTATAATTTGTCAACCGGTATTGCGGATGTTTTCTGTGAATAATCTTTTCTTATTTTGTAATTTCTCATACTGAATTTGTTAGTATCGGCATTCTCCGCACTCGTTCATTTCTGTTAAAGTATCATTGTAAAATTTATTGGGGTATCAAGAATGTTCGAAAACAAAAAGTTCATTTTAAATGTTGCTAAAATTGCTGCATGTTTAGGACAAGTATGAGGCTTTAAGCTTATGTCATCAACTCAAAAAAATGGAGACAATCTTAAAATTTAGTAGATTCTGGCTAAATTTGACAGTTGGTTTTTGGGCAAATTACAGTTTGAATGCTAGCAATTGAGCGAATTTCACTTTTTCCAACGACAAATTAATTATATTGCTTCAGGATACCGAAACCCAACTGGGCAAAGTTCAAGATTGCAAAACGATGATCCACAATGTAAGAAGAATGATACAAACCCAAAGGGCGCGCAGGAAGGCCAGACGTAAACAACAACAACAACAGCAGTTGCAAAGCAGTCAACAGCAAGAACAACAAACTAAATAGCTACAATCTTGGGCGCCTAGTAATTTTTCTCCTTGTTGTGACTTCAATAGCTGTGTTTTGTCTACTGCGAAAATTAGCTTTTCTAAAGAATAAATTTGCCTCTGAAGGTATTTTATTATCTTTGTAGCTCAGTTCTAATTTTCTTTACTCATTGTATAAAGTGTTCTGATTCGCCTATCTTTATTTTTTATTATAACTTAAAGTAATTTTGACTGATTTTGTGTATAATTTTATTTGTTCTGCATCAGGTATTGTTGTCATAATTTTATTTTTAAGAAAACAAATTTAAATTGCGCGAATTTAATTTATTAACCCCCGTCCCCCAAACCTTATCACTTCCCCCTCTCCTAAAACCCCACCAAGTATCCAGTACACAATCAAAGCCCAGCACCAAAAAGCCGAAAGCAAAAAGCTCGTCAACCCAAAATGAGCAGACCCCCCCCCCCCCCATTTTAACGCCCAAACATCCCAAACCGACTATAAACTATTTTCACCACACAAAGATCTACCTTATCCCGCGGAGTTTAGTGATACGCTGAATCAAAAAGTAAACAAGTTGCTTTTAAGTTTCCAATGTCTCAAACGTTAAATACTTGTAAATTTTATGTATTTTTCCATTAATTGGCTTAATTTTGACAATTGTTGTACTATGATTCAATTAATTTTGTAAATTCTAATTGAGTAAATTATTCGCAATCAAAATTTTTTGAAAGAATTGGAAATAACTCGATGGGTTATTTCAGACGCCTTAAACATTAACCGAAGTTATCAGTCTAAACAAGAAGGCTTTTAATATCCGCCGGCGTAATTGAGAGTAGAGTAATACTATAGAAGTTCTACAAACAGATCAATTGTTTATTATGTATTATTTAAGATCAAAGATCTCAGTTAGCACAAAAAAATTTGCTTCTGATTGTCTCCTCCCGGACTGAACGGCAAGTCAATATCAGTACCGGGCACGTCAAATTGCAAATCTTATATCAGTACTGATTCAGAGCTATGATCATGTCACTTTTTACACTTGTCAGTATAAATGCAAGTCTTGGCCTAGACGTGCAAGTCTAAATTCTGATAGACTTTATAACTGCTGAGCGGAACTATTGAGTGTTTTCAAATGACTTCTAGAGATGCTTATTTTATTTTGTTCAAACTATTTAGTCAGTAGTCAATTATTACAAATTCAAAACCATTTGTTTTCATAATTGCAAACTTTCGAGTTTTTCAAGTTTTTCTTTTTCGTTTAGTGGCATTGTCCTTCATTTGTACTTAAAAAGAGATAATATAAATTTTGTCCTATCAAAACAAAAATCATTTTTCTTACTTATTTCTGGGTTGCGAATAATTGTAGGAAAATTTTTCCAAATTTATCTTTTTATTATTCGAGCCGAAAATCGAATTCACAGTTATTTTGCAAGTTTGATAAACGTTGCTTGAAAACCAGTTTACTTACCGGTCGCAAATGTTTTCTCAGTTTTCTTTCTACAATTATATTAAATAAATATACTTTGTTTGTCAATAACCGTTCCGGCGATTAATCCATTTAAATTTAAAAGTAAGGGAAATCGAATGAAATAAATCTTGATCAAAACTCCTGATCACAGCAGGAAGTACGTCTTTGTGTGCTACCCAATAATTGTAAGAAAAAATTAAATAACCATTACTTATAAAAACTATATATATATATATATATATATATATATATATATATATATATATATATATATACATACACACACACACACATATATATATATATATATATATATATATATATAAATATATACTCGCACTTGACACTGATTGCCCTGAAACATGCTAACAAAATTCTAATTAGGCAGAAAAGGCGATGACTTGATCTCTAAATAATTGATTAAAACCCCCTTCGATTTGCGAGTTGAGAAAACGGATTGATGATTAGCACCTGCTCATTTGAAAAATTTGCTTTATACTTAACAATGAATTTCGCAGAAGTAATGCTCAGGCTAAATGCACATATTTTAGCGGATATCAGTGCCAAAAATTGTTTCCTATTTAAATCCAATAGTTTTATTTCCTACCCAATGATATTTCGTTTTTGTTCCGGCTCCTCTAGAAGGGGGGGGAGGAACTATATACTCATATGGGTTTTTTTTCTTCAGACAGTTTTGGCCGATCGATATATTCATAGTAGAGAGTTGATACTGGTACCATTAGAAAGCTTGTCCAGCGTAAAACACGGAATTAAAAGCATTTTTTTAGTTTTCGTTTTTTACTGGGAGTTATCGAGGTTTAAACTTTTGAGAAAATAGGGTGAATTCCGTTGATTTTATTCACATTTTTCGGAATTTCTGTTTAAAATTTCGCAAATTTTGCTAAAACTTTTTAATTTTTTTAATGAAAGTATTGTTGATTTTACTTTAAAAGACAAGAAAAATTTGTTGGCTGCTTTTATTTAATTTTTTGTCAACAATTCTGGCTAAATATTTCAAAATTCAGAATTTTTCATCGGAAGCAGCACGTAATAAGTTCTTTAGTCCGCTTTGATTAAATTTGCACGAATTACACACCCCAGCACCACTAACACAATCTTTGTAGACTCCAAAGGAGACTATTTCTGCGTCATCTTCCGTTGCGAGTACTCCTTAATTAAAAATTGATTATCAAAAACGCAGCATTTATTTTTAGTTTTTTAACTAACAAAATATTCAAATCTATAATATTCGAAAATTTATGTGTTCTTAATGGACGAAACGCATTGGCAACGCTAGTTTCTGACCAATCTTGGACAGTTGCAATCCAAAAATTATTCGGATTGTAGTCAGTCGGTCTTTTTTATTTAAAAAAATCGATCTTTTTCATATAATAATTAAATAACAGAACATTTCAAATCGTAGCTCACTACAGATAGGTTCAATTCGCTTCCGAATTAGCTTCAAATTATTTTGTCTAGTTTATTACTTGAAAGCTTTTGGTCGTTTTGACTTTTAAAAATTCTTGATTTTTAAATAAATAATGGTTCATTGAATTTTGCCTCCAATTTTCTCCTAATTTGGTCATTTTGAAGCTTAGTGTCAGCAAAGGAAGAGTGCCTTTTCTTTCTGTTGAATTCAAATTCAACCTTTAATGTGGTTTTAAACCTTAAGTTACGGCTTTCTGGCTTTGAAACTACTAGATTTCACATTTTTTTCAGGTATTCGCCCACTTTTAACGTTTTCTATTGTTTTCACGTTATCATGTTATTGACAGTTCATATTTAACATTATTGGCGTGAAAAAGGCACAATTGATAATATTATAATCCTTAGGTATAATCCATGGTGTCAAAGAATTTATTATTATTATCCTTGGCGTCACAGAATTTAATGCTTTTGAAGAAATCGTTATGACTTTAGTGGCATCGACACGGGTTTGTCACAAAAATACGTAAATTAATTTTTGATTTTGTCATTTCTTACGCTCTTTTGTAGACGTAAGATATATTCTGGATAATTGCAGGTCTCAAGGGTTTCCTTAGGAAAAATAAACGAACCTATTTGATTATTTTATGTTGTAATTAATGGCTTTCATGTCTTTGGATAAAAATTTTTTTCGAAAAAAAAACAATTATTACTTGATTTTGATTCTTTTTCTTTTTCGTCTACTTTATACCTGGTTTTTTTAATGAGAGGTCACATAATACATTATCGGCGTTTGAATAAGGAGCAATCAAACAAATTTTGAGGGCTACAGTATGGCTTTACGGCTTCGAAAGCGTTTTTGGCAAAAATTAACTGTGGTACGGTTTTACCATATCTGATAAAGTGTACTTAGTCATTAGTTGTCCTTGTGCTAGTTAAGCTAAAAGTTATTAATTTGTATTCAAATAAGTAAAATTTTTCAGCCGTCTGGAAAGTCAGGTTTTGCTGTCTCAAGGGTTTCCTTAGGAAAAATAAACGAACCTACTTGATTATTTTAATTTGTCATTAATGGCTTTCATGTCTTTGGAGAAAAATTTTTCTTTCGAAAAAAAAATTACACTTGATTTTCATTCTTTTTCATTTTTGTCCACTTTATACCTGCTTTCTCTAATGAGAGGTCACTTAATACATTATTGGCGTTTGAATAAGGAGCAATCAAAAAAAAATTGGGGGCTACAGTACGGCTTTACGGCTTCGAAAGCGTTTTCTGGAAAAAATTATCTGTGTGGTACGGTTGTACCATATCTGATAAAGTTTACTTAATCATAAGTTGTCCTTGTGCTAGTTAAGTTAAAAGTTATTCATTTGTATTCAAATAGGTAAAACTTTTCGCCCGACTGGAAAGTCAAGTTTTTAGTTTGTTCACACTTCAGTATTTATTAACTAAGATTACTTTTCATTCTCATCACTAATTCTCTGAAAATTATTTGTTCTTAATCTCTCCAGTTTTGTCATCAGAATAGCTCAATAAGGAATGGAGGCAGAATTCCACGTCATTGCAAAAAATGCTGCATTCAAAACACTATTGTCGGATAAAATTGAAAGCTGTAAATCCACACTTCACCGAGTACAGTGGATTCGCACTTCGAATCCAACGTCGATAATTTATTACGCACTCATGGCTCAGGTACGTATCCCAGTAGTAAGAGATATCACATGGCGCAGCCAGCAACTAAAGAAAGTGCTCTTCTTGGAAAAAAACCCTTTTGTGAACGGCCGACTTTGGACTTTGGAGCCCCCATTGAGTTGGGAACGTTGGACAAAACTTCTAAAACTGGCCATGCTTGCCAAAGAAGGCATCTCAATCGATACCTGACGAGAAGAACCACCAGATAAAGTTACTCTCCCTCTCAAACCCATCTACAAAGAAGATGTTGACTATAGTACTGCTCAAATTGAAAGAGACCGCAGAATTCGGAATCAACAACTAAAGAATGTATGGCTTAACAGGTGTCAGAAGATTGAAACGGCCGGAATATTGTGCGGTGATAGACCATGCAAGTTTTGCGACACCAAAGCTGTCTCGTCGTCGAATATTTGGCTCCCCGGAACCAATTATTCAAATTGATCAGATATCTACTAAAGACAGTCGGGAGAGTTTGGATAAGATTTTCAAAAGCAGAGGAATATAATCTTCGACCCTTATACTTTCCTAACCCGAAAACAACTTAATGGAGAACCGGTCGAAAAATTCTATGGATGTCTCCGAGAACTCTCTCTGAATTGCGAACTCGGCAGCCATGAGGAATCTATCATTCGGAATGTTTTTTTACAGGATGGAGAAATTCAGAGAGAGCTACTGAAAGAAACGAGATCGGCTAAAAAAGCCTTAGAAGTGGCGATGAATATTGAGATGAGTATCCAAAATCAATTGATGATGTCAGGAATAAGTGCTCATTCAAATTAAAATGAGGTAACGAATATGTTCATTAACAGCATTCAAAACCCTTGGAACAGATCCCGACCTTCAACGAGTAATTTTGTCATACCTATAGTCTGACTTATATGTGGTTATGGATGGTCAACGTCTACTCATCGTCAACATTGCCCTGCTTGCCAAGAAAACTGCAAAAAAACAGTGGAATTGCGAATCATTTTGCAAAAGTTTGTAGAAAGACTAAACATTAAATGAGACCAAAACCAAGGGTCAACAACGTAGACAATACTACTTCTGAAGCAGTGACGGCCGGTACTTCCGCTACGGCAGGAGAGCAAGTAAATCACCTTGAGACAATGTTCCAAAAACCTAGTGTTTATGATGCCATTAGATTCTTATTATGACGAATTTGATGATAATTGTGTTGCTATAATCTCTGTTACTGATATTATCACAGAAGTGGAAGCCGTGAATGTAAACATTTGCATCGTTATTACAGAGACAAAGGCATCAGTGGATTCGGGGAGCGTTTTCACTATCATTAACAAAAGTCTAGCAAACGCAGTAGTATCGAATTGTCTGGAAAGCTTTTGGGTACAATCTCCGGAGATGAACGGGCTAAAGACATTCTCCAATGAATTAATCAAGATCATTGGAGTAATCAACACATCGGTAGGATGCAACGATTGGGTAGCTACAACCGTCAATGTTACAGTTGTTGAAGGCGGTCATAGACCGATAATTGGGCGAGATCTTTTCTCACAGCTTCGACTATCACCCACACAAACTATCCAAGTCTCTAATGTTGATCAAAATCAATGTTTAATCAAGAAACAATTTGCATTCGACTTCCCTGGTCTAATTTCTCGAGTCAGCAAGTCATTAAAACACTCAGTTAAACCTACATTTCATGAAAATTTTGCACCTACAGATCAAAAAGGACGCCGAGTACCTATAAATCTTCAACCCTTAGTTAACAAAGAACTTAAAGACTATTAGAAGGAAACACATCATGAAGTTAAATAACTCTTCCGATAAAAATTTCATACCCTAAATTGTTATCACGGTGAGGAGAGATAAAACAGTTAAATTGGCTCTAGACTCTAAGATTTTGAATAAATCTATTCAGAAAAATAAATATCAAATGCCTAAAATTGATTACCTAATTGACATGTTACAACAAAATCTAAATACAAACTCATCACATGAAACAACTTAATTCTCAACTCTGGATTTGAAATACGCATACAGTCAATTAAAATTAGACCCGGAAACGGCTCGGCATTGCAACTTTAACATTAATGGTGGTGAGGGTACCGGTACATATCGCATTATTACCGGATTCTATGGGTTAACTGATATGCTAGCGGCAAAAAAGTAATAGTCTACACATAAGTTGGACTAGAAAAAACTCATTGTTTTCTGGATGATATTATATTAGTCAGCAGTGGCTCAAAAGAAGATCATTTAAAGTTAATCTAAAATTGTCTCAAAAAACTCGACGAGAACAATTTGAGAATAAAGTTACCCATATGTCGCTTCGCTAAAACTGAAATATAATGGTTGGTTTACAAACTACTCAATTTGGTATCGTAAAACTTGAAACTAAAATATCAGCGATTCTCATTTTAACAGCACCTAAAAATTTAAAATAATTACGATCAGTTTTCGGCTCTGTACATTACCTTGGAAAATTCATCTCTAACCTTTCTCAATTTTGTCATCCACTTCGATCTGTACTTAAAAAGAACACAAAATTTAATTGGAATGATTAATTTGAAACTCATTTCCAACGTAGTAAAAACAAAGTAGCAAACGACACGGAAAACGCACATTATAAACCACGTCTGGAAAGCCGGATCAAATGCGATGCATCTAGAGCTGGATTAGGAGCGGCATTAGAACAGCGTTAACCAGCAAGTTGGCATACAGTTGCATTCGCGTCCCGTTTCCTGAACTCAAATGAGGAATGCTATAGTATCAATGATTTAGAATTACTTGGAGTAGTGTGGTCTGTTGAGTATTTTAAATTTTACTTATTTGGGAAATCATTCACAATCATTACAGATCATCGGGCATTACTTTCAATAAAGAAGAAACACAGATCTAACAAACCCTATAATAGTCGTTTAACACGTTGGGTGGATCGACTATTACATTTTGGTTTTAACGTCGAACATATACCAGTTACCGCCATCTTACATTTCCCGCCAACCAAATCAAAATGCAAAAGTTAAAAGAAAAAAGATGAGGAGTTTACGGTTGCAACAATTACCCGCATTTGTGACGCGATCGCAGCAAATTATATAAATACCACACCACAAAACAGTCAATCACAGCACTTTAACTGCGTCACTTGCACATATTCGACACGTGCCTCAATACCCCACCAAATAAATCATTCCAACTTGATTTCTGCCTTAAATCTCCGCACAAATCAGTTGTTTCTTTCTCACTCTGCAAACGCAGCACAAATCCAGACTCTCAAAAATTCAAACTTGAGTAACTCAACCAACAAAAACCTCACCAACACCTGCAACCTGCAGATTAAGCTTTCAATCAACACCCAATTCAACGGTCAATTCCACCCGTTCTTCAAATGAGGGCCCAGCATCGCCGAACTGGGAACTCTCAAAGGAGGTGGTCTTTTTGAACAATCTAACACAACTGTTCACCAAAGGATTTCTGGCGGCTCTCACGAATAAGGATGCAGTCTTGAAGGAAGT
Source organism: Convolutriloba macropyga (assembly GCF_964194025.1). Classification (NCBI taxonomy): domain Eukaryota; kingdom Metazoa; phylum Xenacoelomorpha; order Acoela; family Convolutidae; genus Convolutriloba; species Convolutriloba macropyga. Next base: position 30,612,162 of record NC_134479.1, read on the forward strand.
GAGGGACTGCATCCTTCAAGATGACAAGCAACACTGCAAGGAGGTCAACCCTTACCACTACTTGTATTGGAGGGACCTGCCCGTCCGTTGAGGAAGTGTCTGTGTGGATGAACGTGTGGCCATACCCCACTCTAAGTAGGATACGGTGCTCGAATCACTTGATCTCACTCACCCAGGCAGTTGGGGTATGATTACTTTCGCAGTGAAGAAGATCGTGAAGAAGTCCCAGTGAAGAAGTTGCCAGTGAAGAAGATCGAGATATGCTTTTCCTTGCTTTTATTGACCGTTTCTCTAAGTATCATACAATAGAAATTTTCGAGAAAGCTAATGGACCTATTGTAATAAAATTTCTTGATGAATATACACAAAAACATGGAGTTCCCCGAAATATTAGATTAGATCAAGCACGTTGTCTAATTGGATATAGAGTCAAAAATTTTTGTAAACAAAATAATATCAACATTATCACCGCTCCTGCTAAAGATCATAGGGCTATTGGATTAGTGGAGCGTTTTGTACAAACAATTAAAAGGCGTCTAAGCTGCATGAAAATAGCTACTAGAAATAACACTTTCACAATTAAAGAAGAAATAAAGTCAATAGTCTATCAATTACGTATATGTAAACAAAGACCACAAACGTGACACATTTTCGAGCACATTTTGGAAAGAAACCAAATACACCACTTAGTAATATAAGTAGGCTACCGATGTCGTCTAATTTGTCTTATGAAAGTATTCTATTTAGACGCTGACACAGTACCAGTAGAAGGTTACCTGGACAAAAATGGCTGGGTGAGTGGAGAAAGTAGTGATATCCTCGTGGAAGAAGCCATGACGAAGGCTGAAGTAGACGAGGGCGGAAGATATAATGGAGACAAGTATAAGTCCGTCTCCAGATTTGTTCTCCACCCGAAATCAACGATCTCAATACCCCGAACCAAACGATCCCTCGAACTGAAACTGGCTCGGAAGGTCTCTCTATCAATCGAAGCGGGATTTGAGGGGTCTTTTGGAGACACTAACACCCGGCAGTGCGGTCATCAGAACATCCCCTACAACGACGGCAATCAAAGAGCCAGGCGTACCAGAAGTTAATGTACGCAATAGCAATATTGCCAAGTTTGAGACACGCGCGGAACAGAATCAGGAGCTGTGGCAATATGCTCAAAGAAGGCCACTTCCGTAAGATAAACCACGGAAGAAAAGATCGCCCAACTTTCAAAAGAACTGAAGGAAAAATAAAGGGGGCGAGATCAAAATAGGACACCGCCAGTCTCAAGCAGAAACTGCTTCTGGAGTTTTTTTGGCGAATAGCAAGATTTTGAAAGCTATGTCGTCCTGAAAGCCGACGAAACCCCAACCTGGGACAAGTCGTTTACGCAAGTCGTCAGCAACACCAAATACCTACTACGCCTCGTCAATTGCAGCTTCTTCAGCGACCTCTACGACTGCCACTCCAACAACCTCGAAGTCTATGAGGACTAGAAAAACCCCAGACTATTTTGGATTCGAGACCTCGGTGTACCCAGTAAGCAACACTGAACCAATGCGGCACCAAAACGCCATAAGCAAAACAACCCAAAACAATTGAAACGGTTATTCACGAGGAAGCCCTGCAACCACCAGCAGTCAAAACGTCCTCTGAGTTGCCGGCTGTCAGTCCTCCAGCACCCCAATCAATCGGAACGTGGTCTCCGGAAGATTATAACTATGCAGACTACGAACGCGAAGTAAGCATGATTGCTTTTGATGCTGAAAACCAAATGTAAAAACAGTTACATACTTTGTTAGTAAACTCAAATGTTGCCAGCTAATTTCAATTTTTACTTCTTAAACTCAAAACTTAATTTATTTGTCGTTCAATTCTGCTATGATAAATTACGTTTTTATCATTTTTTATGAGAAATCTGTTCAAATGAAAGATGATACAATTTTGCTGCATTTGCCTATTAATTTATGATTTCTGTTTAGATTTATTTGTATGTGTAAATGGATTACGTTATATTTGATTTTAATTGGAAAACCTCCACAATTCCATTTCATTTAGTCTGTCTCAACTGTAATTGCTGGCGTATTAATTATAGTAACCAGTACATATGTTATTAATATTATAAAATTTTAATACACGCAGTTTAAAGTTTGTCAAAGCCGTGGATATGTGGTACGGTTGTATCATATCTGAGAAAGTGTACGTAATCATTAGTTGTCCTTGTGCTAGTTAAGTTAAAAGTTATTCATATGTATTCAAATAGGTAAAACTTTACCGCCGACTGTAAAGTCAAGTTTTCGGTTTTTTCACACTTCAGTATTTATTAACAAAAATTACTTTTCATTCTCATCACTATTTCTCGGAAATTCAGTTGTTCTCAATATCTCCAGTTTTGTCATCAGAATAGCTCAATAAGGATTCGAGGCAGAATTCCACGTCATTACAAAAGTGCTGCATTCGTAACACTATTGTCGGATAAAACTATTGAAAGCTGTAATTCTACACTTCGCCGAATACAGTGGATTCGCACCTCGAATCCAACGTCACTAATTTATTACGCACTGAGATAAGAGGTATCTCAGTAGTAAGAGATATCATAAACTGATTTTTTGTTTGTTGTCTATTTGTTGTACTTTTTGTAACCGCATAAAAATTGAATAATGACAGTTCTTAAAACCCATATTTAAAAACACTAGTAGTTGTTAACCTATGGGATATTTTAGTTGACTTCTAATACTTTTCATTACTTGGAATTTAATTGTTTTTTTCAAAAAAGGCGAATTTTTCAAAATTACTTTTTCGTTCTTTATTGTCTAATTGTTACCAAGTTTTGTTATGGACTGGTCCCATATGTCTTCTGGTGAATGACAAGTTTTTTTTAATTTTATTTTTATCCGACGCTATTTTGACTTTGTCATTAAGTTTTGTCTTTTAAAACGGACTTAAATTTTTTGTTGTTGTTTGCTTTTGCTGTTCGTCTTGACTTGCTTTCATCATATTGGCATATCTCACGAATCTATTGCATCAGTTTTTACTCCACTGAGTCATTTTCTTTGAAGACTATGTTTTCGTTCTCACACCAATTTTTTTTGAAAAAAAATGAACTTTGGGGTTTTCTATCTGTTCCTCATTTGGTAGACAATTATGCCAAGTTTGTGGATAAGCGGAGTCGGGACCTTATGTGCAATCGCACCTTACCGAGCCTCCTTGTTGACTTAGACTTCTTTGCGACAGATTTGGAAGCGCAAACTGAAACACTATAAAAACTTATCGTTTAGTTTAGAATATCTCGAAAACTTTTGCAGCGGGCATTTCAAAAACACAATCAGACAGATTCCTTACGAGATTTCCAGGAAACTATTCGGAATCTTATCGGTACTTCATGCATGAGTATTATTATTGTATAGCGCGCATTAAAAAATTCACTGGAAAGGTTAATTAATTAATCAACGTTTAAGACACTTGTGAATTAAAACCAAGTTTTATAAGTTGCAAATTAACTGAACTCATCCATTCTCTGTAGACCTGATATAACTAGTTCCATAATAATACACATTCAATATTTTTTGGACTACTGAAAACTGGTAACTGTATAACTCTGAAAACAAATTTAAGTATCAAAAATATAATTTGAAATGGCAAAATTATGTCTATTATAATTAGCTGGCATTTTAAAGATATGTATTTATTTTTTCATTTGACACAAGACATCTACTGCACGACAAATTTTTTTCCATGTGGTCGTAATCTTATGATTCCATGTGATCTCTTCTCGCCAATGTCCAATTAACACGTTTTCTTTATGTCTTCAACCGCGAGTTCAAATAAAAGTTGGATCTTTTCCGTTTGTGCCCCCCCCCCCCCCAGTACGTTATGCACCCCCCAGTTACAGAGCACGTGCCATTACATAGTAATTCATCATGTAAAATTATGGCACGTGCGTCTGGGGTGGGTGGGGTGGGGGGACAACAAACGGCAAAGATCCTAAAAGTTTTTGAGAATCACCTGAATTTACGCTTGACCAGAATTTAAATAAACATGCTCTCTATTTGGTCCATATACAACTTTTCACCAAGAAATAGTGATCAACATTGGTTGTAATTGTATAACTCGATGATTTTAGTGATGCAAACGTACTCACTGCGAGAACGAAAGAAATGAATTTTTGAATGTCGTTTTTACGAAAGGAGCAACATGTTGAACCAGAGATCACATTTCGCTAAGTCAATGAATAGCGTTTAAAATACAATGTCTCTTTCGGTTTGTTGTTTGTTTGTTTGACTGTTTTTTTTTTTCAGCTTGTTTGAGGGCTGTTAATTCCGCAGAGAACTTTTAAAAATAAACGAAAGTATAGATTTCTGGTGCGAAATGTAAAAATTTCGCAATGGGACAAAAAATCATGGTTCCATAATTGTCTCAAACAAAAATCAAACAAATTTTTATCCCGAAAACAAAAAGTTGCACCAATTGTTTTGAACATAATTTACTGTTCGCCAATTTAACATTTCAATTAGGATTTCACGTCATGGGTAAATTTTTTGACTTCACGAGCCCAAAACTGACAAAAGTGAGTTAGAAGATCTGGCTTGTTCAACAGCATGCAGCCATTTTAGCACCGAATGTCGTTTCAAACTATGTAACTGACCAGCACTGCCATCACTTTTCGAACTAGAGCTGACGTAAAAACTTTGACCGTTTCCGTAATTGCTGTTGAAACCATTGGCGGTATTTTTGTTGTTATTTTTATTTGTATTGTTATTGCTGCTATAGTTATTGTTTGTCAGCAATTCTCGCTGTAGCTGTTCGTCTAAAGATTCCATCATTCTTGTGTGTTCTGCTAAAGTTGAGGGTGATAGTAAACAAATGCTGGTAAAGCTGCTCCCTAGCCCTCCAAGGCCCCCGTAATTGTTGTTGTTGTTGTTGTTGTTGTTATTGTTGTTCCCGTTTGTGTTTGCGCTGTTTGGCCTGTTGTTGTGGCCGTGATAATTCCTCGAATTTCTACGAGAATGGCGAGAATGGAGTTTTGAAGCCTTAAAAGATTGAGAAATGATAAAGATGAACTATTTGATCTTACATGCTTCATAGTGCAAGAGGTGATAAGATCTTAAGCGATGAAAAATTTTATTACACTCTTATAAAAACTTACGCAATAAAAATTCCAGAATTATTCGGTAACTCAGTTTCGTTTTTAAATGAAATCGTATGTTCAGTTTTAAACAAAAAAACCGAAAATCTAGAAATCCGAGGTTTCTTACACTTACCATAAATTAACAATCAAACTTTTGTTACAAGTTTGTTCTTCAAAATATTAAAAATGAGGCTTTAGTGCGCTGGTCAAGTTGTTTGACCTCCACTATATTATACACATTTGAATTCATCAAAGCTTTAACTCTACGCTGTTTTCAGAAAATGAACTAATACACTATCGTGTGAACTGAACAGCGGTCAATTTCTCTCTTAATCACTTTTCAATTTGGGATCTTTGATCAATTTAAAATCAAAGATCCCAATTATCAAAAAAATTGCTTCTGATTGTCTCTCTTCTGATAGGTATATAACTGTTGAGTGGAACTATTGAGTTTTCTAGATTTGTTACTATTTAGTGTTCTGGAATGACTTTTAGAGATAGTTATTTTATCTTTTTTAAATCTTTTAGTCAATAGTCAATTTTAGTTAAAAGTCAAAAGAAATCAGATTATAAGACGGAACAAAAAATGTTCAGCAGTAACTGACGCTTACCTATTCTCTTAGGTTGTTATTGCCAAAGTAAAAAAAGACAGCAAATGTCAGTCAAGATGCTAAGTGTCAATAATTTCAACTTATCGTCTCGAGATAAATCTGAAATTTTAATAAAATATGGAGGTTAATATGAACTACTTAATAGATTGCGTCGCTTCTAAAAATGGAATAGTCTGAGAAGCTTCTTTAACAATTTAGAATTCATTTAGCTACAAGTTTCTGTCGTAATCTGTATAAATGTTATTTTCTATTGTCATAAATAACTAAATTTCGTTTTTACTGTTTTTGGGAGCTAAATGAAGTGAATAATTTGTAAAATGGGAATAGACGGTTTTGAATTTGAACCGGCTTTGATCAACATGACCATAAATGAGCTCTGAAATGCAAAAAAGGATAACTTTTTGAAAACTAGCATTGACAATAACATTAAAAATGTTAATTTAAATATAACGGTAACTTTCTGTAATGTAAAATTTGAGTTGGAATAAAATTGGCGTAATTAAAAATTATAGGCAATAAAGAAAATCGGTAATTAAATATTTGCGTAAATAAAAATTTAAGGTATATTCAGGGAAGAGGGGTCTGTGGGCTAATAATGGCGGGAGGTGTGCACACTAATCTTTTTGGGTGCTATAATGGGTAATATCAAATTACAGCCCGGGTTCCCAACCATAGATAATTCGTGGCAACCATATCCAGGCCATATATGGCGTCATACAAAAAATGGCAACCATATACCTGAGCATACATAGATTTGAAACAGGGGCTCAGAAGGCACTAAATAGTCTCATTTGACAGTTGCATATAACATACGGTGTTCAAATGCCGTTTGAACAAATTTCAAATCTCTGGTTTCTTGGCAACCTTATCCAAGACCTTATACATGTTGGATATTCAAGATCATATTTCGTGGTTACAATACAGGAACCATAGATATGACCCCGTTGAGGTCAATGCAAGGTGTCCTTAGTACTTGAAAGTGCAAACCGTGTCCTCAAAAACTATAAAAGCGGATCTAAGAATTTGCCATGGAAAACTTGGATGCCGTGTGTGGTTTCTTGGATGCCATACAGGAACCATGGATGTCACCTTGTTGATATAGATGAATCAAATGATTTAATTGACCCAGAGATGCATGCCAAACCCTCAGTTTGCCGAAAAACAAAGTAAAATTCCATGCAAATCTTAGCAATCATGGCAAGATCATGCAATGAACGTTCTGTATTGCCTGTATGGAACCATATATGGTTCTTGGATATGGTTGTCAAGAAAGATCAACACGGGAGGATGAGGTGCAAGACCTGAGTCAGCTTTGATCAAACCCGTGCAGTTTACGCACAGGGTAAAGCGCGACAAAGCGACAGATTCTGACAGCTAGTGTACGGCCTGGAAAGTCTTATCAGGGCCGCATTCAGAACCTGCACGCACGGCCTGATCCGACTACTAACTACGGTCTGGAAAGCATGACCAGTGCACCGTCCAGAGTCTGGATAGTCTGATCATAGCATGGCATAGAGTCTGGACAGTCTGTGGTATGGTCTGGATGGTCTGATCAGAACACTTTCCAGAGCCTGGTTAGTACCCAAAAAGTCAACCAATTTGTACCGTTTGCTGTTGTTCGATGGACTGAGAATGCATATCCTGAAGGGATGAGAAAGGGTAGTTTGAGCACCAGTTGAGAGCACAGCCGCTGTTGCCTCCTTGTGATTGAGGCTGTTGTTGTTGTTGTTGTTGACTTCTAGCAAGGCGGTGGTGGGCTGAATTGGACATCCGCTCTCCGCCGCTGCTATATTGTCTCCATACTGAAATTAACCACAGACCATTGACTGCACTGCAACGGTTGCATGACAAAATACCCAGTGCCATTTTACCCAGTTTATTCCTTCTGATCTTTTCGTTCAATAATCCGATTACAAATTAGCACTCGAATTTACAAGCTTGTTTTCTTGCAATTAAGTTGATAGTTAAATTCTATAGGTTCACATCAAGTCCCACGGGCCGCTAAGGCATGGCCATGGCCCGGGACGCATGGCCAAATACGCTAACTAAATATTATGCTAAAAATTCGTTCTGGTAGTTTCAACGTTAGATTAAAATATTGGATATATTTTGGGTGTTTTGTCACATTCGATATTTTGGCATTGTGTATTTTGTCCTGACACCTGCATAACCATTAATAAACCTCAAGAAGACAAAGATGATAAAGGGAAAAAAATTTAATAGAAATAACAAGTAGCATGTTCACGCCACCAATTTCTAATTTCTACGTCAACGAAACAATTAAGGATGAAACTGACGTTGGGGGTCACAAAAACTACAAAATGTTAGAATTTCGATCAAACTATAGTCTTAAACTTAGTGAGAATTAGAAAGAAAGTTTGACTTACCAGATTAGAAAGACAAGCAATTTGATTTTGATCAAAGAAATTATATAAATGAATCGTCAAGAAATGGTGCTGAGAATCAATATTCGGTTCAAATTGGTGAATCTAGATAACTATTATTAGAGTTAGATTAATTGATGTAAAATCTTCCCAGCATGTATTAAATGATGATGATATCTCCGGAAGTGTGAATGAATTCTCAGAAAAGTGCAAATGCATTCCATTTATGGTTCCCTTTGCGACTGATTTGCAGAAGCAAACCATATTGGGTAACCTTTGCGACCCCCACTATAAATCACGGTGCTAAGATTAGTTTTGTATCTTGACTTTTTCACACTGATAATGGGTATATATACAGCTGATTTTTGAGTCCTTTTTCACCCCCAAATTCAAATCACCATCTTGATCTAATAATCAGATCTCTCCTGTAAATCTCTAAATTCTACTGTAAAATATCATTTTGTTATTCTCTCATTTTTGAGAAATTAATTCTTTTACTTAGTTAAAAACGCTTTTTATTCCGCTTGCGAAAGTCCATGACCCAACAGGTTATGGGCCCAGCAATTTTTCAAGTCATAAAATTAATTTCCAAAACAAAACTAATTTGTTGTTGACAGTCATAATCCTTTTCTGCTTAGTACCTTTTCTTTTCACAACTGTTTTGCCTGCTCAAACTTCAATGGATCAACAGACAGTGAAGCTGCTGACCTACACAGGAAAGGCACAGGACTTTCCAATCTGGAGCACAAGATTTGTGGCGATGATGCAGACGAAGGGACTCTACAAATCACTACTGGGGACAGAGGAGCAACCCAATGAGCCTGCGCCACTGGCCAATGGGGCAACCAATGATGAAAAGAAGAACCACAAGGTGCTGAAGGATGCATATGAAAAGGAAGTTGCAGACATCAAGGAGAAACGGAACAATGTGTGGTGCCATCTGGCACTGACTCTAGATGCAACAACCCTCATGCTGATGAGACATGACTGTGTGGGAGATGACGGCATTGGAGATGGAACAAAGGCTTGGAAGCTTTTGCAGGAGAGATTTCAGAGTGTGGAGACGCCGACAGTGGTGACTTTAGTGGCACAGCTTGCTCGACTGCAGCTCGAGGATTCTGAGGATTTGGACAGCTTCTTCATCAGAGGACAGGAGTTGCTCACAAGGCTACAAGAAGCAGGGGAAGCAGTCTCAGAGACCCTCTTCAACGCCTTGGTCCTCAATGGTCTGCCAATGAGGTATGAAAGTTTTGTAATACAGGAAAGCTTCAACCCGGCAACGAACTTCACAGAGTTGAGAAAAAGGCTGCAGAACTTTCATGAGAGCACGGTGCAGAGACACAAGGGACAAAGTGGTTCAGTGGCACTGGCAGTGAAGCGTGACTTCAAGAAGGGACCCAAGAAAGGAAACTGCTTTGTGTGTGGGATCCCTGGACACTTTGCCAAGGACTGCAGGAAGAAGGAGACAGCACAATGCAGCAAGTGTGGTGAGAAGGGTCACCTAGACAGGGCATGCAAGAGACAAAGAGATGGAGGCAAACATGAGTCAGTGGCAATGGGTCCAACATTGGCTACACCAGACGAGGAATGCTGGGCAGCTCTTACCCAGTGGAAGACAGCAGGCATGCTAGTGGACAGTGGTTGTACAGATCACATAGTGACGAACATCGATGCGTTTCTGGACTTTGTGCCCATTCAATCAGTGGTCAGAAATCCCAACGGAGAGGCTTCCAGAGTGGTGGGCAGAGGCTGTGTGAGGATCAGCATACCCTCAAACAAAGGGGAATTCCAATGCGAACTCAAAAATGTTCTGTGTGTGCCGGACTATTCTTCAAACCTCCTATCAGTCTCAAGATGCACGGAGTGGGGACATTGCTTCACTTTCGAGAGAAGAAACAGCTGCATGAAACTCCAGAAGGGAACTCGGGTAAAACTAACACAAGAAAATAATTTGTTTTACTTACCCTGCAGCGTTCTAGAATTCAAGATGAGTTCCAACAGCGTGAAACTTGACAGTGCAAGGAAGTGGCACAGACGATTGGGTCATTTGAATCGCCCGGATGTGGTCAGGAATGCACCAGAGACAGTGGGGGAACTCGATGATGTATGCAATGTGTGTGCATTGGCCAAGATCACAAAGACTCCAGTACCAAGAGTGGCAGAGACCCACGCAGAAGAGAAGCTGGAGAGGGTGTTCACAGACGTGATGGGACCTTTCAGAGTAGAGTCACTGTCAGGGTTCCGGTTCTGCATTGTGTTTGCAGACCAGTACACGAAGTTTGTGTTTGTGGACTTGCTTAAGGCAAAGAGTGAAGCACTGGCCAGCCTGAAGAAATTTGTTCTCAGTGTGGGGACGCCCAAGAAGCTGAGGCAAGACAATGCGAAGGAGCTTCTCTCAGAGCAGTTCAAGACGTACTGCTTGGATGCAGGCATTCTACAGGAAAAGACCATACCAGAGACGCCACAACAGAATGGGTTAGCTGAGAGGTGCAACAGGACACTGCTGGAGATGGCAAGATGTTTGCTCATTGACTCAGGACTTCCCAAGATTATGTGGGGAGCAGCAATTCTTCACGCAGCAAGGACCAGAAACTTGGTTGTGAGACGAGGAGAAGAAAAATGCCCAGCAGAGCTGACGAGAGGTGTAAAACCTAAGCTTCCAATTAGTATATTATCTATTTTTGGTTGCACAGTCTTCATGAGGAAGAGGGACAGAGAAGTCAGCAAACTTGAACCCAAGGCACTGGAAGGAAAGTTTGTGGGTTACACTGAAGGAGAAAACGGATACCTGGTGTACATACCCAACACACGCAAGGTGATGGCAGTTCGAGATGTGATCATCAAGGAGTCTGAAGTAGGCTCAATCCCTGACAACAAAGAAACGGCGGACCTACTAGATGATGGGTCGGAACTGGGAATCTGGCACCCAGATGATGGTCATCAAGATGATGACAACAGAGACAGACAGGACACATCTACTGCAATAAAGGAGGAGTGGCATGACGCAGGGAGCGTGAATACTCAAGAAACAACACTGAGACAAGAGGCCTCGGATGTTGGAGAAACAGCACTAGATGAAGGATCTACTGCAACAAGAGGGAGTCACAGAGACTCAGAGTCACTAGAAGACAGTGACACAGAAGACTTCTCACAGTTAGAGACAGTTGGCTTCAATGAAGATGCACTGGAACACGCGGACAGAGCAGAGCCCAGACGAGGGACACGAGCAAGGAATGTTCCGCAATTTTTTGGAGAAGTCAGGACCCGTCTTGCTGTGACTGAGGGCGACTATGTGGAACCCAAAACAGTCTACGAAGCCAAGCAGGGTGACGATTGGGACCAGTGGCACCGGGCAATGAAGGACGAGGTCAAGGCACTCCAAGACAACGAGACTTGGAACCTAGTGAGACCACCCACAGACAGGGACGTCATACCGGGCAAATGGGTTTACAAAGTGAAATTGGGACCCAGTGGTCAAGTGGACAAATACAAAGCGCGCTATGTGGCGAAAGGCTTCAAACAAGTGGAAGGACTGGACTACTTTGAGACTTTTGCGCCTACCTGTAAGCCAGAGACATTCAGGATTCTACTTCAGCTATCAGCGAAGCAAGGCCATGTGATGCACCAATTTGATGTCAAGACTGCTTTCCTGCACTCACCAATCGAGGAAGAAGTGTATCTGGAACAGCCACAGGATTTTGTAAAACGCGGATCAGATGGGGAGAAGTTAGTATGTCGACTAAATAAATCAATTTATGGTTTGAAACAGGCTGCTAACAACTGGTACAAAGAGCTGGCAAACTTCCTACTGAGACAGGGGTTCACCAGAAGCAGGAACGATCACTGCTTGTTCGCAAGATCAGAAGCAGAGGATCACACCTTCATGTTGGTCTGGGTTGACGACATCATAGTAGCATCAAGAAGTATGACAGTGGTCTCTGATGTCAAGAAGGCACTAGAAGGAACCTTTCACATGGAAGACAGAGGGAGACTACACTGGTTTCTGGGTCTAAGAATCAGACGAGAAGAGGGCAAAGTCACAGTCGACCAAGAACGCTACATAGAAACAAGGCTTGAGCGGTATCAAATGGATCAATGCAAACCCTCAAGAACTCCAGCTGATTTGAATTTGAAACTTCAGACAGCACAGAACGGAGACGAAGAAGTGGACCAGAGGATCTACAGAAGCTTGGTTGGATCACTTCTGTATCTGGCCAAACAGACGAGGCCAGACATCATGTTCACAGTCAACATTCTGTCCAGACACATGAATGCACCTACCAATCAACACTGGATGTGCGGAAAACGACTTCTGCGATATCTTCAAGGTTCAAAAGGTTTAAAACTTACTTACACAAAAGAGGCTAGTTATGATTTAGTGGGGGAAAGTGATGCAGACTGGTCTGGAGACGTGAACGACAGAAAATCAACAACGGGCTATTACTTCAAGCTCAACGGACGTGGCGCAGCACTCAGCTGGGGTGTCAAGAAGCAGGCCACAGTTGCTCTTTCTTCATCAGAAGCAGAATATCAGGGCATGGCAGCAGCAGTTCAGGAAGCACTCTACCTGAAACAACTTCTAGAGGATTTTGGCATCAAACAGAAACGTCCAATAGCAATTGGAGAAGACAACCAAAGTTGTATCAGACTCTGCCAAAACCCAGTCATGCACAAAAGGAGCAAGCACATCGAAACAAAGTTTCACTTCATCCGGGACAAAACGGAGGATGGGACTATTTCAATTCATTACGTTCCTACAGACAAAATGGCAGCGGACATCTTCACAAAGTCCTTACCCGTTTCGAAAGTGGAAACATTCAGAGCAGTTTTGATGGGAACAGACTCTACGCAATCAGCTCAAGTCTGAGTGGGGGTGTTAGAATTTCGATCAAACTATAGTCTTAAACTTAGTGAGAATTAGAAAGAAAGTTTGACTTACCAGATTAGAAAGACAAGCAATTTGATTTTGATCAAAGAAATTATATAAATGAATCGTCAAGAAATGGTGCTGAGAATCAATATTCGGTTCAAATTGGTGAATCTAGATAACTATTATTAGAGTTAGATTAATTGATGTAAAATCTTCCCAGCATGTATTAAATGATGATGATATCTCCGGAAGTGTGAATGAATTCTCAGAAAAGTGCAAATGCATTCCATTTATGGTTCCCTTTGCGACTGATTTGCAGAAGCAAACCATATTGGGTAACCTTTGCGACCCCCACTATAAATCACGGTGCTAAGATTAGTTTTGTATCTTGACTTTTTCACACTGATAATGGGTATATATACAGCTGATTTTTGAGTCCTTTTTCATCCCCAAATTCAAATCACCATCTTGATCTAATAATCAGATCTCTCCTGTAAATCTCTAAATTCTACTGTAAAATATTATTTTGTTATTCTCTCATTTTTGAGAAATTAATTCTTTTACTTAGTTAAAAACGCTTTTTATTCCGCTTGCGAAAGTCCATAATCCAACACAAAACGTTTACTTTGTGGGCAAATGTTTACTTTACTGTAAACACCTGGGGCTACTAAGATAGATGATCACAAATTTTTTTGCCCGTTACTCTTATATATCATTTGAACCAAAAAATGATGTTTCCCAACCAAAAATATTGGAAAATACAATACTTAACTTCTTAACGGCTAGTGAAAAATTTAAGAAAAATTTTGTGTTGAAGGTATGCATCTGAACTTTCATTTGGAAGTATTCATCAACTTCAAAAAGTGAAAACAAGAAGAAAGAACTCATGAGTCACTTACAAGTATTGCTAGCTCTTCCATTAGAATTGTGGTTATTCTGTCTTGTTAGCATGGAAAAGTTGTTGTTGTTATTGTTGTTGTTGTTGTTGTTGTACTTCTTATCCAACTCCCCCTCCTCCCCTGCCCACTCTGGTGACGAAGAATGGGCTCCTCCTCCATGGACACCAACAGCACCTTTAGATCCACGTTTACCCCTGGTCAATTAATAAATGATCTTTCTTAGCAAACAAAATAATAATAATAATAATAATAATAATAATAATAATAATAATAATAATAATAATAATAATAATAATAATAATAATAATAATAATAATAATAATAATAATAATAATAATAATACTAATAATAATAATAATAAATTCGTTCTCAAACTGATACCAAATGACAGAATAAACATACAATCAATAATTGAGACGCGATTCCCAGAAAGATAAGAAATCCATAAGAAAAGACTACTAAGGAAACTAACTAGTCATTTGCAAACCAGAAAGTTAATTTTTAAAGCAAAGTTATCTTAAGATATCTAGCTACAAAACTTATGAACCAGTATTCGTTTATTTTTAGTATGCAACGCCCCAGAAGCAAAAAGAGGAAAACAAAAATTTCTTTTTGAGCAATTTTGATTCAATCTTTTAAATTGCCATACGCGGAGGAAAACTGTGCGAAGGTCTTTTTGATAAAAATTTGGAATTTAATTGCTGAAGCAGAGGCGCAAATCATCAAAAACAGGACAAAAACTTTTTTTACTATTTTTTAAAATGTTTAATATCCAAATTAGTACATTATTTCAAATTCGAACCGCGTTTTGCTGTACAAATACCTCATGTTCTTTTTAGCCGAATTTTCGTAATCAGAGACCAGAATTTAAACCAATTCTGCAGTTTTAATAAACACTATTAAAGATCCGAAATAACTCTCGCAAATGTGTTTCTAATGGTAGTGCAACCTGTTTGGCTTTTTTTTGCTGGATTCTTATTGTCTCTTCAGAATTCGTTCAATGGAATTTTTCATACGGGAAACGTTTTATTTTGGCCCATTCCGATGAATTTGCCGCTATCAATTTAAAAGATTTTGATATTAGTCTATTGGTATTACTGACCCGCGCGCTTTAACGCCAAAGAACAAAATTTCACAAAAATGCTTAAGTAGTTCATAATTCCCCCCTTTGCTAAAAATTTCGGAAATTTAGATTTAAATCTCAGTTTCCCAAAGTCTCACAGTCATCAATATTAATCAAATGGTAATTAAATGAGTGCTCAGTGATTTCATCAATATTATTGGTTTCATCGAAAAAAGTCAAAACTAAATTCAATTTTACGTCCAAAAATATGTTTCGCACAAACTTCATTTTGTGATGTTCCCCTAAAGAATCATGCCTAGATTTGTTTTTGTTCGTTATTTTTGACAGCATTTTTTTAAAAAAAAAAATCTGAACCACATTGGGAAAATAAATAAAATTTTGATCCGTGTTTCACATTAAATTTTCAATTTAATTCGCATTTATCATAAAGCGTTAATTTAAAAGTTTTTGAATAACTAGAGAACTAGCTTTCAGCATTTTGGCTGAAATTTCATTTTTGTCCAATCACTATAACAAGAAGCCCAATTTTTTCCTTAGCCCTTGATTCATCCCTGCTGCGTCGTTTTTAACAAAATTTATTTGAACAATGTTTTTCACAATAATTATAATTCCTAATTCATTATCATTTAAAATGTCTGTCTGAACGCGATTGGTCGAACACTATCGACTCAAGGAAAAAGTTTTCGAACTAATGACGAAGTTGATTCATTTGAAGAAAAATCTGGTGTTTTTGTTGCTTCTTTCCTGTTTCCATTACGTAACAAACATTAAATGTTTTGGTTACTATTCGATTATTAGAGTGGGGTGGCAGCCAAGAGGTAAGGTGTGTTCATCGCACGCTAGATATTCTGCGTTAAATCCCCTGTCTGCGTGTAGCTGTTCATTTGAGTATGAAATATCAATTAACCGTAGCTTCATGTTGAAAACAGACTTGGCTGCGATGACGATGCCAAGTGAACGGAAAATGTATTTGCACCTATAGAAGCAATGCTGCTCGCCAAGGGAACAGTCTGAAATGTGGGGAATAGTGAGGAAAAGGCAGCTAAGAACAGGCCACTGTGGCCTAATGCTTGTTGTCTGCAAATACATGTTCGTTTAGCCGAAGCGTTGCCTTTTGTCGTTATTATTAGCTTAAGATCTGCTTGGGAAAACAAATCTTTCTCAGGAGCCAATTGAGAGCTCATAAGCAATAAGACTTTTTAAACCATACATAATTCTTGTTGGAATTTTATTCAATTATACTTTAATATGATTTTGTTTCATTTTTTATCTCATTGACAAATTTTTAACATGTTTCGCGGAAAACAAACACGTGCTAGTGTAAATTCGGCATGATCTTATAACTTTTCCGTTCAATATAGAAATATTTAAATTTCAGATGCAAACAAAGCGAAAAGCAAGTAACATTGCAACATTCTCAACATTTCGAAAAAACAATATGAGATATTAAAGCGTAAAAAAGTAAGGATACTTCTTAGGTTTTTCAATCATATAATAAGAAAAAAGCTTTTAACCTGCGTGATGTCTGCTGTCCTTTACTGCCTCTGCTTTTCAGGTATAAGTTAGTGTACTTTCTAGAGTACAGAATTAGATTGGGTGATGTGTCATCTAAGGGGTCCGGGAAGTCATTTCCCCTCGAAGTCAAAAGTGTCGCCGATGTTTGACTTCTGTTCAGTCGCGGTAGCATGATTCAATCCCAAATTGTTCGACCTTGCGTTGATAAGATCTGATCTGAGATTGCAGTGTAGGTTCTATCAATATTTCGTCATGTTTCTACTAGTAGAGCTTTGAGATCGTCGTTCGAAAAGAATTTTGTTCAGGAATTAATTAAATGGTTTGATCTAAACGCAGTTGGAGGTTCTAAGGTTGTAAATTGGGTAAGGAGTTTTGCCGCAATTGAGCAATCTTTCTTAGCCTTGGAAATGGCAATAATCGTGTCATAATATTGTCAATGTAAACCGTGTTATAACTCTTGCCATAATTTTGTCAAAATTGTTTCAGAAGTTTGGCAAAAAATTTTGTTGAAATTTTGTTTTGCAAAATTTTCTGTTGTTTGTAAGTGAACGTTTGACAATTAAGTGCGCCACTAAGGTTTAATGAAAACTAAAAACATAAAAATGTTGATAAAGGAAAAAGAAAGTAAATTCCGATCACAATGTAGTCAACAAATCTGAGGTGTCAAACAAATTTACGAAAAGTTTTCACCCGTAACGGGTATATAAGCCCACAGCAAGCATAATGCAATGTTAATTAGCAGTTTTATGATTCTGGGTCAAGATAATTAACCTGGTTGATAAAGCAATAATTAAATGGAGATAAAGTTATCAGTTATTAGGGTCAACAAAAGTTAACAAAATAGCCTTGAACCCTATTTTCATGGACCGAAATCTGAAAGAAAGAAAAGTTCAAAGCAGGATTTTCCTTCTTTTAGAAGGAACAGAAATTCGCAGAAAATAAAAAAGAAAAAACAAAACAGTACAAATGATTCTTGAACAAAAATGAAGTAATACAACAACAGTCAGCGAATGAAACTAAACAAAAAAGTATAACAATGGTCAGTAATTGTTTTCAATAAAAAGGTGTGAAGAAACCGAATGAAAAGTCAATCAAAGATCTAGATATCGAGTTAAGTTTCGACTGAAGATTTTTCAGCGGGATCTGAAAAGGTGTTGAAGTTGGTTCATATCTCAGCTTGAATTAAAAGTACATGCACTAAATCTATTTCCAATTTTTTCTGATTTTTTTCTAATTAATCCGAAACAAAGGCAGCAGAAAATTATAAAAACCCTTGTTTTCAAAACTTTTCGGAGTTAGTGCTGTTATAAGAAGTTGCGGCAACCTATAGAGTAAAGCTTGAAAAATTTGCTTGATCTTTCCTGTTTGTGTTACTTTATTTCAATTAATTGTTTCTTGTTCGTCTTTCGAATAAAAAATCAGTTACTCAATTATGAACAATTATAAAAAAGAGCAAGACAAAACTTTTAACTATGTAATCAATACTACAATGTAAACGAAACGTTGAGTTGTACAAAAACTTCTGCTAGTCTCACAAAAGTCAAAATTTAGTCATAGAACAATAATTTGTATTTTGTTTCTCGCTTGTTTCTCTACTTGACAGCATTACTCAGTCATAACAAGTATGGTTCAGTTAAAACCATTACAAGCCATAACTCAAGCCATAAACAATCATTATGGCCATCAAAACATTGACATACTTGGTATGAAAAACTTTGTTACATAATTGTAATATTTTTGTAGAAAAAATAGCATGTATTTATTAGTTTGTTAATGAATCACTTGTAATTATGCATGCCAGAAATGTTTGGCTATATTTTAGCATTTGATAAGCATGATGGAAACAACATGAACCCCGTCGTCTTTAAAAATTTTGATTTTAGTGAAGATCGAAATTAAAAGCACCAGTTTTTTTGCCAAAGCAAATTTGTATATGTTCTAGAAAACTGTGTTTCTTCGAGACCTGAAAAGGTGTTTTGAAGTTGCTTCAAAGTACATGCGCTGAATTTATTTCCATTTTTTCTTGTAATCCGAAAACACAGACAGCAGAAAATATTTCAAAAAAAGTCTGATTTGCAAAACCTTTTGAAGTTGGTGGCGTTATCAGAGGTTGACGAAACTTAGGGAGTAAAGCTTTAAAATTTTTCGCTTGATCTTTCCTAATTCTGCTAATTTTAATTAACATTTTTGCGCGTCTTTTGAATGAAAAATCTGTTACAGCTGTTTTCAACATAAACTGTTTCCAACAATGTTTAGAGGGAATGGTTTAGACAGGCTGTGATCTCTTACTCAACAAAAACGCACAATGCAAAATTTCATGAGGACCAGTTTTCATTTTTAACTAAAACACCGAGATAAAACTTCAAAAAATTAGATTCAAAAATGAAAAAAACGCAATCTCTTTTTAATAAATTGTTCCTCATAAATAGCCTGCTTGTACTCTATAGGAATAGAACCTGAGAAATTCCAGGAAAACTTTACAACTGTGTTACTGTGAAAATCAAAAGGACTCACTAGTTGAAAATACCGTATTTGTTATAAGATTTCTCCAAAACGTATTGTGGAGCACGGTATGTTCCTCACTACAGCTATTTAGAGCTACATTTCGTTTGACCCAATGTGCCAAATGGATTTTGCTCCCTGTAAAATTTTCTTCTTCCCAAACTGTTTTGTATGTGTGCGTGCGTAATGATTTCAGCAAAATTATACCAAAAATTAAACTTATAATATCTGTTTCCAACTTTATTTTCCTGAAAAACGCTCATCCAAAGTCGTTTCCTGACACAAAGTTATCAATAGAATGTAACCTATGCCATCATCGGTTACATTTATTGGCATAAAAAATTGATAGCATAAATTATAGTTTAGGTCTTCTTAGATCTTGCACATTTTTGCGGAAACAACTTCAGCTGAAACTTGAGGATTAAAAAACTTTCTGTACAGTTTGTGGATCGTGCTCGAAATCCAGCATACCTCCTCTTTCAAAACGAGATTTTTGATACGACAACTACAATCCAAGAAAACGGATTTTTTTAAAATAAATTAACCGGTTTTTGTTCAATATGTAAATTGGCAACTTTGAGGAAAACAAAACCGCGGAATTAGATAGAGATAATGTTGAATAAAATATCAAGAAATGAAAAGTGTTTAACTAGTGGTCACTCTTTGTAACAGAAGACATGCCAACTCAAATTTAAAAAGCACACCCAAAACAGAATTCCATCTCAATTACTTTGCCCTATGTTGATATGTTAAACAATCTTCAAGTTTAACAAACAGCCTTGCAAAAATGTGGCCAGTCAATGACTAACCACACAACGAAGAGCGCAACCAGAAACATAAATTGAAATTGCAAAAAGCAGAACTTAAGAAGACAAAAACAAATAATTTCAATTAGTATATCACTGGCACAAATTCAACTAACTATTCCGAGCAAAAAAACACGCATATACTGTTTGAACGACGAATATTTACTAGAAAGATTTTTGTCAAACTTTAGGGATCTGCGAACACAAGAGAACTAGGCGAAAAGAGGGATAGAAGAATACACCTCCAAAACCAGGTTTTTTTTGTAAAATCCAACATAAATGCCAGCCACAAACATCAAAATTATCCGTAAACTTCATTTTTGAGTTGTTTGTTAGTCCCTCTTTGTCTTCAAGCAGGATGCGAAGAAACCAGAATTTAATTTTTGCTTCAAATTTTTACCAACAAAAGTTTAAAAGGAACATAGCCGCAAGATTCCGGGAAGGGCTGTTAGCCTCAAACTCCTCCTTACTAAAAAGTGAAACTCGATGATTGCCTCAAGTGAAACGCGATATTTCCCGTCAGCATCCTAAATGCTAACAAACATAAGCCACGATAAAATTGGCGTAACTCAAACTGAATTTCAAACTGCAAGTGGGAGAGAATAGTGGTGGAAAATAGCTACTTTTTTGACCGAAAAAAAATCTAAAACACAGAATGGTCTAAAAGATTCTAAAACAGGAAAACCGGGAAAGTCGCTCAAAATTGGGTGGAGAAATTTAATAATTAATCACTAAGATCATGAAAATGTTTGGAACAGTCTTTAATAATATCTAGCTAGAAAGACGAATTTTGTCGAATAACACTGAATTAAAACTCATAAACTGCTTGGAAAAAGGCGCACATGAACCAATGAATTTGCTTGCTCGACAAACATTGCATCACAACTTCATTTTTTCTCTGTTACAATTGAAGGTATAAACAAAAAAACTATTCGCTCTTATCTAAGATTTCCGAAACTTTCAAGGACGACCCGGGTTTGTTGCTTGCTCACTTATAAAATAACAGAAAGCCATGACTCTTCTTCGAGTCGTAAAAATCAAAGCTGCATTAGTTTTTTTTTGTTTTGTAGTTGTGAAACCGAAATTCACAATAACTCCTCTTCAGGTCCTTAATTACAGCCAATGGAGTAGCTGAGGGCGGCTATTGAAAATATATATTTAGCAGGTTGGAAGACGTCCTGTGCGAAGCACAGCAGAAGCCAAATCGAAAAAGTTTGCTTTCTTATACCTTTTTGGAACCCTAATTGCAATTTTGTTTCAAGCCATAACTATTGGAGTGGAAACAAAATGCCGTTCGTTATTAGAAATCAAGCAATTATTCCGCATTTTTGCAAGTTGTAGCCAAGGTGTGTGCAGGTCAATTTGCTTCGAATATCTCTAAAAGATATGGCGTTGGAGCAAAGTTTTTGTTCAGTCTTTGTTAAGTATTCCAACAACACTACAATAGAGAAAAATTATTAGTTTATCATTAAATGTGATACAATTTTTTTTACAGATAACAAACATCATCAGGTAACGGCCCAATCAGCAGATAATGTTGACAATATTACTTTTCCATAGCATATTATTTTGAAAAAATTTGTAATTGTGAATTGTTCAATTGTATATGAGTGTAAATTGTATCCTGCCCCGTTCCAAAATTCCGATTATCTTTCAATTTCGGATCTAAGAGAAATAAATGTGAAAATATACGCGTTTTGCATTCAAAGTAAATAACCAGATTTTATTGAATAAAACGCTTTTAAGGCGTTTCATAAAATTACAATTAACTGATGGGCAGTCAAACGTGCAGCAAAACGTCGATTTCAAAAATATGGTCAAACAAAATCCGTTTTATGATCGCCTTTTTTGTTCAATTGTTTACGTGAACGAATCATGATCAGAATGCGTAACACATTGAAAGCCAATCAGATTAACCGATATCCATTTATGCTTTCCATATTTGGAAAGCTTAAAAATCTAACGGCAATAAAATAATCAACAGGAATATAGTAAACTAACTAACCATTTAATCTTTTTTCTGCAAATTATTAGTAAATAACAAAACGAAGCGCCTCAAATTATTACAATTTGAAAAAGTGTTAAAAGATTATTAACTTTTGTTTCAAATAAGAAATCAACGCCAACTAATAAACAGATGAAAGCAATCTTTTATGTTCCTTTTTCATTCAATATGGTTTTGATCTGCTTCAAAACCTCTTTCAAAGTCCGAAAAAGAAACGACGCATTACTTTTAATTTTCCTCGCTTTCAATGGAATAAACTGGAAAAAGCAGCGCGTGCGTCTTAATATAAATACATATGCCTCTAATGTTTTCAATGTTTTCTTTAATGGTAAGATATATGCCATAGTTAGAAGGCCTCCACAAAACCATGTTTTAAACCTACTGCACGTGTAATTAAACATTTAAAAACATTTAATTATAAATACAGATATTTTCCACCTGGCTTGAAAGTTCAACTTCTCTTGTAAATAGCTCTCAATGGTAAAATCACGTTCAA
Organism: Convolutriloba macropyga; assembly: GCF_964194025.1. Classification (NCBI taxonomy): domain Eukaryota; kingdom Metazoa; phylum Xenacoelomorpha; order Acoela; family Convolutidae; genus Convolutriloba; species Convolutriloba macropyga. The sequence goes on from NC_134479.1 coordinate 30,634,453, forward strand.
GGCCTTAAAAATGCGTGCACGCTGCCGGAATACCTAAGTGACTTAAGAGTTTTGGTAACAACAAGAATGTGACAAATTGGCCAAGACGAAATCAAATTTAAAAAAACGAAGAACGAAAACCGGATCTGTTCTTGTCAAGGACAGGTTGACTTTTGATCGATTTCAACGAAAAAGCCGGCAAAACGAAAACACAATTATTGTCAAAACCTGGCGGAAGTAGTCGACTTCTCAAAAAAACCTTTTATAGCAACAAACAAGCGAAACAAAACGAATCAAATTTAATTTTACTTTAATAATACACAATCAAAATAGTCCTAAGCATCCCCCCAATCCCAACACAATTCATTAACATTTTTGGCACCCAACACAACAGCTTCGAAACCACGCCTAAAGCTAAGTAGTGTTTTCAAAAAAAAACATACATTCTCCAATGAGCTAAGCCGATGTGCACCATGATTTTTTTTCAATGTTTCAGAATATCCAAGTATCAGAAATTAGACTTGTTTAAAAACAATTATACTATGGTGGGGTAACTACACAAAAAGACACAAAAAGACAAAGATAAAGATTGCAACATTCGGTATTTTATCGATATTTAATTTCGCTTGTTGCTTTTCGGTTCTTCTGGGGTTTTACCCACCCCGAGGACCCCCTTCTGGTTGGTCGCTTCCCCAACCCCCCACTTGCTTTGCGGTTCTTCTGGGGTTTTACCCACCCCGAGGACCCCCTTCTGGTTGGTCGCTTCCCCAACTCCCCCCCCCCCATTTGCTTTTCGGTTTTTCTGGGGTTTTACCCACCCCGAGGACCCCCTTCTGGTTGGTCGCTTCCCCAACCCCCACCCCATTTGCTTTTCGGTTTTTCTGGGGTTTTACCCACCCCGAGGACCCCCTTCTGGTTGGTCGCTTCCCCCAACTCCCCCCCCCATTTGCTTTTCGGTTCTTCTGGGGTTTTACCCTCCCCGAGGACCCCCTTCTGGTTGGTTGTTTCCCCAACCCCCACTTGCTTTTCGGTTCTTCTGGGGTTTTACCCACCCCGAGGACCCCCTTCTGGTTGGTCGCTTCCCCAACCCCCCCCATTTGCTTTTCGGTTTTTCTGGGGTTTTACCCTCCCCGAGGACCCCCTTCGGGTTGGTTGTTTCCCCAACCCCCACTTGCTTTTCGGTTCTTCTGGGGTTTTACCCACCCCGAGTACCCCCTTCTGGTTGGTCGCTTCCCCAACCCCCCCCCCCCATTTGCTTTTCGGTTCTTCTGGGGTTTTACCCACCCCGGGGACACCTTTCTGGTTGGTTGTTTACCCAACCCCCCACTTGCTTTTCGGTTCTTCTGGAGTTTTACCCACACCGAGGACCCCCTTCTGGTTGGTCGCTTCCCCAACCCCCCCCCCCCTTTGCTTTTCGGTTCTTCTGGGTTTTACCCACCCCGAGAATGGCCTTCTGGTTGGTCGTTTCCCCAACCCCCCACTTGCTTTTCGGTTCTTCTGGGGTTTTACCCACCCCGAAGACCCCCTTCTGGTTGGTCGCTTCCCCAACTCCCACTTGCTTTTCGGTTCTTCTGGTGTTTTACCCACCCCGAGGACCCCCTTCTGGTTGTTTCGGTTGTTCTGGGTTTTACCCACCCCGAGGACCCCCTTCTGGTTGGTCGCTTCCCCAACCTCCCACTTGCTTTTCGGTTATTCTGGGGTTTTAGCAACCCCGAGGACCCACTTCTGGTTGATCGTTTCACCAACCCAACGCCTTCTTTCCAGATCTTCTAGAGTTTTACCCGACCCGAGGTCCCTTTCTGGTATGCCCTATTGATAGTATCTGTCGTTCGGTAGGTAGAGGTAGGTTCAGGTATTTGGTAGGTATGTGCTTTTGGTAGGACTTGGCTTTGGTAGGTATAGGTAGGTTCCGTCTTTTGGTAGGTATTGGTAGGTTCCGGTAATTGGTAGGTAATGGTTTTGTAGGTATTGGTAGGTTCCAGTATTTAGTATGTATTGGTTTTGGTAGTTATTGGTAGCTTTTGGCCTTTGTTAGGTATTGTTAGGTTCCGGTATTTGGTAAGTAATGGTTTTGTAGGTAGTGCTGGGTTCCGGGTTTTGGTAGGTATTGCTATTTTGTAGGTATTGGTTGGCTCTAACAATTGTTAGGCATTGATTTTCATAGGTATTATTAGCTTCTTGCGGTAACAAAAATCTACTGTAACCACCAAAACATTTCTGACTGTACTCGGTTTGTCTACACAACTCTAACTTCTCATTAATGGTTGAGACGCGGTCATCCTCAAACAATACAGTGCCCAAAATGAGTACTAATTCATCCGACTCCCCAGATGAAACAATGTTAACTCAACAATCCATTGGTACCTCAACAGCAGTCAAGTCAAATGAACAGAAGCGATTAGAAACGTCAAAACTAATGATTGAAAATGACATAAAGCTTCATATTGACTACATGCTTTCTGAAATTGAAGCTTCGGACGATTTGGAAAGTTTAAACGAAATGAAAGAAGACATAAGAGCAATGCAACAGAAACTTGAGTTCATAATTTTTGAACTGCTTAATTTCGTTGAGCTTGATGAACAAGATCAGATGTCCAGAGACTTCATTCGGCTAAAAATAGACATAAAAAGGACTTTCACGTTAATAAGAAAACAAGTTAAAGAGGTAAACACAAGAAACCAGCAAGAAATGACTGCTTCAGAACCAGACTCCATGAAAACCATCGTCCATGATGACAATATAATGCTACATCAACAGCAACAGCCTCGCCTCAATTTTGTTTTCGACGACTCCGTTACTGAACAAACTCATTCATTTAATTCCGCTTCAGCGCCCGCTGGAAGCTCTTTTGCCGTTAGTTCAAGTTGTACTGCACCCGGTGGTTCAACTTACAATGGCCACACAACGTCTTCCTTTTTGAGATTCTCAACTGCTCCCTACAGCACATCTCAACCATCTTTCGTGAGTGTTCCAGTCGGATATCTGTCAACAAATGTCACATCTCTCTGTCAAAACTACCCTAATCCATCCAATCCGTCAACTTTCAGTAGTTTCTCGCAACCTATTGTTTCACAAATGCCACAATTTTCTGGACAATCAGTATTGATCTGCACGTGTTTCCAGAAATCTGTACCAAAATTAAATGCAGATCATTTCAATGGTGATCCTTTGAGTTGGATGAAATGGTTCAGCACCTTTCAAGCTACTATTGACCGAAGTCCAATGATATCACCCGAAAAAATGATTCATTTACAGTCGCTTTTAAACGGCGAAGCCAAGGCCCTTGTGGACGGTTATGGTTGCAACGGTGACCTATACGCTTCAGCAATAAATCGCCTCCAAGAGCATTCTGGTAACCCAAAACGAATAGTAAACGCATTTCTGGAAAAGCTCTCAAGTTTCAAAGCCCCAAACCTAGCTCATCCAGAAAGCTACACACAGTTCTCTTGCTTTCTTTTAACAATGGTGGACACCTTCTCCCAACAAGGTTTCATTCACGATCTACATTCAACAACTAACTTGAACGTTGCACTCGCAAAGCTTCCCAACCCTGTACGGCTCGAGTGGAACAAATTTGTTTTGAAGAAAAACTATCAACAACCGTCTCGCCAAACACTATCTGAGTGGCTTCTCAACTTCTCTAAAGCATGTAATGATTTGAACTCTATAATTCACGTTACGCAAAACAACTTCAAAACACCTGGGAAACCAACTTTTTTAGCCGATATAATAACGCTACCAATGGCAAGAAAAATAGTTACCAGAGGCAATTTCGAAACAACGTAAGTGATTACTTGCAGTCTGAAAACAAACAGACAGCAATCAAGCCATGCCCCAGCAAAGAAAATTGTCAATTCTTGTATAAATATACGCATTTCCAGTCTCTTCCACCGAGCATTCGAAGAAACCACATAAGAAAACTTAAGTTGTGTTTTAACTGTTTTGGAAGTCACCACGTCGACAAGTGCACCTCAAAAAACGTCTGCCGTAATAACAATTGTGGAAAACCAAAGCAGCACGCTCTGCTTCATGATAGTTTCGATATAAATCCTGGCTCTAAGAAACCTAACGTTAAAGCAGTCCATTTACAAGGAACAGGTCAAATCGCCGTAGTTCCTGTGCAACTGAGAAATGGTGAGAAGACCTTAAGTACATATGCTTATTTAGACAATGGTAGCTGTCAGAGCTTAATGCTTAAGTCAGCAGCCTCAGAACTAAACATTGACATGAAATTCGTTGGAAAAATGCCAATCAGTGCATACCACATGACAAAGAAATTGACTGCGCTCCTGTAAAAGTTTACATTAAGCCACTGCAGTCTGATCAGCAATCCTTCCTTCTAACTGACGTAATTGCTGTCCCGAATCTGAATATGTCCCCTGTCGATACACAAAAATTGAACCAACTCTGTGCATCGTTTGAACACCTCAGTCATATCAGTTTTCCTGAGATTGGGAATAACTCTGTCTCAATAATCCTTGGGATAGATAATCTTGATCTCATTCAATACAAACAAATAGTGAAAGGACCCAAGAATGCTCCTTGGGGAGTAGAGACCCAGCTAGGCTGGACATGTGCAGGAAAGACAGATTTGGCACTAGACGAAATTCACTCAATACATCGTACAATTCACTCAATTGAATAGCCACCCTAATATGGATGAACAAATGTTCAAAATGGTATCAGATTGGATGAAAATCGAAAACCTAGGCATAGCGTCACCCAAAAAGGCAATGTCCAAAAATGATAAAAAGAACCCTTGAAGTACTGGAGAACACAACACAACTCCTTGACGGACACTATCAAGTTGGTCTCCTCTGGAAGGAAAATGCGAAACTTCCCAACAACAGACGGCTCGCTGAGAAGCAACTTTACCAATTGAACGACAAACTCAAAAAACCCTCAGCTCAAACAAATGTACGAAGAAACGCTTGAGAATGATCTACTAAACGGATATGTCGCTAAAGTTGATTCGGATACCGAGGACTCGGATTCGATTGCTTCTTTCCTATCTCACCATCCAGTAACTAACGAGAACAATCCCGGTAAAGTGCGGCGCGTAGCCAATGCGTCAAGTGTTTTTCAAGGTCAGTCCTTGAATTCAAACTTACTGAAAGGACCAGATCTGCTTAGTAACCTTACCGGCGTTATTCTGCGATTCAGAGAGGACAACATTGCATTATCCGCAGACATTGAACAGATGTTCATGCAGGTCAAAGTAACTCCTGAAGATCGAAAATTTCTGCGTTTTCTCTGGATTAATGATGGTCGCGTTGATACATACGAGTACACAAGCCATATTTTTGGCGCTACGGACTCGCCTTGCATTGCATCATATGCACTGAGAAAATCAGCTCGTGACAGTTGTGAACAGTTTCCAGATGTCATAAAATACATTGAACGCAACGTCTACATGGACGACTTCTATGTTGCTACTCACTCAGTAGAAAAGGCACAAAGAATACAACGTGAAATGAGAGCAACATTATCAAGAGGAGGCTTCAACCTCACCAAATGGAATTCTAACAGTTCTGAGTTCCTTGAAACTCTAGAGCCTGGCATAAGATTGGACCCATCAAAAGTTCAGCCTCAAAATCAGAAGGCACTTGGATTACCATGGATCCCACTAACTGATTGCTATATGATTGAAACTAAGCTCTTCCAAAAAATCAATTTCAATGAGGATATAACTCAGAGAAAACTACTGAGATTTGTAGCGTCTCTATTTGATCCACTTGGCTTTATTACTCCTTTAACTATTCGACTGCGGAAAGTTTTACAGGCTGCTTGGAATCAAGGACCGAAATGGGATAAGCCACTTCTTGTTCAAAAATTTCCAGATGTTTTCAGTTTAAGGGATGAAATCCCCAACTTAAAAGACCTACAAATACCCAGAAAGTACTTTCTAGACAAGCCTATCCGGTCAGTTCAACTTCATACGTTTACTGATGCTTCCGAGTTCGCTCTGTCAGCCGTCTGTTATATCAGGGTTGAGTACTCCGATCAGTCAATTTTCGTTAGATTCGTTATAGTAAATGCTCGTGTAGCCCCGCTGAAAAAGATGACCATTCCAAATTTAGAATTGCAAGCAGCTGTGTACGGTGCCCAACTTGCACAATTTTTTAAAGAAGAACAAGATATAGATTTCGCCGAAAGCATATATTGGTCTGACAGCACAACTGTTCTCTACTGGTTGCGAACACCTGAAATGCGACACAGAATTTTCATTGCCAATCGCTTGGCCAAAATTTTGGATGTCTCATCTGCTTTTGATTGGAGGTACATTCCATCGGCAGCGAACCCAGCAGATGACGGAACTCGAGGTTATAGTGTTTACCAAATGACATCGCAATCTCGCTGGATTTCAGGACCGTCGTTTTTGAGTAAACATAGATCAGACTGGCCCAAACAAGAGATTCTGCAATCGCAATATGTGAAGATAGTATCTTTCTCTTCCTCAGTACCTGTAACAGAAACTGTTGTCGATTTGAAGAGATTCAGCAGTTGGAATAAATTAATACAAGTAATCGCCTTTTGTTTCTTCTTTGCCGATAAGTGCAGGAAGCCTAGTAAAAACATTCAGTAAGACCACTACACTAAAGCGTATCTGCATATCATTCAAACAACCCAGAAACAAAATTTCCGGACAGAATTCTATGCTTTGAAGAAAGGTGATGATATATCCAGCTCTAGCATACTCAAACTCCTATCCCCGTTCATAGACAAAAACAACCAACTTCGAGCAAAGGCCGTTTGTCAAAAGCAAGCTTTTTGATGACTTCTTGTTACCACTTTATACTCGACGGCAATAACACTGCCACTAGATTGTTGATACAGCATACACATGAACTTAACCCCCACTGTGGTCCCGAACAAACTAGGAATATTCTAATGGAGTATTAATGGATACTTCGATGTCGAGCGGTAGTAAAACAAACCATTAGACACTATCTTCTTTGTCACCGAATGTTCCAAGACGTTAGCATTCCTAAAATGGCAGATTTACCTCAGGAAAGGTTGCCTAAAAACAATCAATTCGTCTTCGAAACAGCTGGACTTGATTTTTTTGGACCCTTTCCTGTTAATAACAATGGCAAGCTGTCTAGTCGTTACGTGCTACTATTTACATGTCTAGTTGTCAGAGCAGTCCATCTCGAGGTTTAAAATGACCTTAGCACCGACTCAACAATTAATTGCATAAGACGTTTTGTCAGCCGGAGAGGAAAACCCAACAAATTCATTTCACACTGCGGAAAATCATTTGTTGGTTCGAACAACAGCCTCAAGTCCAGCATCGCCGACCTAAAAGCGTCAAAATCATTTGCGGCAAAATTGCACCTTAGGAAAGTCGAAATTGTATGGAAATTCAACCCTCCAGCGGCCCCGCATTTCGGCGGAATCTGGAAGCGATTAGTGCAGATTTTCAAGTTTTCTCTCTATAAGGTCATTGGGTCACGAACCCTCACCGATGAAATATTATGCACAGTTACGTGTGAGATAGAGGCAAATATGAACTCTAGGCCCCTAATAAACGTTCCAAGTGATATAAATGATCCTTTACCTCTTACGCCAAAACACTTTCTTCTAGGTAGGTCTTCAGTCAATTTGCCTCCTGGCGTTTCTATTGGAGACGAAAAGAACATTTCAAAAGCTTGGCGTACATCGCAACAAATAGCTGCTCACTTCTGCAATCGATTTCTGCGAGAGTACCTTCCAGGCCAACAAATACGTTCCAAATGGAACAAAAGTTCAAAGAATCTGAAAGTGGACGACTTAGTATGGATCCTTGAGGACTTCACCCCCCGAGGCCTTTGGCCTGTTGCCCGAGTAACGCAAGTTTTTCCTGGAGAGGATGGGATCATTCGATCAGTCAAACTGAAAACCCCGAGCGGTGAGCGTATTAGGCCCGTCGTAATGTTAAGCAAATTGTTTCCTGATTAAATTTCGAATCCATAAGTTCTACTATGAAAAATGCAGTTAACGGATTGTATTTATTGGATCCCAAATGAACCAATACATCGACGCCATAACTTATTATTCCCTTTGCACCAATTCAAATAATTTCATGGTGAAACCGTCATTATAGCAATGGCTTGCACTTTTTTGGTCTCATACGCTTTCATAAGTGTTACCTTGTTTTATTCCCCATTACTTTGGACTACGTTCGCGACTACTCTGATTATATTGAATTAACGCTTTCCAATTGCCAATGATTGTGTTATATGGCGACTTCTTATCGATGGCGCTCGTTTTAACCTTTTAGTGACATTAAATCTAAGAGGATCGTCTCAAACCCCATGGCTCTCATTTGACAATTTAGGTTATTTCGTTTGGTAATTCCGTTATTAATTTAGGTGAATTGCTTTTGACGAACCACCCGATTAGGTTTGTACCCTTGTATTTCCATTACCCTTATTTTGAATTTATTTCATTATTCAGCTGGATGGATGATTCAACACTTACTCCAACAGTATTATTCATTTTTGCAATCCTGCAAATGGGGCCGGCGATGTCAAGAACAGGTTGACTTTTGATCGATTTCAACGAAAAATACACCAAAACGAAAACACAATTATTGTCAAAACCTGACGGAAGTAGTCGACTTCTCAAAAAAACCTTTTATAGCAACAAACAAGCGAAACAAAACGAATCAAATTTAATTTTACTTTAATAATACACAATCAAAATAGTCCTAAGCATCCCCCCAATTCCAACACAATTCATTAACAGTTCTATTTGATGTGGGGATGTGGGGGAGGGGGTTTAAGATCCTGAAAGTTTATTTTCTATGATATTTAAAAGACTGAACTCTACTAGGCTGAACTCACGGGAAGACAGCCTTGTAGTAGTAGGTATTATTACACATCCCCCATTGATAGACGGCTGTTACAAAATGAACAGTTACTTTGTAAAACACTTGAAAGACGAACATTCGCGTTGCATGAATCTTGTAAGATTAACGGTTATCTGATGAGTCTTGTAAGAGCCCTTACAAGATGACGCATATTCATGCAAGAGTCTTGCAAGATCTTAGCAGATAACAGTCCCAATTTGAATAGGGTTGAAAGACGAACATTCGCGTTGCATGAATCTTGTAAGATAAATGTTTATCTTATCTTGTTAGATTCTTGTAAAACAAATACTTGTTTTGTAAGATTCTGTCAGAGAATCTTGTAAGACTATGTTTTGTCTCGCAGGATTCTGACAGAATCTTACAAGATTTCAAAAGGTAACATTATGGCCAGTTTACTCGGCAGGGGGTTGGATATGAGGAAACTCGCACAGACAAAAGAAATTTTATGTAGAAAGCGGTAGTAAAGTTCTAAGAGAATTTCTCATCAACTTAGTGTCCTTGAGTTTTATCAGTTTATAATGTTGCTCAAGAAAAAGATGCCATGAAAAATCTTAGCTTCTCCAATGAAGTGAATTGAAGAGCAAATCAATAAAAGGTGTCAAAAACGGGATTTTCTAACCAAAATCCCGAACAAATAAATAAGGAATGACCTCCGTCTGCCAATTTGTAACACCTGGCGGTAAATTTTGGGTGAATGACGGAGAATTGATGTCAAATTACCGTTTCAAATTTGTTTCTTTAATAAAAAAGATCGTACGCCTCTTTTCAGCCGTTTTAAAATCAATCTCCCCTATGATTTTCTAAGATAACACATAACAAGATCGGATAGTTTGATTTCTCTGAGAGAATTAATTGTGTGTCAGAGAGAGTTCTTCAGAGAGAGAGTATCAATAATAAGTCCGCGATGGTCTTCAACAAACTGTTATCTGTAAATGTCCAGCAGTTCTGTGATGCAAAACTAAAAGAAGATGCACTTCCGTGTATACTCTTTTTCTTTTGCAAAATAACTATCCAACTTGACACTTAAGCATAGAATTGTTGGACTCGAATACAGTGTTACAGAATTGCATTGTTTGAGTTTTGCAATTAGATAGCATCTGAAATAAGAAAAACGTATGTTTTGTTTGAACTTGAAACGCAATTTCTTAGCTTGAACCCCACACAAAAACGAACACTTCTTCTGCTCATTGGCGCTTGATAAACAATAATAAAGAGCACCAACAGACCATTAAAGATGCTTTGTGACGAGAGTTTCCAACCTACAGAAAAAATTTTCAAACAAATGGCAGGCAGAAAAACGGCTATTTTTCAGGAATTATGCCGTAAAAAGAATTTCATAGCAACACTTCTGTTTTTGACCATTTTTCTGTTCTCTTGAAGGGCTTGATTGCGAGAATGTTTAATTTCTTGAAAGATTTCGGTCCATATAAATTTGAATTTTTAAAACTCTTGCGAGATGTGCTTTCAATTCCCGTAAAATGAGACTTTTTTCAATCAGCCGTTTGTTTGACAACTTTGCCATATATTGGAACCGCACATCGTAAAGCAAATCCGGTTGTTTGTTGCTGCTCTTCCTTATTACTTATCAGGCATAACGATCGGAAGTTTTTCTGGTTTCGTGATCAAGCTATGGAGTTTGCTTGTAGTTCAAATATAAAATAGGTTTATTCACATTTCAAATGCATTCTAATTGCAAAAGTCTAAAAATGAAAGCTTTCTATCGTCTTTAGTTCAAAAACTTATTGTTTTTTTTTATTCCCTTGAATTTAATCAGTTCATCTTGTTGCTTAAGAAAAAGACGCTATGTAATTCCTTCCATCACAGGAGAAAACGGTCAGAAGAAAAATCGTTAGTACAAACAATTTCATACGGGAGTCCAACAGGACTAAAATAAACCCAAAAATTTGTTTGAGGGCCAAGAGAAAGGATGCAACTTGTTCTACAAAAATTACTTGTTGCTCAAATTCTTTGCTTCTCTCATGAAATGAATTGCAGAAAAAATCAATAAAAAGCGTGGAAAACGGGACTTTCTAACCAAAAACTGGACGAAATAAACTCTGAATCACCTCCGGCCATAAATTTGTAACAGCTGGCCTCGAAATTTTGGGTACATGACAGAAAATTGCTGACAAATTAGCTTTTCTTATAAAAATGTTACGAATATAAACCTTTGTTTCTTTATCGCCAGTTGTTTCTCCATGGCTAAAATCCCTTGATTTGCATGAATACTTCAACCTTTGTTCTGTCACAGTTGAAAACAGTCAGAAAAATTGTTAATACACAAATGTTCAACAGGAATAAAATAAACCCAAAAATTTGTTTGAGGACCAATAGAAAGGATGCAACCATGAAGAGGTTTTTAAATCAACCTCTTCTCTGATATTTCAAGACAACACATAACAAAATCGGGCAGTTTGAATTCTCTGAAAAAATTATTCCAGTGGAGATCTTCAGAAAAAGGATCAATAATAAGTCCGCGACGGTCAGCAACCAATTTTTTTTCTGTTAATATCTTGCAATTCTCTGATAAGAAACTAAAAGAAGACGCAGTTCCAAACAAATTATTTCCCTTATTGCCAAGTTATTGCAAAATAACTTTGGTTTTGACACTTAAGTATAGAAATGTTGAAGTGGAATACATTGATAAAAAATTTGCCTTGATATGTGAAAAACGCACGTTTTGCTTGAATTGGAATCGCAGTTGCTCAGCTTGAACCCCACAACAAAACGAACACTTGTTGTTCTCGTTAGTGCCTGATAAACAATATTAAAGAGCACCAGCAAACCATTAAAGATACCGTATGATGAGGGTTTCCAAATTACAGCAAAATTTTCAAACAAATGACAGACAGAAAAACGGCTACTTTTCGGGAATTCTGTCCTAAAAATGAAATATATAGCTCTACTTCTGTTTTTGTGATCATTTTTTGTTGTTTTGAAAGGCTTGATTACGAGAAAAAAAATTTCTTGAAAGATTTGGCCCATATGAATGGAATTTTTTAAAACTCTTGCGAGATGTGGTTTCCACTCTTGTAAAATAAGAGTTTTTTTTAATCCGCCATTTGTTTGGAAAATTTTTTATATATTGGAATCTCTCATCATAGAGCAGCTTTTAGTTGTTTGTTGCTGCTGTTCCTTATTATTTATCAGGCACTAACTAACAGAATATTTTTTTGGTTTGAAGTTCAAGCTAAAAAAAATGGAGTTTGCTTGTAGTTCAAGCACAAAATAGGTTTGTCTACATTTCAAATGCATTCCAATTTCAAGATTCCAACAATGAAAGTTTTTTTGCCTTCCAGTTCAAAAATTCTACTTGAAAATTTTAATATTTTTGGCTTTTTTAATTTTTATTTTTTAGTTTATTGTTTATTGACAATCATGTTGTATATGCTGATAATTATGTACATCTAAAACATTTAACGATTCCACTTTAAATACAAGCTACAAGCACGGTCCAGTCAAATTCTATAGATGTTTCAAATTAACATGAATCAGCTTCATGAAAGCTGTTGTGATAACCAAAAGTCAAACGCTTTTACAATTTTTTAAGTTAAGAATAATTTAGCTGCTGTTCTTTAGAAAGTGACTAATAAGATTTCATAATCAAAATAATCTAGTGAAACCACAAAAGTTTCAAATTATTGAAAAAGATGATAAACAGCTCTTGAAAAGATTTTATTTTCTCTTGAACTGAATTTTAACCGAAAATATTGGCAAATTGTGATTTTAAGTTCCATTTAAAGCAGATATAGATAAATTTTGAACTCAATTGCCCAGTAAAATTAGAGTCATACAGTGACGCTAAATTTTGCGGTAAGAGTAACTGATACTAAAAACATAAGAGAAGAATATAGCCTTCATAAAATACTATTCGGCCATAAATTTAAAAACTTTTGAATCTCGATGTTTTCTTTATAAAAACCGATCTGCAAATATAAATTTTATGTCATAACCTAAAACATAAGCCGTCGTAAAATAATTTTAAATGAAATAAATTTTAAATTTGAAACGAAATAAGAAATTTAAAGCGTTTTACTCATAAATGGCATTTTAAAAACTGCCATTTAGTTTTGCATATTAATTCACGTTCAAGTGAGCAAATAAATGTTCAAGCAACGTTCACGTATTTTGCGCTGTAAGGTCTAAATTTGTTGTTTTTTCGGTTTATTGTTTACGTATGTACACCTGGTTTGTGTGGAGCAATCAATCTGTCGATTACAATGTAAACAAAAGAGGAATTAAAAATTGTGAAGAGAATTTAGGGAATCATTAGGTTGGAGGGAATCACTCTTTAGATTGTTTTGAGATCAGAATGCTTAGGTACTTTTGTAAACAATGATTCCATTGTATATGGATAATTGTAAAACTGTCTCCGTTTCGTCAGAGCCTCGTCTGGAAATTTTGTCGAGAATCGTTTCCAAAAAACCGTCAATTAAATTTTTGCAAAACTGAATATGAATTGTAGCAAAATTTATGCCGTACAAGCCGATCAGCGTGGATGAAAAATTAATCAGCTTTGATAGAGATTAGAAACTACAGAGAGCAGAACATTAAAAAATCTATTCACGAATTTGAAAAAAAAAATCGAGTTTGAGTATAAAAATATAAAAAAAGGCTAGAAAAAATTGAAAAAAAAAGACAGAAATTCAGCGCGCTATAAGCATGTACAGAAAATATTGTAAGCTATGCGCAAAGGCGTATCTCCTGCAAAAAAAAATGAAACATAAGACGAGCTCGCGAAAGCAATAATCAAAATCAGTTTTATATATTGATCTTTAAAAGCAAATGCTCCGCTGAAAACAATGTACAGAGGGTCCGTCCCTAAACAATAAAGAGAGTTCTATCATTCTACTTGGAGTAAATTCGAGTCACTAGTATCTAAATTTAGAAATGAACAAGGCGGCTCGTTAATGTGCGTTCGCACATGATGTTCCGACCCGAGCTCATCTACATTTGTGACTAAATTGTCAACCAAATGAAGAGATAACAAAAATAAATGTTTGAGTTTCAAACAATCCCTACACAACTTATCTACTAATTGAATTACATAATGCCATGACTCATTACAGCGCCAAAGTGATCTGACATCAAAGAGACTAAGAGACAAAAAAAACAAACAACAAAATTAGTACCAACAAAAATTTCACGCAAAACAAAATATCTAAAATTAAAAACACCTAGTAACAACGTCAAAAAGCAGTAAGTCAAAACCTTAACAGCAGATGGAGAGTTTTTTTTTAATGAGACTAGGTAACAAGCCGACAAAAAGAACGAACAGTGAGGCGAAACTTAGAAATTAATCAACATGATTACACCAAGAAATGAAAGAAATTTAACTAAATAATCCTTGATAAATTAATAAAAAGTTATTACAAAACCAAATGGATCTGTCTTTGGTTAGAATCAGCCATAGAAACTAAAACAATAGAAACTGAAAAAAATACGAACGATTTGCAAAAACACAAATTATTGCTACCATTCAAATCATTAGCTATCATCTGAATATTATGTATTTTTTATTTCAGTTGTTATTTCTACTAATTACGCTGAAAAGTTTACAGTGAGAGATTAAATAGGTTTACTTGGGCCACATTTGAAAACACTTGGGATCTGTTATTACGCGATTAATCTGAAAGACGAGAAAAGAAACACAAAATTTGGCCACTCAATAAACGTTCAGAAAAACGCATATTGCCTAACAAAAAAAATATTAGTGAAAAATATTATCAACAGATATGTTATTTCTTGAAATACAAAAAAAAGATTGGACCTCTCATTGATGAAAATAAGTTACAATTTGACGCAAAGAACAACAAAAACTAAAAAGTTGGAAAAATATTTCAAAATGTTTATCAAAACTTCAAGATTATTCACTTTAAACTGACTGCTTCGGGTAACATCAATCATTCAATCCTCAATTACAAGCCTATTAGACCTGTCATCAATTTGCGGCTACCTAATGAACAAAATCAGCAAATTCAAGAAAAAGATGAGCGAGAAAAAAGTCGAAGGCAATAAAAAAAAGAAATTTTCACTAAAAACTCTTCTATTTTCTATTATTTTTAAAAAGCAATGGCATTTTTATCTTTTTATCAATATAATTTCAAAAAATCAACAATTATGAAGAAATACATTAGAATCACGAATTTTTCGAGGAAACACGTATTATCAACGACATTAAATTCATTAGCTTTCAACGGAAGCCAGTAAATACGCTAAACTATGCCTCGATGGGACAACAAGTTTGTTTGCCCATCATATTACAGCAAAAAAACTTTACAACAAGCTATTGACCATGAAAACAACAACAAAGACAGGCAAAAACCAAAAAATCAGTAGAAAAAGGCCAGAAGAAAATGTTGAAGCAATTCAAGTCGTAAGCTCTTCTCTGAAAACTTTATCTATGATCCGTTGAACTTCTTACTTGAACCAATGGGGACTATCAGCAGGAGGATGATGTGATAAGATTTCAAAAGGATCCAAAAATAAAATAAAGTACCCGAAAATTAAAAAAAAATTAAGAAATCAAGTGGTATTAAATTTTTAAAACTAATAAGTAGAAGATAAAGCCGCTAACCAGATTAATTTTGGCTGTAGTAGAACGAAAAGGGATTTTGTTGGTACTGACATTGACCAGAACCTCACGAAAAAAAGTTTAAGATTGGTTAATGTTCAAAAAAATTTTCGAATTCTTTGAATTATTTTGATTTATTTTTGAACTTTTAACAGCCATTAAACTCAAAATCTTTCACCGGAGCTCAATAACTACGCTCAGATATAACCCGATGGGAGACAAAGGTTGTTTGTCACGCATAGAAAAATAAAACCGAAAATTCAAAAGAAAAGTGCGAGAAGAACGTGTCGAAGCCATCTAAAACATAAATTTTTCTAAAAAATTTTTATCTGTCATCCACTGAACATCTTCTTTAAGCCAATCGGAGATATCAATATTTGGATAATGTGATAAGATTTCAAAAGTAACCAATAATAAGAACATTTCAAAAAACTTTTTTTGAATTTTTTGAAATCTTGTGTCATTGAAGTATATAACCAATAGTTAGAAAATAAAAGCGCTAATCAGATTAAATTTGGTTGCAGTAGGAAGGAGGAGGGTGCTCTCACCCCTGTACTGACTCAGAGTTCACGATAAAAGTTTTTTGAATCTTTAATGTTCAAAAAAATTCGAAAAATTATTTTATCGTGAACAATTTTATCGTGAAAAATTATTTTATCGTCTTAAGAGCCATTAGCTGTCCCCTGAAAGCACTAGATATGTTCACATAATGCTCATCATGGAACATATTGCACTGTTAGTCAACGAATCAATGCCATAGGACTCAAAAAAATTAGTAAAACCTCAAAAAGAAATTAAAGATTTCATTTAAAAAAATATAAAAACTCAGAATCGAAGCCAAAAAAAACATGCACAATTCCTTGAAAACGATGTTTTTGTTCGTTGGGCTTCATTTGAAATGTAAAGAAGGTTTGTCATTAATAGAACCTCGATATAAAAAGGTGACTTAAAAAAAGCAAAAAAGTGAAAAATTTTATAAAAAAAAAGCTCTCAAAAAGAATTCGACTTTTTTTTCATAGTGAACTTCCCTACGAGACCAGAACTAGTATTTTTTTATCGCCTTTAGTCTACTAGGAACACAAAATTGGTCCATTTTTTGGCGCGAAATTTAATTTTGAAATACTTTTTTTATAGAAAACTTTTTGAGAAAAACTACACTAAAAGTGAACAAAACATCCCGTGTTCACACAAAACTTCAATCCTCGATAACTCCTCGAAAAAAAAACGAAAATCAAAAAGACATTTTTAATTTCAAATTCTACGCCGGATGAATTTTTTGAAGAAACCACTCATTTTTCTCTACGACGAATATATCGATCGGCCAAAATTGACTGAACAAAAAAAACCGTTTGAGTATAGAGTTCCTCCCCCCCACAAGTGGGGTCGGAACAATTACGAGATAAATTTCTTATTTGACCTATGCAAACGATGACAAATCCTCAAGCTTTATAGATAGTAAACTCTAGAATTGTGAAAAAAAAAAATAAAACAATTTGGGAATGAAATTTTTGTCAGAGAATTGACGAGATAACTGATGAAAGTGGCCCCTAAACGATTTAAAGATATGTTTCAGTAAAAATTGGCGACTTTTACTACACCTTTAATTTGTTTCTGTTCCACCACTCTAAGCATAGCTCTGCTTTTTCTGTTCTCAAGTCTTTGAAGGGTCTAAAAAGTTTGGAAAAAACTAGGCTCCCAAATTTGACTAATTTCAGGTGCACTAATGAGTTTGAATTGGTTACCATATTATTGTAAGCCTTCAAGTGTTTTCTATTTTAGGAGCAAGGTGAACAGAAAAACTTTTATGTCGACTAAACAATTGTTTTAAAAACGTCACTTGAATTAATCACGTAAGTTTTTCTCGTTCGCTGAGTTTTGAGAATTTGTAAAACAAAATAAATTTCAACTGATCATCCAACTTGAGTACGCCGATTGCCGTTAGAAAGAGGGCTTGCAGCTCAAAATTAGAAAATATATATTTTTGTAAAGTTCCTTCAGTTCTTCTAACTCCATTTTCTGCTCTCTTGGTTCCTGATTGCCTAAAAATTCTGTCACTATAGCATAAGAAAAACAACTTTGATAAGAAATTGCATTGCGCAAACAACGTTTTAAGAGTACAGAAATATTCGACAAATCAATAAAAAAATATAATAAATCCTCGAAAAACTAATGCATTGAGCTTTGGCTGAATACTAGTAAGCTAAACTGATATGCGTCCGCATATTATGCTCTGACACCGCATATCCACAAGTTTGGTCTAACTGTCTATCAAATGATAGAAAAAAAAACTTTCAAAAAATCTAGCACATTCTTAAAAAGATAATTGTTGTATGAATAAAAAAAAATTAAGTCAAACTTAAATCATTCAGTACATTAACTAATGTCCCATTAGTGGGCCGATGAGACTTTCCACTATTAAAAAAACGAAATGAGACCCAAAACTAACAAAAAAATTTGCTTCCAAAACTCAATCAACAAACACAGCTTGTTTTTTGAAGAATAGAAAATTACACAATAACAAAGTCAAAATGGTGTCAAATGAAACTTTAACTCAACAAACAATTTTTGTTCTCCACCAAAAAACCATGGTACCAATCGCTGATGAAACTCAGTAACAAATAGACAAAAAAGAACGAAAATGACATATTTAAAAGTATACGTTTACGTTTTCTTGAAAACAAAATATTTCCAATTTTGAAAAGCATTGTTTATCAAATGAAAACTTTAAACTAATTTCTGTTCATTCAAACTGCATAATGAAAACCTTTAGATACGTCACTAACCAGAATATGTCTTACGTGTACTAAAACAAAGGACAAAATAAGACGACGAAAATAATAAATTTTGCAAGAAAACGGCGTTAAAGATATTAAAACCATTATCTTATCCGTGATCATCAGATACAGTAAACTGCACCTTCTTTGATTGCAGTGAAGAAATGTGCGACAACTGAGCGATCAAAAAAATGTGCGATCAAAAATGAGACTAGGTAACAAGTATTAGAAAATGAACAAAAAATGAAAAGTTGCGAAAAAAACGTTTGTATAATTCAAAAACAGTATATTCCAAAAAGCAAAAGCTAGCAACTGAAATCAAAAAAAAGTTTCTTTATTTATCGAAAAAAAACCGTTATGTTATACGTTTAAAAAAATTTTGGATAATTCAAAAAATTAAAAAAAGATTTTCGCAAAAAAAATCATATCGAAGCCGTTTTAAAAAAAGATCTAAAAACCTTAGGCATGTTCAATTGTGATTTTTTCAATAATCAGAAAACTGATAATAGAGCCGTATTTAATGAGACTAAGTAACAAGTAGACAAAAAAACACCAAAATCCAGACTGAAAAAAACAGACCAATATTTTTTGAATCTGTTTCCAAAGTCATGAAAAACTTTTTTGATCAACTGAAATCAGTACAACAGTTCTTTTACTCGTCATTAAAATTTGCTGAGACCCAAAAATTAGCCAATGTTTGTCAAAAGACCACAAAGAAGAACGGCAAACAAAGACCAAAATCAGAGATTAAATTATTTATTTAAGAAGAACCGGTGTCGAGGCGTTTGAAACAATTAGCGGAGCACTAAAAATAGGCAATCTAATCAATTGCGGTTTTCCTCAACAACAAAATTTTAAAATGCACCTGCAATTTTAGAGACTAAGAACGAAGTAGACTCTGAGAAAAGAACAACAAAGTTTAAGTTTCCAAAATAATTCTATACATTTTTTAAAAAAAAACTTCATTCAAGTGATGAGAAAAATTAGCTATCAAGAGCAAATCGAAACCTAAGTTCATTTCACCATCTATAGGAAGCCGTTAAGACTTACATATGTTCAGGATATGTAAAAAGTTTACAGACAAACAACAATTAACGACAAAAAAAATTCAGTTTGATTGTGCTAGAAGACGGTATAGAAAGCAGTTAGAACCATAATTTAGTCACTGAAAAACTGATGCGTTCAATTTTGCTTTCATTTTGAAAGTCAAATATTTGATATATTAGTGGTCAATAATGTGACAAGAAAAAACCATTAAAAGTGATGCAGAAAAACCATTACTCAAAAAGTAAACCGCCTTGAAAATTAAAATTTAATTGAGTAGAAACACGATCTGGACTCTTTTTCCTGACTTCAGGCTCAAAAATGGAAGAAACAGAAAAAATTTGCTAAGTTGAAAAATCCGTTGTTTATTTTATTTATTTTAAGCTTTTGAAACTGACAAAAACCGCAAACTTTCGACTATGAATTTAAAAAGGTTTCCATGAAACACCCTAGGAAGCCTATGAACGTGAAACCAGCAAAAAACAAAATTTTTCAAACGAAATGAATGGACTGATTACAAACAGATGTGTTTGGGACTTAAAAAAATGGTTAACCCACTTTAGCCTTGCTGTTGCCGTTCGTCAATTAGAAACACGTACTAAAACACAGGATAGTTTTCCTTGAGATTCCATAGGAAGTCAATCGAACCTATCATCTGAACCGCTTGATTTTTTTCTTCTTTTCATTATTTAACGCAAGAAAAAGAAAAAAAATACGGAAACAATTAATCAAATCATCGATTGAATACAATGCAATTTTTTGGCCTTTAAGAGGCAACGATTGGACAGAAAGCAGCCATGCTATTGATGTTCGTATATTAGGAACACTTAATTGTTCCGAACATAATCGCCATGGATAAATTCACAAAATTAACAATATTTGGAGAATGACTGATGCAACTTGCATAATTATGAAGTTAAATTACTAAATAACCGGCAAAGATTGAATTCAAGAACATTCTCAAAGGATCCACACTAAAAAAACTAGCTACCTTTGGAGTAGAAGAAGCTTCTGCCAGCAGTTTTGAGGACTGTTAATCCCATAAATATAAACAAGAAGCACTAGAGAATCTTATTTCGAGCCATTGTT
Source organism: Convolutriloba macropyga (assembly GCF_964194025.1). Taxonomy (NCBI): domain Eukaryota; kingdom Metazoa; phylum Xenacoelomorpha; order Acoela; family Convolutidae; genus Convolutriloba; species Convolutriloba macropyga. The sequence goes on from NC_134479.1 coordinate 30,654,768, forward strand.
GAAGACATAACTAGAAAAATTTTAACAACTTAGCAGCATATTTAGCCAAAAAGTTGGATCAAACAATGCTTTGTTTTGAGAGGTAAAACCTACAAAGCTATTGTTGTCAATTTTAAAATAATTTTTAACAAAATTGGCAAAAAAATGCGTAAAAATACAGAAAATGTGAACAATAAGACCGAAAAGGTTTCAAATGTTCACAAAAATTCAGACCGTGATAACTCTGTGGAAAAATGGAATTGTAAAAAAAAAACAAATTTAGTCGTATATTCTACGCTGGACAGACTTTCTAAGGATACCATTCACAATACCATTCTACGGTAATTATATCGTTGACCAAAATTGACTGAACAAAAAAACCGTTTGAGCATATAGTTCCTCCCACGCGAAAAAGGGTCGGAACAATACAAACATTGAACTAGCAAATTGAGACAGGAAAAAACTTAAATTGATAATGATTGCTAATAAAAAACGATGAATTTTTTTAGGCTCTGTTTAGCAGCTTTCTGATCTTTTTTGTGACATTTTATTTTTGTAAATTGAATTTTCAGCAATAGATATTTTTGTTATGATCCATTGTTGTTGTTGTCGTTGAAGCATAGATTGCAAATTTGGTGCAAAGGTGATCGATTTTTTAGAGCGTTACCTTTTTTATTCCTTTTTATTTGCGCTTTTCTGCTTTCTGTTAGAGCAATCAAGATTTCAGCTTATATTTAAATTTCATAGAATTACAAATGGTCTAAATGTTAAAATACAATTGATCTAAGAATAATTTTAGTTCAAGAGGGTTTGACACATTTTTCTTAAAGAGTTTTAATTTTAGATTTTTTTCGTTGTTGTATGTTCAATTTCTGGTTCAGATTTTTTTAACTCTTAAAAAAATTAACCATGTGCAGAGCAGAAATTGAAATTTTATAAGGCATTGTCAAAAATTTCGGTCCAATTTTATTCGTTTCTATGTAAATACTTGACAATTATTTAATTAGTTTGTCTTTTCCTCCTTTTCCTCTGGAGTTCTTTATTGTTAGTTAATGTGGTAAATGTTCATTAGGTGCTAAACAATAAATATCTTAAGAAATGGCTCGGATCTTTTCAACAATTGCCCCCCCTTTTGCAAAAAGGAGGGCTATTCTTGAATAGAATTTAAGCGAGCGATTTATTAACCAATCAGAGACGACTAACAACTTTCCACGTATGCGCATACTATGTTAAACTGAATAGAGTAAAATACGCCATGCTATGCCAATTAGCCGAATTGAAATACAAAGCGAATAGAATTTCCGACTGGCGGGTCGGTGGGCGCGCTTCGCGGCTTCGCCGCGACAACCGACCCGCGATTTCCGGATTACATCCCACAGTGCGTGAGAGGCATGGCCGTGAACAGCGGTCCGCAATTGCGCTGAAACCATTTTTTGGCTATCTAAACTGTAGGCCAACTAATATTGTGGTAAAGTATAGCACAGAAGGGGAGGCGATTCTCTACTAGGTACCAAAGGGGGGGCAATTGTTGAATAGATCCAATGGCTTTTTTGATTTTCTTAGTTTTCTTTTGGAATGAATACAACTATTAGATATATATCTGAATAACAAATCTAAGGAGAAAACTCTTCCATTTTTGACATCTTAAGGAAAACGCGGCTTAATGTGATTTGTGTTACGTAGTAAATGGACTAATTATTAGCCAATCAGAATTGATCATTTATATTCGAATTTAAATGCGTACAGAAATTGTTCTAAATTAATAAAACATTCTAATATATGTAGAAAGTTCCGAAAAAGTTCATTTAACCTAATTCTAAGTAAATATAACGCTATATGTATCGATTAAGCTGGTTTTCGGCTTAATATTTTTAGGTTATCTAGACAATTGTTTATGAAAGTTTATTTTCAAGTTAGTGTCATCAGTTTGTATGGTCAGTGTTCTGAATCAAGTCACTTTTTGAGTTCTTCCGGCTACATTTTCAATTTTTTTATGCCAAATCTTTTATTAGTTTTGTTCGCTCATGTTTAAAAAGAAATACATAACTTTGAAATGCATGTCAAATTTATTAATTGGTTGAATGGTGCTGAAAATGACACAAGATATCCGCTGACAATTCATGGTTTCCCAATATCTCTTCAAAAAAGAAAATAGCAACATATTGAACCACTTTTCTGTATGGTTGAACAAACACAGCGAGACATAAGTATTAACTACACATCATATTCAAATGGACATTTGCATTTGCGTTCTCTTCTGTCTCAAAGATATTAATTTCAGCAACAAGTAATTTTTTAAATAAATTTATAGCAATTAAAAAATTTATGCTCAATTATCTTTTTATTTCTCTCAATTTTTTCTACCTCGACAGTCTAGAGTAAAAATTTAACTGACTGAATCTGGTTGAAATGAGTTTTAAAAGCAGAAGTCGCCGGTCTTCAAAACCCGAAATGTGAGTACATAATTTTTTCAGATTGTGATTTAATAGATTATCCCATTTCTAGATAGAGCTATTAATTCTTGGTCTAGTCAATCTCTCATCTTGCGATACTCCAAAACCGAATCTCCATGCAGTTATACTTTCAATTTCAAAAATAAACATGCTTCGTCTCAAAAAAATTAAAGAACTATATAGCAGGCTATCAGTTTTCTGTTGGCGCATGTATATGCACTTCTTCAAGGCTAAGACATAAAACGGCTAAAAATATGCTTTGATCTTTTCATAAAATCAGATGCACTACCTGCGCAGCTTTCAATAACAACAAGGATTATTCATTACTGCAATCATTAAAATTGATATTTTCTGGCATCACCATTCAAAGCAAAATTTTTTTCTGAATAAAAAGCTCAAGATGACAGTCGAACTGAACCGTTAATGTTACTGGAACCAAACAAAACTTCATCACGGAAAATTTTTCTAAAAAATTGATAGGAGACTCCAAAAGAAATAAGATAATCAAAATTTAATTACGGTGAACTTCAGAAAAAATATCTACTTAAATTTAAAATTATTGTTTTAGAATTAAATATTTTGGGGCTTAAAATTAATTTTTAGTTCAAAAAACTAGAAGATTATTTAGGTTTGATTTCAAATGTTTATTAACTATTTTTAGATTTTTATTTGGCTTAACTAGTAAAATTTAACTCAGGGGCTATAAAATAATTTTATCTAATCAAAACAACTAACAAATTAACTGATTTCCTTAGTGTGATGGTATGTATAACTGTATGATCTGAGGTGTCACAGTTAACGTCAAATTTGCCCATTTACCTCATTCAATTGAGTCGTTTACTTGTCCTGTTCTCATTACTGAAATTGTAACGTTTATTTTCCAAAAAAGAGGATATCACCGCATCGGTGGCAATGTTCATAAATTTTGATCTAGTTTTGCCGTTTTTTTTTTCAACTCTTAAAAAAATGTTAACGGTTCCCTCTTGTGAGTATCAGAAATTCTGGCAGTTAATTAGTTATCAAATGATTTAAAGCAATGCAACTAATTGTTAAAAAAATGCAATAATTTAACTGCAATTGGATCCTTTAACCGTCCGTTTCGAGTTCATCACGCTCAATTTTTTGAAGAAAACTTTCCTCATTGACAGACATGTTTTTCCATCAACAAATCTGTTGAATTTTGATAGAATCTTCAGAGTTTAATGACAAAAAAAATATTAAGACCGTTGTCAGGTTTCTAAACAGTCGTGAAACGCAGTGCTTGAAAAATATTATATCTTTTTACAATTGTGATCTTTCATGTCATTCAAGATTATCTATTCGATTTTTTGTTTGAATTGTTGAAAATGATCAGAGTCGAACTGAAAAGTCAAGCTCGATGCTTTTTATTAACATGTAAAAGTTAATTGTTGATTTTGATTCCATAAATGTAACTGATGACTATTTAATACATGTATATTGACCAAGTTCTTTGTAGCAAAAATTGTGAGCATGTGAAAAGCTATAGTTTATTTACTATCAAATTCCTCTATTCAAAAACTGGAAAATAAGTTTGCCGTTTAAGAGCAGAAACAGTTATTTTGACGTATTTCTTATCGCCAAAAAGTGTGTTACAAAGCTGTTGAGTGCAAAAATTGACCGTAATAGAAGAATGACTAGAATTGTCGGTTTTTGTCGGAGCAATTTTTCTGACTCCATTAGTGGCTGAGGAATTTATTAACACAAAGTTCTGTTTTAAACTGAAAGTCGATTGAGCTTTAAAATCAACACCATTTCACAGAAGGAAACGAGTTTTTGGATTCGCCGATTTTATGTGTTTTGATTGTGTTTTGTGTGACTTAGATTCAGAGAACGAACGAAGGTATGTTCTAGGTTTTCACCCTCAAGCAAAAACTGGCCAAAATTTTTCGGTGAACTCTATTCTCGGTGGATTTTAAAAGCACGTCTTACATAAATTCAACACTTGGCAGCAAATTAGGTCGTTCATTATGTTAGATTTTTTCGATCAATATTTTCTAAGTGGTTGTTAGTGCGTCTCTTATATCAGTTCAGCAGTCTTCTGCACCTACGTCAAAAAGTTTTCATACTTTTATTATGGAACTTTCATTCATTCAATGCCTACCTTAAATAGTTTCCCCTACATTCCCCTCACAATTTTCACGCCTTCAGAATAATTCTTACAAACAATCACCCTCCCCCCCCCCCCCCCCAGCTCAGTCTCCAGCACCTATTTCTAGGAAAATTTCTAGGGCAATCTTTTGGCAATCATTCAACTGTCCGCAACATAGGCGTCATTTTGGCTTTTATTGCACTATAAAAGCGTGTTTGGTTTTACAATATGTTTTTCACCATGCTTTTCACAAAAATAAAATCTCTGGGGAAATTCTGCTAAAACTTATGACATCAAATCTGAGTTTCCACACTTTCAACATTTCTCTTACATAATTTCTACGCTTTCAGCTCATTTCTTACTTAATTTGCATACTGTTAACACATTTCCCACAAAACTTTCTATTGTTTTGGAAGAAAAGAGAAAATGGTTCTCAAGGTATGTGAAAACCAATAAAAAGACGCACAAACTGAGTTCTTGAATGATTCAATATGTTATAATTGAAAACCACGATATAACGGCAAGAGATCTTAACAGAAAGACAAAAAAAGTAGAATGAAAAGAAAAATCCGCAATAAACTCAGAACATGCATTTAATTTTATGAGGAGAATCTGCAACTGAAGCTCTCTATTTTTCATTAATGAATCTGTTGAACTTATGAAACTATATACAACCTGTCATTAATAGTTCCAAGATGACTCAAAAACTATAAACAAGAATAGATCTAAAAAACTCTAATTCTATTTTCAAATAAAATAAATTCCCATTTTCCAAGCTCTTAGTAACCCATTAACTGATTCGCCAAATTATTCAAAATAATCAATGAGTTTGAATAAGTTCTTCATCTGTGAATAGCTGTGAAGAGAGAATGAAAAAAAGCAACTCAAAAATTTTCAACAAAATGAGTTTTTTTCACGCGCTTTCAAAAAACTAAGGCTTCTTGTTCTATCAAACTTTGACCGTAAATCAGGTTCTAAGTCTTACAGGACTTCAAAAATATTAATAATGTGTGACCTGATCCATAAGAAAGACCACGCTCGAATAAAATCCAATCGGAACGCATAAACAAATGCGTGTTAGCAGCAGACTGATTGCACAGATTGAGCCACTCATAGCATCCTTTTTAGTGTTTGAGCAATAAAGGAAAAAGATAAAATAATCTTTCTCAAACAAGATATGATCAAATTGAGGATTTTTTCATAAAGTGAAGTAATTTTGGGTCTTCTTATTTCCATATCCCATTATTTCAAAAGAGTGTTTAATTTACAACCAGTATTGTTCTTTTTTTCTCCCATCTCTTTTGTTTGTCGGCCAAGCTAAGTCTGCAGAACAAAACTTTTCTTATTTCTTGAATTTTGTGGTTTGTTATTTTTGTACTAAGTTCCGTTGTTTTTCCTTAAAAATTCATAAAATATTAACAAACTATAAAAGTTTCAAATGATTTTTTTATCCGTGTTTTTAAAGTCACAATTATATAAAATATTTGTGACTTTGAAACCCGACAGATATTCGATACGAAGAAAAATTGGCTGAACTTTAGCACTTGTACTTTAATGAGCCCCCACATACCCATTCCCCCAGGAAATTGGGCGCAACTTTGTTTAGTTCTCTCTTTGAAATGTTTTAAAATTTGAAAAAAAAAGTTTTAAAATCAGCACAAGATTTCAAGTAAATGGCATTAATACAAAGATTAATTCTGTAATATGTGTTAAACGACCAACTAAAATGGTCTGAACCTCTACTGCATGAAAAGATGTCAAATAACATAGCCGTATTTTTTTCTCAGACAGTTTTTTTTATCAGAACTCAGTGATTCTTATCATAAAAAGTGCAATGGAGTGATTTGTTGGAATTTATGAAAAAGATTCACCTTGACTTTTACTAGAGTCGGCGAGAAAGAAGTTTCAATCAAATTGAGAATACAAAACCATCCGTTTAAGATCACGTTAACACAGTAACGCAACAAAGACTGAGAATAAAAATTTTGTCCAAAAGAGTTTTTGTGTGCAAAGTAAAGCACTCAAATTGTTATGAAAGTTATTTGGCTCCAGGCATAAAGTATTATTTTCTTTTGGCAGATTTTTGTGCAATTTATACATTTCATGAAAAAAATTTTATTGCTTGATTAAAAGTAGAAACTTTTGCATTTCTAACACCTACCATTCGAACACTTTGTGTCTTTTCTAAAAATTACAAAAGATGAATCTTTCTTCTCTATATAAACAAATATCAAAATATAACAGCAAATTTGGTACTATTTCCTATGTAAAATAGTAAAAAGAAATGTCCTAGCTATTGGTCGAGTTCCTTAAACAAAAATAAAATCACTTGCCTCAGCACTGGTCAGTGATTTGCAATTGGAGTACACAACAAATTTTAACTTGAAGTTTTTGAATTTTGCATGACTTTCCCATCGGAGACTTTTCTGATTAAAACGGCATATGATTTTTTTTCGATAAGTCAATAAATGAAACGACTCTAATTCGAACAGACAATGTAAAAATTTAAAGTTTTAAATGAGTTTACAGGTGTTTTCTGTTGAAAAAAAAGAGAGCCCTGGGTTGCAAACTGTTTAGCCAGCTCTTGTTTTGTAATATTTTGCTATTTGGCTTAGCTACATAGATTTTATTTTGAAAATTGATTTAAAGCATACCCTATAGGAGCTCTTCTTACCAACGTAAGTGTCCTATAGGGAAGATTATTTATTTCTGCGCGCGAGTTAGACGTGCCTACCTCTAAGGGACTAACTGAGTCGGGAAAACATTGAATGCAGACCTCAGTTGCAACAAATATACAAATAATAGCCACAAGCCATACAAAATTATTTGAAAACATTATGAAAATAAATTGTTACTCTTTTTAATGTCTTTTTTGGAAAATGAATATACTATGAAATCAACTTAACCAGAACAAAAATAAAGCAGCCCAGAAACCGCACACTCCAAACACGAATTTTTAACTAGGACGTTGCTTGATGTCTTGAAATAAGCGATTATGAATATACTTAAGATAGCTAGGAAAATGACAAGCAAGTTTTTTCTTTCAATGTTTATTAATTCAACCTACTACTCTCGTCAAAAAAAACTCTGGTCGAACAAACTTACTGATTTTTGTTCGGAGTCGTATTTATTCTCTGAATAGTTTGACTACCAGTGTTTGCGAAATTAATATCTTGGAGGTGATCAATTCAGAAGGAGTCACGCATGTTTGGGCAAACACCAAATGTTGTACGTTTTTTTTCTCTGATTTTTTTCTTTTCAATTTTTTTATAAACTAAATAAAGGTAAGTTAAATTTAACTTAACGGAGTTAAGGTAAACTGTTTTTAAGGTAACGTTAAGATACCGTTTACCTTAACTTTATTTAATTTGAGTAAAGGTAAATATTTACTTCAACCTTGTTACGGTAAAATTACCTTAAATTGTCTTATTATTTGCTGTAACGTTCTGCAGTCCATAAGTGCAAATTTTTAGTAACATTAACAAACAAAATGCTGATGCTCGCTTTAAACAAGTTTATCTGGAGGAAAGAGAAATCTAATGATGCTTAAGAATGCGAAGTCAAAACTGTGTTCTGCAAAAGTCTATAAAAAATTTCTGTTTTCTGTTTTTCCTATCTGCCTATAGACAAGCAACGCCTTGATAAGTGAGCTCTGGCAGGTTCTTCTGATAAAAGAGGGATGTGGCGTGATCTTTTTGCGGCTACCACCTCTGGTTAAATTTAATTAAAAGTAGATAATGAGAATGTAATCTGCCGTTCCTCTTTTGTTGTTCCTTTTTGACCAAAAAGGAACTTTTCTGTTTCAAAGTGCTGTTGATTTCTTCATTATAGTAATTTTCTTCATTAATAATAATTTTTTAGTAATTATAGAATGATGAGGCAAAATTCGAATTTGATTTCGAGTCGTTGCCGAAATATATTTCAGTTTAATAAACACAGCCCGCCCGGGTCGAAATCAAATGGTTATCTTGCAAGACTCTGGCAGAAATCTTGCAAAAAATATGCATATTCTTGCACAATTTTGGCAGAATCCGGCAGAATCTTATAAGATAACCATTTGAATTCGACCCGGGCGGGCTATGTTTGTTAAACTGAAATATATGTTGACACATAAAGAGCAGCTTTCTGTTTTTTGTCAAGCAAGTTCTTACTTGACATCCAAAATTTAACTAGGGTGCTAAAATTTGCTCAGCATTTTGAACGTGAATCAGCTCTTTCTACGGTTCTAGCTATCATTAAACGTATGTTCAATTTCTGCTGGTGACACATTCTGCATACTTCAGTTGCATTGTACGCTTTTGCATTGCTTAAGTTTGAGCTGGCTAACTTAGCGTTTTATTGTTGAGCAAAACTGCTGTTGCGTTTCACATTGAGTTATTACTGAAAGCTACAACAATAGTTGTTTCGCATTCATATATATTTCAGCAGAAACGAAACGAGAATTATTAACCACGCTCTGAATTTATAACACGTTCGTTATAGTTTGAGCAGTAATCGCTGTGTAGAACAATTTTACATTGGCTATCATAAGATATTAAGTCATATAACTTCATTTGGTTATAGTAGCATTATTGACCTTGTATTATAACTCTATCGCTGGTAGTGTAACTGTAGGTATAATCATCATTGCGTTTGAGATAGTATTCATCTTGTTTAACTCAAAGCCTGACGAAAATTTGAAATCGTACCAAATAATTAGTGGGTCGAATTTCGGTATATTTAACGTTGAATATTAGTTTTGGGTGAAATAACTTGTAAACTAACTTTCGAGATTTCAGAAGGTTATTATTGGCTATAATTGGTGTATACTTAGTTTTTATATTATCACCGGTTGTTTATCTGCAAAGTGCATCTGATCACTAATCAATTGTAAAAAGGTAAATCCACGACTTTTTATTTCTGCCTCTGTCAGGATACCAGATTTCATAAAAACAACCCAAAAAGTGACGATATCGACCAAAACTAATTTCCTTAAATTTTTGGGTCTTTTCTGTTTTTATAAAATGCCAACAATAGGCTATAACATGTGTAAGTAGGTGGGGGGGGGGGGGGGGGGGGGTCGAGTGCAAATGGACGTGGCGTGTTCAGATTTGGCTCAGCACAGGTTCTTCATGAATCAAATTTCAAATTTTAGGCGACTCAGAAAACATAGAAGTAACATCTCATAAGATTAACACTTGCCTGGTAAGTATGCGAGCAATTTTAAAAAGCTGAACTGGTTTGAACAAGATCAACATATCGAATGAAGTAAGAAACGAAACTAAAATCTCACGTCGAAGGACGATAACAAAGTTGATGTTTTTATTTTTGTACCCCCCCCCCCCCCCAAGAAATAATTGTGCAAATAAATTTCAAATTTCAATCACGGATCTCTAAAATTGTCGGTCATATGTCAAAAATATTACTTTTTGAGAAATTTGCTCAAAATCTTGCTTTCTTTATGAGTTTGAAAGTTCAATTCTTTTCCTCAAACAGATGCAACTGTTTTTCATGCTCAATACTTTCTGCGTTATATTAGAAACTCTCAAAGATTTTTAAAAAAATGGGGCTCGACTTGAATCACCTTGAAGAATTTTGTCCAAACAGATGGACATACTGCGAGATTTTACGATGACTTATTAATAAGTATGTTGTCAACGTATATTTGTGCAGCTGTGAGAAGAAAAAAATAATAATAATAATTGTGGTTTCTGCGTAATCGCAGTGGAACAGCATTAGGTTACAGTAGCCTGTTCTCAGCTGCCTTTTTTCTTATTATTCCCCACATTTCAGACTATTCTTTTTATAAGCAGCATTGCTCTTTTTTGGTGACTTTAGCCACTTTTTTTGCGTCTGAAACTTTCACGTGGTACCATCATTGTAGCCAACATTGGTCAGGCTATGATCAACTTGAAGCTATGGTTAAGTAAGAGCTCATCCTTACACAGACAGCTTCTGGGAGGCAGGGTATTGAACTCTCAATCATTGGTATGTGAACCACACACCTTACCTCTCGGCTATCACGCCACAAAAAAAAATATGGAAACAAGTTTATGAATGTCAGAAGTGTTCGCTAAAACAAAACCAAGAAAACTGAGCGATCCTCTTGAAAGATTGTCTCCTTAAGGGTAATAGGCCCGTCGCAAAAAGGGCATGTTCTTAGATTGAATTTAAGCGAGCCGTTTATTAATCAATCGAAGAGGATTAATAGTTTTCCGCTAATGCACATAAGGTGTTACTAGGCTCATGCACATAAGCTATGTACTAAGTTTCTAACTAGAGGGTCGCGAGCCTATGATTCCGAATTGCATCTCACAGTACGTGAGAAGCATGGCCGTAGACAGCGGTTTGCAACCGCGCTTAAACTAATATTAGACTATCTAAACTGTTGGCAAAGTAATTTAGTCGTAATGCAAATATAACACATTAAAAGGAGTTGGCTACTAGGTACCAAAGGGGGCGGGGTTGTTGTGTTAGGAAAGAAAGCATAAAAATTAAGAAATGGTAACAGAAGGAATAAAAAATAATGGTTAAAGCATCGGCCACCGAATTTTTTTCTTGTATACACAAAATTTTATTCAAAAAATTTGATTCAGAAACTGATTAAAATAAACAACAATGAGCAAATCCAACCAATCTGTGAAACTCCTGGGAGTCATTCACTTAGATTTTGCAAAAAAAGCAAGAAACGAAAATTTCTGTTTTTTTCTTTTTCAATGAATGATTTAATATGAAGCAAACATTAACATGTTTCTACCAGGATAATCGAATGCCAAAAGTTATGATAAAAATGAGGATGCTAAACGGAATCAGAGATCCGAAACGCAAAATCTTTATTAAAAAAATTTTGAAAGAGCTGTATTTATGAGACGGAATTATCTGCAGTAAACAATTGCAACTAGGACCCGATTTTTGTTCAAAAAAAACTGTTTTTGTTCAATTTTTTGATGATCAATAGAAATTGATGCAACCAAATAAGACTATACTAAATTGTCAGAACTATAATATCGTCCGAAATGAAATCATAATCTGAATGCGAAATGCAATTGAATGGACTTTTTTATATTCAATATGAAATCACAGAACAAATTTTGTTCTGATAATTTTAAGTCACATTGCTTAATGTGCTCTTGAAATTGTTTTGTTCTTCTTTAATGCATCCCGTTGTGCACAGCAATTTTTGCTTGGTATTAATCCGAATTGCTTTGCAATAAATATCTGTGGCAAAATAAAACATATTTCAGTGAAAGCAGTTTTGGTAAATAAACCGAAGTAAACAAACAAAACAAAATTGTGGTCTTTTTTCTTCAATACTAAAAAATTGTTTAGGTAAATTTTCAAAGGATAATTATTTCCAGTAAGTATTTATATTTCAGGAGAGCAAAATTATTTCAGAAAAAGAACCTTAAAACACGCAACTTGCAAGTTTGAAATTGAAAAAATTTCATGGAAGACAATTTCGGGTATGTATATAGGAACTTAGCGCATGTATATAGGAGCTTCTGTCATTTTAAGTTCTGCCACTGGAGACTTTTGGCATTTTATAACTTGTACGTGTGTTTTAAGCTAATTTTCTTGTTACGCTTCAAATTTTGAAAGATTACAGATTTGATATTGGTTGTTTAAATTTCAGGATGGCCGATTCACCAGCTGGAGGGGTGGGAACAATCACTGCACTTCTCAAGGCAGAGAAAGAAGCTAAACAGGTAATTTATATTACCCGGGCTGTGTAAAATTACTGTTCTATGTTGTGAATACACTTACTATATTTGTGAATATCTAACTTTTATGCACCTTCTACTTTTAAAGTGATAATCTACTGTATAACAACTCATAATTTGGGGGCGAGTTATTGAATCTTTTTTCGGATCCTGTCATACTTGGATTTTCTTTATTTCTTTTCGAAAATTTTATTTTTTTTAGTCAATAGGGTAGTTGAATATTTTCATGCAAGGCGTTGGGATTACTAATTGCGGGTTAAAAGACTATTTATTCATTAGCAACTCCTCCTGGGGGAGTGCTGGAAGAAGGGGGAGAATAGATCTCAGAAGCCTTTCTAACAACAACGTGCATAATTGCGAACCTGTGCAAATGCAAAATTCAGCAGTTTAGATTCTTTGTTGACAGGTTGTCGAGCAAGCGAGAGTGGAGAGACGACAACAGTTGAAGAGGGCAGAGAAGGAGGCCACAGATCACATTATATCACTGCGAGAACAGGCCCACAAGGAGGTTAGTTCCACCAGATTTTTTTCTAAAAATATCAGCCCGGCCCCGGTAGCGTACGATAAAAAAAGTATTTGAATCTTGTATTGTATGTAGCACTGCTACAATAAGACGGCCACTATCGTCGACGTTGCCTATTAAGAGCAAGTGTTATAAATTATGACTAAGGTGCCGGAACAAAATACCCAATGTCATAATACCCGATGTAACAAAATACCCAAAATTTACCCAATATTTTCTCCTAATGTTGAAAGCTAAAACATTAATCCGTAATATCTTCAAGATCTTGAACGATTCTGGAAGAATATTGCCACACGATATATCATCATGCAAAATTTTCCTCAGAATTTTCCCCTTGCAAGATGAACTTTTGTTTATCAAGATCTTGCGTGATAATTAGCAACCATAAAACGGTCCATAAAAAATTTTTTATGGCGTCTTATGGTAAGTACGGTACCATAAAAGTAAAGTACAGAATTTTGAAATTTTATGCACAGAATCTTTGCTTTGGAACTGCATGTGGCCCTTTGGACTGTTTGGCAGCAAAATTCAAAAATTTTTATAATCGTTGTATGTTTAGTAGGTTCTATAAAATCCATGTATGGCGTTTTATGATTAGAAGTTTCTTTTATGTTGGCGAACTCGAGAATTTTTGGTTTCGACGGGGATGTGAAGAAAATATAATGTTGTTAGGTCCAAGAGGCAAATGAGGCGTTCAGGAGCAAACACGCTGACGACATTGCTGCTGGTGAGGAAGATACAAAGGCAGCTCTTGAAAAAGTAGACCAACTGGCCGAGGAGAACAGAGAAGCTGTTAGTATTTCATTCTGTCAACATACTTAGTTCTATCAATAATAAATATTCGAATTAGCATGTGTGCATGTGTGCAAAGTTAGATCAATTACGAAACGAAAATCTCCATTGAAATCTTATTAACGGACAGACTAAATTGGAATGGTTTTTTAAAATTATGCTAACATTTTTAACAAAACTTCAATGCGAAAACCTATTAAAGTTTTAGAAAATTTCGAAAATGTAAATAGATAATCAAGACACGTTACTGTATTTATGCACATTTGTAAATATTCAACTGATCAAGTTTTTGACTCCTGTCGAAGCAAGTTATTGCGAAAACGTTCGAGAAATTCAACAATTTTAAATCACTTTTTACTCCTTTTACCATAATAAATATACCTAAGTCTAACACACTTTATACTTATTAACTTATTATACTAATTACTTATTATACTAAATTATAGCGAGGTTACTCTAATTTTAGTCTAATCCGGATCATCCAAATTTATCATGATTGCTTACCGCTATCATCAGGAACTTAGCTCCACTCATAGTAAACGGAAAAATTTGTAAGCTACCCGGGTCGAGGTGTCACCACCATTCAACGCAAAAATTTTGTAAGACAAGCTGTGAATGCGGCGATGTTAGATAAATCAGGCGAAAATAACCCCTCTTTATAAAAAGGCATTACTTTGTGTCTCTTAAATAAGTCAAGGTAGCATGCTCCAAAAAAAATTCTGCGTCAATAGAATTAAAACAGAATAATGACACTTAAAGTGGCCACTGTCGGCGGTTTTTGATGCCTTTAGAAAACTACGATTTATAGACTGATAGTTAGTTATGAAACGCTTCATTTCTAACATGCACAGGGAAAAATCGGAAACCGTGGCTTGATTCGATTCAGATTGAAGAAAACATTGAAATGGAAGAAAAATAAGTGAAAAAGTGGCCGATTTTAGCCGTGAAGGCATTTTATTTGAATGAGATTTTGAAACTATCGAACAAAAATAAAAACTCTAACTATAAGGCAATCTTCAAAACTGGAAGCAACTTTTTCAAGTACATTCGCATTTTACATCACCACAGACATGCCATTATTGAAAATTTGTCAAAAGCCAAATTAAGGTTCGAACGAATGAACTATTATCTTGCAAGATCTTGCAAGATTATACGTTATTTCAAAATCTTTCAAGATTTTGCGAGATAACCGTCGGTTTATGACTAGGGTTGTTTAATGGTTGGCAAATTACAGTTGTTAAAATTAATGGCTGCTTAATCCGCTAGAAAAATGAATGCAATGCGTTGCAAGTTATGGAAAGCCGACTATATAATTAAACAGCCGGTGGGACTTGATATGAAGCTATCAGAACCAAACCTTGGATATTTGAACGAAAAGATCAAAGAGCATTTGGTAAGTTGGCTTTGGGTAAAATGGCATTGGGTAAAATGGAATTGGGTAAATTGTCATGTAGCCAAAATTGCATTGCTAGGTATAAAAATAAGTTAATGGTGTAATTGAAAAGTGCAAAATTCAAATAATTTCACTTTCATTCCACCTGTGATTCTTCTTTAATTCTCAACTCTTTTTTCTCCACTTTTTCCACCCTTATTAAGGGTTGCACAAACGGTATGAACATATTTTTTACGCTCTTTACGCTTTTCCCCGTTTTCCGTTCGGTAAAACCTTCGACCCGGGTAAAAATGGATTCTGGTAAATTGTCATGCAACCTTATTGTAATAAAACAATTTATCGCTTGTTTTTTTAATACAGGTGATAGCCATGTTAGTGGAATGGTGCACTTCGGTTGAGCCACAACTGCACGAGAATCTATTTCCTCAACAGGGCAGCGAAGAGAGCAGCCAATAGAATTGCAGAATTATGAACACAACTTGAACAGATGAAATATCGACCTCCATTGATTACCATCAGCATAATCTATATATTTGCCCTTATCAACAAAAATTATTTATGTTTATATATAAAGAATCTTTCTTTTAATTAACAGTGAACCAATAATAATGTATTTTCTTCAAGGTGTGACGTTTTAAGTTGTCCACAGTAAGCAACAGCGTTTATATTCTCAACATTTTTTTGTGTCTACATTCGCACTTAGCCAGGCACAAGCGTAATGAGTTGTTATGCGATGAAAAGTTGATTTACAAATGCTTCAAAAACTTTCGCATCACTTAAACAAATGTTTGCATATGATTCAGGACGCATGAAATATCACTATCAAAATTGGGAACATTTTTATTAAACAGAAAAAAAATTAGAGAATGAAATTGGACAGAAATTCTACTCGACGCTGAAAATTAATTGTTTCCTTAGGTGTCTTTCAAACTGAAAAATCAAATTTTCAGTAAGTCATATAAATTTATGAATATGAATTCTCTGGGTTTAAGTTGTTCATCAATTTTGTCAGCAACAACTATTTCTCCAAGTTCTCAAAAAGTCAGTCTACGAGCGAAAATTTGAATCACTGAATTCATCTCTTATCGCAGATGGTCAACTTGAACCCTTCTCGAGATTCTGGTTTTTTGCATTTTTCTGAATATAACTAGAGAGTAATTTTTATAAAAAATTCTCTTATTTTTAAGTTTGTTCGATCAAATGGCTGCTAAAAACTGTTTATATGTAAAAATAGATCCTGATTGTGACCACATCATAGAAACATGTCCAGAAATCTTAACATTTCAGCAGAAATAGCAAATCATTGATTCTTGTTGGTCAATTGAAAATGGCGGAATTAATTGTTTCAGCGTCAATTAGTAGGGGGAGGACCATATACTCCACAGGGTTTGATCCTCTTTGTTCAGTCAATGTTGGACGACCCCTATATGTATTTTAGATTTTGTCTTTTAGCGGTTGCAATTATTGGCCAAGCTTTATTCATTTAATTTTTTTGTGTTTTTTTTCAGTGTTTTTTTAGTGTTTTCGGTTGATAGTTTGCGTTTACTAATTCATTGTGTTCCTAATTTTAAGTTAAGACTAACCATTCACGCGCCAGGAACTCAAAGAGCGATTTTTTTAAGGTGGACTATAACACGCAGAAGCTGGAAATGCCTGCATAATGTTAATTGTTACTTAATTTTAGAAGTGTTTTTAGGTCAATTGTGTGATAAGTTTTTGAACGTTCATTATTTATCATTTTTTTGTAAAAAGATTTTTAAAGCCAACTTTAAATCAAAATTGGAAGTTTTAATGATATTAAAGAGAAATTGCCCCAACAAGACACTTATGATGGGATGCTACTAGAAAACTGAAAGTTTTACAAATATTATTCAAATATCACCAAATTGGTCAGCAAAATTTGAAGCTTAGCGCTTTTGGAGAAAATTGACTTTATACTTGCTTTTTTTTGCTTGAAAAAAGTATTGTCTGTCGCGCATAAACAGAGAAAGCTTTTAATCAATTCTCCACTGTTCTTGGTAAAAATTAATTCCATCCCTTTCAGATTCCCGTTTATCATTCCTTGATACCCATGGCATCGTTTATATAAACGAGAGCTTTTTGGTAGGAGAGGCAAAAGACACCTATTCCATTAAATTCTGAAAAACTCTACTTAACATCTAGTCCCATAGGAAGCCTTTCCCACATATACAGACTGAAAAGTTTTAAAGTTTTATAAAAATTTTTAATTCTAGACCCTATTCTGGTAGCATCATTTAAACGTATCCCAAAAAAAATGTTGGTTCCAGAAGAGAATATTTCTTTCCAGCAAACAATGACATCACTGTTTTTCGTTAATGGAAATCATATTTTCTTTCTTTGTTCGTTCAGACCACCATACTTTAAAACTAACCAAAACTTGCCGTCTTTTTTGGAAACACTAATTACGGCGCTGCCCATTCTGAGCGTGCTGGGTGAACTAAGTAACCTCCTTATATATCTTCAACAATCGCTTTAATCACTCTTCGTTTCTCAAAGCTTGTGCTACCGTATATTTATCTAAATGGCGCAACCTCTATCTTATTTGTTTTTTGTATTTTATAACTTTAATATTTATATTTCTGATATTTTGCCAACTGATTTGATTTTCTAGATAACTAATCATATTATGTTTCCTAACATAGTTTTTGCATTTTTCTGTGTTCCTCAGACGACAATTTCATTGGACTCGTAATCACAATCTTCTCATAAGCAGTACAAACTTTTAATTTTGCCTTTACTCCGGTGTTGCTTTTTTCCATTTTTCAAAGGTTTTTTCAAAGATTTCAGTGCATGGGCGTCTCAAAATTCTGCGATTTTTGCGTCTTCTCTTAAACTGTTCAGAGTTTGACCCTATACAACATCATCAATCAAGTGGATTAGCGATCTTGCTATCACAATATCTCCTAAAAAAACATCAAAATCTTCACGTAAGAATTAATGTAGATAAAATGTTAAATTTGTTCATTTTTTTTTGTCGGTTGGACTTAAATATCAGTATGTTGTGGTCCTTTTACCTTCTTCATGAATTATATTCAATTTGACAAATTGTTCGTAACAATGAGATGATCAGTGGTTCTCTGTTTTGATTATATTGCAACTTTGACTTGTTTTGCTGTTATTGGAACAACTTAAAAAGTTTCTGGTTTAATCGTAAAATAATTCGTTTTTTCTTGGGTTTTTAAATACAATGAAAAATTCAAATAAATTGCTTTCTTGGAAAAAAAAGGCTTTGAATCAGTTTGTACACTAAAAACGCGAAAAAATTTTTAGATGTGGATTTTGTACTTAAATAATAGTTGACGTTTCTACAAGCATTTCTCCGTTCTGGACAGCTTCTCAAATTTCATTGCAACATGTGATCTGCTTTGGTTCTCATGGTTGCCTATAAGATTAACAGGAGTGATTCACTTATAAAATGAACACGACGTCCGCTTTAAATTTAAGCTATTCTCATTTGTCATGTATCAATCTTTCGCTAAAAAAGCCTTCATTGGGAATTTCCCGCCACTTAATTTTTTTTACGTATTTCGCTGAACATGAAGCCCTGCTAGTTCTTGATTAATTGAAAACAATTGCGTGTGAAACAGTTTGAAATTTCCATTCTGAAAACATATCAAACAATCTATAGAAGCAAAATTTGTTGGCCGTAATGACAACATATCATTTCTCAAAACTACAGCTGCTTTTGGATGTGCCGCACAACTCTCGTGCGATCGATCTCTTTGTCTGTTTTCTATTTTCCCTTGTTTCAGTCTGGTTTTCCCAACATTGAGGCGTTACATAGTACATCGTTACATAGTTACATAGGACTCTTGGAGTAACGTTATCAGTGCTCATGTTAGCAAGTAACCAAGCAAAGCTGTTATTTTTTCAGCAGGAAGCTCGAATTTCATAGATATTATCTTGCAGAACACAAATGATTTCTCGTGGCAATGTTTTCTGAAAATATGTAAAATCTCATCTGATTTATCTCTTCCTAGTGTCCTCTGAAAAAATACAATAGAAGTCTAAAAATGATATTTGTAATTTTAGAAAAAGATAATACGGCCGTTCATTAATTCGGTGTCGGTGCTATTTAACGTTTCGTTTCTTTGCCACTTTAAAATTTAGCCGACATCCCAAAGTGTTAATAGAACTTAGAAGTATTATAGATCTTAATGGCGTTTACAGTTAACAGTTTACAGCCTTTTTTGATGTGTGCTACTCCCTCTTTTTTCTAAGTGAAAACTGTTGTTTTTCTATTTATTTCGATGATTCTGTTGGTTACTTAAACGACACGTAAATATAAACGCTTGTACTTAAATTCAACATTTTTAAGCATCAAGGACAGTTTTTCTTTTTGTTGGAAAAAAAATTTGCGAAGGTCAAAAGTTATGTTATAATTCTATTTGTCTGAAAGTCAAAGGCAGTTGATATTGGACGCTTTCATTATCTACAAAACAAATCGTCAACAAAACGATGCAAAACAATTGTTTATTGAGTACTCAATTGACAAGCAAGACATGATTTTTCTGATTGATTCTCAATCGAAAGTCACGTTTCCTTGTTCTCCTCTTAATGTTGAAACGTTTACAGTGCCATTATAATATCAAGAGTTAAACTGAAATTCAGTAAAACTCTTGGTTTTAATTGGTGGCTGATTTCCTTTGTTTTAGTCTCTATTGCCACTACAGCAGTTAATTGCCCGTGCACAACATATGTCATAAATTTTTTCTGATTGGACGTGACACGTAATGCAAGAGCATAGACTAATAAGTAGTTTCAGTAGATAGAACATTTTGCTATTTCAGCAAAAATTAGCTGAACAACATCCTGAGATGGTAAGAGCGGTTTTTAAAGATTTCCCAAAATTACTTATATTGGTCCCTTCCAATACATGTGCTGTTACTGTGGTAGTTTTGCAATGTTAACACTGCTGATATGTAATTTTTCTTAAAATGAACCTACATAGCTTAAGATTTGTTATAATGAAAATCTGCTTCAACTATGTGACAGCTGTCAACATAACACAGGTGTTAAGGAAAAAACTGAACCATTTTTGAAGCCCAAGGTTTATTAGTTCTCTACTTACATGCAAGTGACACTCACAATCTGCGTAATAAACTTGAATATGTCATTTGCTAAGGACTTGAAAAGTCCAGTTCCTGATGTCACAGTTTTAGTCCTTGAAAAGCAAACGGAAAACAGTATACCTTATTATGATCATTTTGTGAAACGTATAAGTAAAAACGTTTAACACAAAGCACTGTTATAATTAATCACAGAGGAAAAACTTGGTACTCAGGCTGATATGGGTAATAAATGTTGGACGAAACTAAATTAGAAGAAAAATGTCTACTCACGTACTTCGACGTACCAAATTGAAATTGCGCTTGGGCAATTGTTACTCGTAACTGTAGCCGAAGATTTCTTCTATCATGAAGACTTCTGCCGTCGGACTTAAACTTAAGTTCGTAGCGCTCATTTACTGTTTTGGGGAATTTTGTTTAAGGATCTTGTTTCAAAAAATAAGCAGTATCCAAAATAAAAGATTCCATGATGAATTATTTGCAGAAGTGGAAGTTGCCTTGTGAGCAAATTGCCTTGTCGAAGCACAAACAATAACGGGAGGACAAATCCGAGATGAGCACAGTTGTCGAATACTTTTTACTTCGTTTCTATAGCCCGAATTTCATTGAAAAATTTATCTGGAGAGTTTTTCTACCCTAGAGCGGTTGTACCAAAAGTTTTTTCTCTGCTTGTTGTACTCGTTTGTCGCATACTCACATTGTCCTCCATCATACATTTTTTGCGACCCATCCCCCCAGAACACCCCAAAGAGACACATCCCACTAAATCTTGATCGACTGCTTGCTCCAACACAACATTACCTCTTATCTGTGTTATTCTCTATTGTCACATCAAAGTGCCCGATACAAACGATAGAAGAGGCCATTTTTGAAATCAGTACTGACTTGTTTCGGCGCAGATGCAGCAAAAACACAAACTTGTCACCAAATATATCAGGCAGGTTTCTTTGAACGTTATTCTCTGGAAGTTTTTGTCGACAGCGGTAGCGTTCTAAAAGTTCTTTTATAAGAACACGGGGAAAATAAGCAATCAAAAAGCGCGTTAAAAAACTCGAGAAACAACAAAATGACTAGTCAAAGGACAAAATTGTTAAAAGAGTTAGTTGTAGTAAAGTGCTAGTAGAAAGAGGATAACCTATTAGAATGGTTTAGAATGTGCCTTTGTTAACAAAGTCTGTCGCTGCCTGGGTAAAAAGAAATTGGAAAATTTTGTCCAGGTATTGCAAAAGAATATCTACCAGTAAGGACATGCGCTTTTTTGTCCAAGTGTATGAATCCACTTCACAAAGTAGAAAACCAGAGTTTGTTTGCCCATTTTTTCCCCAAAAATTCACACCTAAGGAACTCTTGTACTTTGTTGTCCAGGCCTGCAGCCAGTACTAGCATTACTGCATTTACTATGGGGTAAATAATAATAAACATGTTCTTTGCGTAAATCATCACAGATTCAAGGTGCGGCATTGGAATTTCGACCAAATGATGTCACCTGATAAAAAAGTCCAAAGAAAACAAAATTCAGACTGGAGAAGGGATTCTCAAAATTCTTAAGCCTCTTTGATGTGATAAATTTTACTAAACTGTCTCTTTTTTGAATAATGACTACTGATGATGCAAGCAAAAACGTGGCCTCAAGAATCCACTCAACTTCTGGATTCTAACAAGGCATGGAAAAGCTGCTTGTACCGATAAACATTGATCTTTATTACAAAACTCTCACGTGGAAACTCACAAAGGACTGGCTACATTGTTTGCTGAAAGTCATTCTGGTCCATCTAAAAGAATCTAAGTTATACTCAAGAACAATTAATCTTGTCGATAGTAGAATGAAAACTTTGATGAACTCTTGACGAAAAATTGGTTACCAAGGTTAATTACAAAAGTTGACTGAATTTATTATCAAACCGATTGAAAATTGGAGTAAACTTGATAGGCAAATTTTTAATCCAGCCACAAACGAACACCAGTTTTTAGCATTTTTGGTGTACCTGAAAACCGCAAAAAATTCTAAATGAACGTTTATTGAAGGACAAACAAACAATACAAAAAAAAGCTGCAGAAATTTGAATTAGCTATTGAAGTTTGTTTCCACGAAAAAACGTCCAATTTTGGTAATGTGCTCGCCTAATTGAGATGATATGTTTCGCCTAACCAATGGAATTGAAAGCAAGTTGCTTGAACCTCAGAAGATATTGGTCCTACCCCAATTATCCCTGGTGGATAAAAAAGAGAAATAACTGCTAAAGAAAATGTTCGAAATGATACAAAAAGAAGCCTTAGAATTAGGAAAGTTAGAAAGTTTTCAGATTTATGGTACTGACTTCCTCGATAATCTTGTATCGACTTTTAAACAGTAAACTATTGCCAAATTACTGCAGGCTGCTTTTAATAATATTGCAAAGATGAACCAGTTTTTGACGGGCAAATGTGATACAAAAGCAATGCAACTCATCCGGATTCAGTACAAAAAACTCTTGCAATCCTTGTTAAAACCAGTTTTAATTTTGAAAAGATCAAAGAAGAACATATGTCAAAAAATATCTGTTTAGAGCTGTGAGATTTGGAAATTCGGTTTAAACTTGTACGAATTGCTTTTTTTAGGGACTTTTTTATTTTCAAGAGTAAACTTAAACTTTATTACTAGCTTTTATTATTGAAAAGATTGATAACATTCTGGTTTAGGTGTTTATTCTGACATCTTTTTATTGTATATTGCCTCATGAAGCAATTAAGTCTTTAACAAAGTCCGAGATAAGTAAATATTTTGAAGAAGAGCTCGCAGAATAGGAAAAAAACAGTTTTCGAAGAAAAAATGTTCAGCAAGATAGAAATATACACAAGTTGTGTACCAACCAGCTTCTTTATACCATCAAAATCACTCTTTGTGAGACCGAACCAATCATTGATTTCAACAAATGTGAGATATTTATTAGATACGTTGCAAGAGTCTATGCAGTTCACTAGAATCAAATGTGTCCAAAACCAGCACAGTGTGATGTGAACAGAATAGTTGTTTCCAGGAGCAACTCATTGAGATCACAAAGAAGTCAATTGAAGGCAGTTGTTTGCAAAGTCTAAGGAACAAACCTTTGACGCGCCTTACAGCAAACTCAAGTACAAACTCTAACTCGGATTTCGCCATGAGTTTGCTCCTGTTTGGCTTCTACCCTTTCATGACCAAAAATACAAAATAAAGGACCAAAAACAAACTGCGAAGCTGAGAATTTTATTTCTTCATTTTCTTAATGATTTAGATGATGCAATAGCCGTGTTTAGATGCGCAACCCTAGACCGCACAAATCAGACCGTTTGTATCGCACACTGGTGGCTATGTGCGACCCAAAAAAAGGTCTAGGAAACACCAGATTTGCACGATGGTCTGGATAATGATCGCTTTACGGTCTAATCAGAGGGCAGAGTCTGGCAAATGGTCTGAACAATGGTTGCACTACAATATGATCAGAGGCCAAAGTCTGGAGCTAGATTGCCTCAAAATTTTACCACAGAGCATTAGCTGACCTGACCGTATTTATTTGACTGCAGTTTTTCATTCTTTCTGATGAATGAAGGGAAAAGTTGAAGGCACTTCAATATGAATAACTGTGTATATTTTATCAAATAGATTTGTCCTAACCCTAACGAGATAAACTAAGTTATTCAAGTTTAAGTTGAGCAGTATATAGGTTTGAACTAAAAAAAATTGAACGAATAAAAACGGATTGTAACATGTGCTCAAGAATGGTCTGCTCATACGACGAAATTTGAAGTATTGTCTGATCAGAGGGAGCGTTGGTTGCACTAAAGTTGCACAAATTTTTGGGTCGCATCAGAGTCGCACGGAATAATTGGGTGGCACGATATTCTGATCAGAGGGATTTCGGTTGAACGACAGCCTGATCTGAATTCTTTTGGGTCGCACTATTGTCGCACAATTTCTTGGGTCGCACTACGGTCTGATCAGAGGGCTTGGGATCGCACGATGGTCTGATAAGAGGGCAAAGTCTGGCAAATGGTCTAATCCGAGCGTTCTATGGTCGCGCACCTAAACCTGAGTACTCATTTAAAAAAATGTAACCTACTGTCCCTAAATCAGTCGTACCTGGCGGATCACAAGCAATGATGGCGACACAGACAGCAATAGATCTACAGAGAAAAGTGTCACCGGGAGCGTTTGGCAAAGCTCCATCCTATGACCACTACTGTTTGTTTTTCATTTCATCAACAACCTAGCAGAAACACGAACAGAAAAGAAACGATGTTTTGCTGATTGTTTCTATGCCATTTTCCTGGACCAATTAAAATGGAAATCAGCCACAAACAGAATGCTGCTAATATTTAAAAAAATTCACAATACTCATTATCAAAGGTGATCTAGAAGCAAACCTGATGTCTAAACCCTTAAGTTAGTTAGACACGCAAAAAGATTCCAGACTAGTATTTTTCAGTCAGCTAACTTTGAATATAAACTGTTCCAGCACCGCAACAATGGCAATACAGCTTTCCTATCAAATAAAATAAACATAACAGATAAGTGCGCAGCCCGAACAAAACCCAATGCATATACTGAATATGTAGTCCCAATTGCTACATATGCGTCAAAAAGTCAATTTTCCGTGTAACGCTATCATGAAATAAATAGAAAGAAGAGAAACGTCCTTTAAAAAGGATTCTAATATAAGAAAGCCAATATAGGAAATGTCTTTGCAAATTAAGCCTGTACACGGAAATGGAAGATATCCTAATACATCTAGCGCTACTAAGAAAACTTTTGAAAACTAATTCGCTTAATATTTGACCCGTGCGGAACAATACGACAATCATACAGATGCCAAACGCAAATTTTTGCCCGTCGGACCGATCAAATAAACCGTTACCAGTATTAATAAAAAATGCTTCTGGTCAAAAAAATAGGTCCATCCGGGGGTCAAATATTTACATAGATATGTCAGCTTTTTTGTCAAAGTTTATGGAGTTCAGTTTATTCACTTTTTCCTTCTTCGTAGGTTGAACATCCACATTATATTTACCATGTGCAAGATTCTTTTTCATGAAATCTTAAATTGTAAAATTTTTGTTAGAGGTTCTTAATGAAAAAGGAAAACACATTTGAAAAACCATTACAGATCTCTGTTAGTTGAACTGCTCTAGTCCAGAAACCAGATTCGCAATTTTCCTGTCTAAAGCTCTAAGATCTGTTTTGTGTTGATTGGGCACTTGTGCAACCCACGTCCTAAATTATGATATGGTCCATTCAAATTATGTCAGCGCTACAAACTAGTATTTCGGCAAAATGAAGAATCAAATGAAGTTCTTGGTAAGCCAAAAAGTCTTCTAACTGACCATTGGTGCCATGAATCCATCTTACTGCTTTGCGTTGGACGCTTTTGATTACAATGAGGTCAGATTTTTTGAAATTCTACATATGGGTTGCATAGCTAAAAATTGGCACTACATAGCTAGTGAATGCATTTCTCTTATTCAGTAGAGCAGTGTTTGATAAGTTTCGCATCAAACTTAATTGGACTTTAAGTTCCTTTTACAATCTATACTTGTGAAAATCTGTCCGGTTTAAATTGTCCGAAAAAATCAAGCCCAGATGTTTGAGAAATTGAGAATACTGATTGAAAGTAACAGTTAAAGAGGTCGGCCTTTTTGATCTGTGCGTTCTATCTGGTTTTATCTGATTGTCTGTGTGTTCCAGTTGCTTATTGGGACGAATTTCACTTGGTATGAAACTATTTCTCGAGAAATTCTTCAACCATTGCTGTATGTCAGAGAACTCACCCTTTTTGAAAAATTTAGGTAGGTAGGTTTAACTTTCAAATTTTGCTTTTAGTAAATTTTTTTGCAAATTTGGTGTATTTAACCTGCAAAATTTTTGATTTCTTGATTTTATAAGATGACGCTGATGATATCCATGGTGCGAGCTCTGTGCGACGTTTGATTTTCCTGGGAACGAAGTTTTATATAACATCATACAACCATTCATATCATTGTTTCAATACATATATATATATATATATATATATATATATATATATATTTATATATATATCGCTGAAGCAGCAGGAGCTGAAGGGATGATATTGAACGAACTCGTTGATTTGGTTCAATTTTTTTTCGTGCCAGCAAAAGTTCAAGAAACTTAGTTCGCTCTTTTGTATGCCGATCCTTTTCAGGAGGTTGTCATCTGTAAGGCAAATGAGTGCTTTATGTTGGTTTGAAAGAATGTTTGTGTCCCTGAATTTACCCGATTCATTGCACTTTTGATATTCAAAGTTAAGCGTGGAGACTTTTTCCAGAAACTGTTATTCAGAATATGTTGACACAAGCGTTTTTCAGTCAATTTGTGAGAATTTGATATCACCTAGTAATAAAACATCAGGGGCATTCAAATAAATTTTTCTCATTTTCAAAATCGAAAGCAATTGAAATACTTTGCAAGTTTCCCATCAAAGTATTTTACCCTCATGGCCAAAAAATACAGCAAATAGTCCGTGGATTTTGGCAGAGGAGGCGAAATAATAGGCAAATAGAAAAACTTGAATGTATTTCACAAGATGGATGGGTTTTGGATGTAGCTACGAACTCTACTCCATGCTTTGATATTCATATATTTCTCATTCTCTATTTTCTGTAGATATCAAAGCCCAATAGGAAAAACACTTTTATTGCTGATCCTAACTATGTTAACTATGTTTCCATAAGGCACAGGATGTTGTGTTGATTTGATATTTGCTTGCCATTCAAAAATTTGTTTTCCGTTGGTAGTAAATCAAATTGCGTACGTTGTAAAGGAGAATTTCTACATACATTGATAGTCAATTTTTCTGTTGTTCAAGTTGAATTGAGTTGTCTCTGGTCCCTTTACCAGTTTTTTGGACAAAGAGTTAGTCATCTCAAATTAGTAGGCTCTTGGTATCCAAGCCCTGACTGGACTGATTAATTTCCGCCTTCTTATTGGTGCTTTGTTTTCTAGTAGAGCTTCATCTTTAGTTAGTTGTCGACTGAGAACGATTGGATGCGTGTGTGTTGAGTTTTATTAGAGATGAGAGGATGACTCTATTTTTATTTTGCTAGACTTTTGGAATTTTCAGGAGAATTGTATGCTTTCTTTTTTCACGGAAATGATCGAGAAGAGCAATGTCGTTGATTTCAGTTTGTACTTCAAGATATGCTAAAATCTTTTGAGAATCAGCAAGATCATGTTCTTGAAAAGATCTAGGACTCTTGTCGGTGCTTTCAGTTTCTCCTCTGTTGCTGATTGTGTCTGTATTTGTAACATTCTTAACATAGGAGCTTTGAATTCCTGTACCGTTTCCCTTAAGTTGCTCTTTTCATTTTCATTTATTTATTTCGCTTTGACTCGCGCCTACTGAGAGAAAAGACGAGATTTTTTATTTTCTCGGGTTCCTTTTCATTCACACAGTTTGTGGAGAATAACATGGTATCAGCGCTAAGAGCCGTATTTCCATAAAAACTTATGTCATTTGTGTAATCGCCCTTCCAAAATATATTAAAGCTACAAAGTAGTTTTTGGCACCATTCTCTGTAACTAAGACCATTGGTGCCAAAACGTCTGCTAACTGACCATTGGTGCCACGAACCCATCTTACTGCCTTGCGTTGGACGTTTTTGATTACAATGAAGTCAGATTTTTTTAAAATTCTACATATGGGTTGCATAACTAAAAATTGGCACTACATAGCTAGTGAATGCATATCTCTTACTCAGTAGAGTAGTGTTTGATAATTTTCGCTTCAAACTTAATTGGACTTTAAGTTCCTTTTACAATCTATAATTGTGAAAATCTGTCCGGTTTAAATTATCCGAAACAATCAAGCCCAGATGTTGAATGCATTTCTCATATTCAGTTGAGTAGTGCTTGCTAAGTTCCGCTTTAACCAAAGAGAGCTTCGATTATTATTTGCAATCGTAAATTATTTGCAATCGACTATTATTTTGTAAAATTCTGTCTGGCTAAATTTGACAGATACAATCTATCCCAGAACTTTCAGAATAAAAAAACATTGATCGAAAGTAACAGTTGAAGGGGACACTCTCACAAGATCAGTGTGTGCTATCCGATTCTATCTGGTTGTCTGTTTTTCTATCTGGTTGTATCGGGTCGATATTCACTTAGTATGAAACTTTTCTTCGAGAAATTCTTCAAATTTTGCTGTTTGTCAGAGAACTTACCCTTTCCGAATAATTCAATTTCAAATTTGGTGGTTAGGTTTTTCTTTTATTTTTTTTAGTAAAGCTTGTGCAGATATGCTGTTTTCAACCTGCAGTGTTTTTGATTCTTGGGTTTTGTAAAATGACACCGATGATACCCATGGTGCAAGCTCTTTGCGATGTTCGATTTTCCTGGGAACAAATTCTTGTACAACATCATACAACCATTCATGCCATTGTTCCAATATATATATATATATATATATATATATATATATATATATATGTATGTATATATGTATATATATATATATATATATATATATATATATTGCTAAAGCAGTAGAAGTTGAAGGGATCATATTGAACGCTCGTTAATTTCCTTCAAGTTTTTATTTGGGCAAACAAAAGGTAGCGAAGTTTAGTTCGCTCTCATTTTGGTAACCGACATTTGTTTTTGTTAGCGTTGCTTTAAAATGTAAATTAAGACGGTAAGGGAGATAGTCAAATGAATGAAAAGTTTTCAGGAAGTTGTCAGCTGTAAGGCAAATGAGTTTTAGAGGTTGGTCTCAAAGAATTTTTTCAGGGTTTACCCAGTTCAGTGCGTGATTTTCGCTCAAGATTGGGCGTCGAAAATTCTTCCAAAAACATATTCATCAGAATATGTTGACGTAAACGTTTTCCAGTCGGTTTGTGTGAAGTTGATATCACCTAGTATTAAAACATCAGGGCACTAAATTTTAATTTCTTCAAGATCAAGAGCACCTGGATTATTTGGCAAGTGTCCCATCAAACTAAATTACCCTCAGGGTCACAAAAACTGCAGCAAATAGTCAGTGTAGTTTTGCAGAGGAGGTGAACTATTAGGCAAGCAGTTAAAAATGAAAGTATTTCACAAAATGGATTGGTTTTGGATCTAACTACTCCTCCATTTTTTGAGATCCAATTGACTCTCATTCCCTCATTTCTCAGGATATCAAAGCCCGGTAAGAAAAGCCTTTTTCGCTGATGTTTTTTTGACCACGTTTCTATGAAGTACCAGATTTTGTATTGATTAGATATTTGCATGGTATACCAAAAATTGTTCTGCGTTGGTAGTAAATTTAACTGCGTACATTGTTAACCAAAACTTTAATATACATTGAAAGTAAAGTTTTCCTGTTGTTTGGCTTCAATTGAGTTACCCTTTGGTCAGTTTACAGTTTTTATGGACAACAAGTCAGTCTTCTTGAATTCGTATAATCTTGGTATCTAAACCGTGACTCATTAATTCCAGCCTTCCTACCTGTGCTTCTTTCTAGATTCAGCTTCCCCTTTAAATAGTTATCGACTGAGGAATATTGGATGCGTGAATGTCGAGTTTCATTGCAGATGAGAGGGTGAGTCTCATTTGCCAGACGTTGGGAAGTTTCAAAAGAATTGAACGTTTTCTATTATGGCAAAATTGGCCAAGAAAAACAATGTTGTTGATTTCAGTTTTTTTCGAGATTAGCTAATATCATTTGAGTCTCAGCAAGATCTTGTTCTTGAAGAGATCTAGGACTCTTGTAGGCGCATTCAATTTCTTCTCGGTTTTTGATTCCGTCTCTGTTTTCAACAGGATCGGTTAGCTTTGAATCTTTTGCAAATGAGTTTTTCAATTTAATTGGCTGGCTTTGGCTGGAAATTGCAGCCTTCGAAAATAGGAGAGCGTTGATTTTCTGTATAGTCTCCTTTAAGTCGCTCATTTCAGCTTCAATTTTTAAAAACTTCCTTTGCTTCTGGCTTATCAAGCGAGAAAGCCAGTGTATGATTCTCTCGGGTTTGTTCTCCCTTACACAGTTGTTACAAACGATCAAGGCAGTTGCTCCAAGATCCAAATTTCAATCAGGGCCTACGTCATTTAGCTCAGTAAAAGAAGTTCTCAGATGCATTGAGCAGCCACACGCTGATCAGTCAAAAGTAGTCTTATGGTTTTTACTTTTTATTTTGCACGTTTTGAAGCGATCAGTTGCTGACCCTGAATTTCTTGTGTTGTTTTCCAAAGACAAGAGGGTTCCCAGCCAAAAATGTCAACAACAAAAATGAAGAGTGTTCTCAGTTAACGAAAGAAAATGGGAGCTCCTTCACGCTCGCAGTAGACAACACCATGGAGGATTGATATTGCTTCTAATGTTGCATTGAATTTGCCAATTTGCAGTGGCCTATTGTGGTTGATTTTGTAGCATGGGGAGATCGTATTATTGATTAGTTCGCGCCAGAGTGTTAGTTTTCTGTCTTTCAGCTGGTTGGACTGAAGAAAACAAGTAATATTTTCCCACTCAATGACTGAAGGGGTGCTTAAACTCAAACCAGTCGTGGAGCAAACAATATCCTTAAGGTCAGCACTGTCGGCTAATGGGAGGGCTGTAATGTCAGCTGAAATGGCTGACTTTGAATTTCTTACACTTGAGCTGACTAAGTCAGTTGTCTGGCTTTGGCTGGAAGACTTGCAGGTCAGGCGGGCTTTGATCTTGTGTAACGCTTCTTTTAGCTTCATTTTTTTGGAATTTGCATCGCCTGGAGTTTTTCGGGAGAAGAGGCCAATTTTCGTGGTTTGATCGAGTTTTTTATCACTTACACGGTCGCTACAAATGATCATGGCACTGGCGCCAAGAGACAGGTGTTCATCAAAGCCTTCGTCATTTAGCTCAGTTTAGGCTGTTGTCAGATTCATAGAGCAGCCGCAAGCTGATCAGTCAAAAATAGCTACTTTATTTTTAATTATTACTCTGTAGGTTTTGCAGCAGTCAGATGCTGCTGACCTTAAGTTTTTTGTGCTGTTTTTTTTTCAAGGACAAGGTGGATTGAACTCAATAGAGCCAAGAAACAACCCAAAAAATGATGGAAGGAGAGAAGGTTCCGATTCAAAAGACGCAAAGCACAGCCCAAAAGAATATGTTGGAAGGGTTTCTGGAGGGATGCGAGTCCTGAGCCAAAGGACTCAACGAACAACCCAAGAGAATGAGGCGCTTGATAGAGCGTTATAACTCACCTAATATTGAAGGCATTTCTTCTTCTTCCTGGCTTCCTTGCGTTGTTCGTGAGACGTTCGTTTGTACCACTTTCATTGAAAAGTCGCTGGATATTGGGGTAATCAAGTACGATAACACTAAAAGTTCCTAGCTCCTGATCCAGAGACTGATGAAGCTGGCAATACTTTTCAACACTTGCTTTCAGAGAGTGCAAAAGCGTAGAAAAGCTCAGGATGTGAGCCGGGGCTCCAGCGACAAATGTCCAGAGTATTCTCAGTTAACGAAAGATAATGGGAGCACCCTCACGCTCACAGTAGAAAACACAATAGATATTTGGTATTCCTTCTAATGTTTCAAAGAATTTACCAATTTTAAGTTATTTTTTGTAGTAATATGGGGAAGTTGTTTTTTGAGCAGTTTGAGCCTCAGTAATAATTTTTTGTCTTTCAGGTTCTTGGATTGAAGAAGACAAGTGATATTTTTCCACTCAAGGAATGAATTGGGCTTAAACTCAAACCAGGCAAGGAGTAAACAATTTCAGCAAGGTCAGCAGGCTCGGCTTATGGGAGGGCTGTAATGTCAAAGGAAATGGTGGACTTTCAAATTTTTCCACTTGAGGTCTTCATATCAACTATCTACCGTCTGCTGGAAATTGTAGACTTGGAGTTGAGGAGAGCTTTGATTCTTTGTACGGTTCCCTTTTAATTCGCTCATTGCAATTTCCGTTTTTAAAATATTTATTTCGGCTGGGATTTATGGAGCAATGGGGCCAAGTTTGGTGATTTTCTAGGATTTCTTCTCCCGCATACAAGCGCTAAAAAAGAGCATGAATTTAGCGCACTAGCCAGTTTTTCATTAAGGCCTGGTGTTTTTTGTTCCACCAGCAGAGCCAAAGAGGAACCCAAAAAATGACGAAAAGGGAAAATGTTCCGATTCAAAAGACGCAGTGCACAACACAACGGAATATGTTGGAAGGGATTCTGAAGGGACGCGGGTCCCAAGCCAAAAGACTCAATGAACAACCCAAGAGAATGAAGCGCCTGATAGAGTCAGAAAACTCACCTAACATTGAAGTCATTTCTTCTTTTTGGCCTCCTTGCTTTGTTCTTGTGACTTTGTTTCGTACCATTTTTTTTAAAAAATTGCTGGATGTTGGGTTAATCAAGCACGATAACACTCAAGGTTCGCAGCTCCTGGCTCTGAGAATGATGAAGCTTCCAATACTCTTCAACAATTGCTTTCCTAGATTGTAAGGGCTGAGAAAAGCTCAGGATGTGAGCCCAGATTTCCATGACAAAGGTCCAGAGTATTCTCAGTCAATGAAAGATAATGGGAGCTGCCTCTTGCTTGCAGTAGAAAACACAATAGAGGTTTGGTATTCCTTCTAACGTTTCGAAGAATTTATTAATTTCAAGTGATTTTTTGTTGTAGCATGGGGAGGCCGTTTTATTGATCACTTCGGCCTGAGTAATAACTTTTTGTCTTTCAGGTTCTTGAACTGAAGAAAACTTGTGATATTTTTCCCGTCAAGGACTGAATTGGGGCTTAAACTCAAACCAAGCGAGGAGCAGGTAATATCATCAAAGACAACGGGCTCGGCTTATAGGAGGGCTGTAATGTCAACCGAAATGGGTATTGTAGACTTGGAGTTGAGGAGAGCTTTGATTTCTTGTACGGTTCCCTTTTAAATCGCTCGTTTCCGTTTCATTTTTAAAAACCTTTCTTCGGCTGCGGCTTTTGGAGCAAAGGGGCCAAATTTTGTGATTCTCTCGGATTTCGTCCCCCACATAAAAGTGCTACAGAAGAGCAAGGAATTAGCGCAACAAAAAATTTTCATCAAAATCTGGTGTTTTTTTCAACCAATAGAGCCAAGGAACAACCCAAAAAATGATGGAAGGAGAGAAAGTTCCGATTCAAAAAAAGGAAAGCACAACTCAGAGGAATATGTTGGAAGGGTTTCTGGAGGGATGCGGGTCCCGAGCCAAAGGACTCAACGAACAACCCAAGAGAATGAAGCGCTTGATAGAGCGTTATAACTCACCTAATTTTGAAGGCATTTCTTCTTCTTATTGGCTTCATTACGTTGTTCGTGTGACCTTATTTTGTACCACTTTCATTGAAAAGTCGCTGAATATTGGTGTAATAAAGTAAGTTATTAGTCAAAGTTCCTAGCTCCTGGTCTTGAGACTAATGAAGCTTGCAATACTTTTCAACAATTGCTTTCTGAGATTGTAAAGGCTCAGAAAAGCTCAGCATGTGAGCCCGGACTTCAACGAAGAAGGTCCAGAGTATTCTCAGTTAACGAAAGATAATGGGAGCTCCCTCAAGCTTGCAGTAGAAAACACAATAGAGGTTTGGTATTCCTTCTAAGGTTTCAAAGAATTTACCAATTTCCAGTGACTTTTTGTGGTAGCCTGGGGAAGTTCGGGCCAGAGTAATAATTTATGTCTTTCAAGTTCTTGGACTGAAAAAAACATGTGATATTTTTCCATTCAAGGTCTGAATTGGGGCTTAAACTCAAACCAGGCGGGGAATAACCAATATCATCAAGGCTAGCATTTTTGTCCGTTGGGAGGGGTTCAAAGGAGTAATATAGGGAACTTGGGCTATTTCTTGTAGACATGGAGTTGGAAAAAAATGAAAAAATTGAACAAAGGAAAATAAAGTGGATAATTGACTAACCTACAGGGACAACTGACTATCATGAGACAAAGGTGGGGGCCACCACCGCTGCCCGAGATTCATTTTTCTAACGGAAGCAATTTAATAAAGAAACTACATCAAAAACTCATTTATTTTATTATCTAAATGCTCATGCAAATTACTTTACCGATGTGGGGACCTGACAAAAAGTGTGGGGTAGATTCAAAAAATGGTTTAACTGACAACTTAAGCAGAAAAGCGAAAAATCAAGCTGATGTTGTTAAACAACAGTCTCTTAAAATTTCAAAATTCAAAATTATCGACATGTTTCAAAAGTTGAAAATCGAAGATTTATGTTCCAAGAAATTGATTTAAACAGGTTGACCAATTCCAGGAACTCAAAAATTTAAATTTTATTAAAAATTGCTATAATATGTTTTCATTTTGGTTGAAAACACTCATAGAGTTGACGACCTGACAATGATAATTATAGGAAAATGTTTTTTTTAAAATTAGGATTAGACTAATTGGCTTTTAAACTTATTTTAATCCAATAGTAGCAGTACTAGTAGTTATTTGTTGAAGATTCTGGTTGTCACTTGCAGCCTCGATAATACTCCATGTGAATTTGACATCAACTTTGAAGGAGTCTTAGAAACATGTAAGTAAATCTTTGATTTTGTACGTTTGCAGAGTTCTTTGCTAGCTTTTTAATTTATAGTTATGATGTTTAATTATGACTGAAATGCATGTAACAAACTTAAAAAATTTAACAAACTTAAAAAACGTTTGGAGTGTAAAGGGGAAAATTTCTGGAGCTAAACCCTCAATGGAAACAACTTAGCCTCAGCTAAGAACCAACGGGACCTTGGTGTTCTGATCAACAATAATCTGCCGTAGAGTTTGACATGTAAGACTCGAATCAATAAAGTTTGTCGAGCGTTCTTATTTTGAGCGTCTCGTATAAAAAAAAGTAGTAACAACTTTGCGGTTAAAGGTCAAAGACTTCGTTTAAAATTTAATTTAGTACCTCACTTATGATTGACACAAGGTTGATAGGTTTCTGAAACAAAATAGACAATTTATTAAACAAAACTCGGTCTTTGAGCGAAATCAGTGAAACTGTTATATCATCTTTGACTTAGTTAATTTAACACTGAAAGAAACTGAAAACACCACCCAAATATTTTGAGCGTTGGTCTGATTTCACAAAGAAGTCACATTTTTATATTGAAAAACGATGTTTAACTCCAATTCAACATCACAACCAGGAAGAGGAATTGTGAAATGCTGCCGGAACTCGGCAAAAAAGAGTGTTATCGTCAAAATTTCAAGTGACTACCACCTAAAAACTCGAATATCTTAAATCTCTCTCGCATATTTATTTAGATTTTAAAAAAAATAGCGCTCACTATCATCTGTTTCTGAAATTTAAATATTCTGAATGAAAAATTAGCTTTGAATCCATTAGATTCATTGTATATCTTCAAGCAGAAAAACAGCGTCTATATTATTTAACAGCTGCTGAGTTTGAGTGTCGAAAGTAGCTCGGGTTTGGAACAGAATTATTTAACTATTTTGAATTGACACAGCTGTAAAGTGAAACACGAATTGCGTGAACTCTGCAAAACTTTGTTATCGGAACCGCTTACGGGTCTCAATATACGTTACTTCGAACTCTTCTCACATCTTCAAAACTGGCACAGAAAGGAAACAATAAACGGCACCGAAACCAAAATTGATGAACGGCCGCATATATTGCGCTAATTTAGAAAAATTGGCTATTGATTTCTATTGTACGCTTTCAGAGGTCACCAGAAAAAGGTAAAATGAGACCGTAAAATTTTTCAGACAACATTATAATCAGAAACCAATAGTGTTCCGGGAGAAGCTAGCAAGAAGAGTTCAGAAGCCATGTAAAATCTAACAAATTTTCTCGGTGATTTTCAGACGCTATCCTTGAAGGCGTACCAACAGGAATCTACTGAGATAAGAAAATGCCTCAATTTGAGGGTATTTTTCGATGTCATAGAAAATAGTCAGTTGCGACGCGACCTGAGAAAAAATCTAGGAATTGTGGATATGACATCAGGCAAAGCTTTAGAAAGAGCACTTCATATAGAAGCAGTCGAGAATTGAGGAGCCAGACAATGAGCCGACAATTGAGGAGCAAGAAAATCAACTTAACAGGCGAGATAATCAGTAGTTCTCATAGCGAGGAGCGCTTCCAAAAGAATTTTTTCCGCTAGGGATCGAGGTTCAAGTCAAACCGATGACCGAAATAGAAATGACCGCAGCTATAACAGAATCAGTGCTAATATCGGACAAACCAATTATGACAGTAGAGCGTAATCGCAAACTCCAGAAGGCAGAAACAAAAGTCGAGACCAATCGCACAAGAATTATTCCGAGCAGCCAAAGGTTAAGAGACTTTTGAGAAGGAAAAATGTCGCAATTGCGGTCAACAAAACCATGCATCCAGAGAATGCAGGATTTTTTTCGACTGTGGGAGTCCAATTAATTTCAAACGACATTGCACGCATTTAAACGAGAACTAGCTGAGAAAATGAGGGTTTTATTTTCAGCGGGCTACATGAAAAAAATGGGTGGGTAAAACATATCAGTGAAGGGATTGTTTGCAAAAGTAATGATTAAAGACAAAATTGATAATGGCCTCCATTGACAGTGGAACTGTCTCAATGTTACTAACGACACGAACTCTTTAAGCAACTGGGAGAACCCATCCAAATCATAATATGCTTCGAAAAAAAATAGAAGCCAACAACGGGACAGTGTCTAACAGCTAAACGTGTCTAAATATACCAAAAACCAAAAAAATTACATCAGAAAGAACAGTTCAGGTCTAAGTGACCACGATTGATATAACGCATTGTTTTTTGAGCGTAGATTTATTGTATTAATTTGTTTGTATCTTGAACTCGAAGAAAAAACGAAATATTGCGCGGCAAAATTGGGTAAACTACAATTATTCAGATCACAGTGATATATTGAAACTTTTTTTTAATTGCAGAAGAGGATCGTGAACTACTTCGGTTCTGCAAAGTTTTCATTAATTGCAATTTTTTCGATGAAGAAGTCAACAAAATAAAACAAAACAAAGTTAAATCTTAACCAAATCCATGATAGAGTTCGATGACAAATCACTTGTTTAGAAGCAAGTTCGCTAAATGGCATGATATATGATGTTGCATGGTTTCGTGTATTGATCCGTACAATGGAACAAAAAAGTTCACAAAAATACGAGAATCGCATGTGCCGAAATCATTTACAATGTTTAGAAGAAACAGACGAACAACGCTGAACTAAATACAAAGGCAAGAGATGAATTTGTTTTTAAAAAACAAGTGAAGTGAAGTTCAATAAAATTTTTCTACGAGTAAATGACCAAAACAAGAGCACTTTGCACAAAATATAAAATTATATTACTAAATGCAAACAATATAGAATTTTGCAACCGAATTCGTTAAACATAGAGACGCTGCGCCATTCATACGTACATAAGGCAGCATGAGTTTTGAGAAAATTAATCCATGAGGAAGATGGTTGAAGACTTGAAACGTGATGAATTAGTCAAAACAACACACTCCGATTGAGCGGCACTATCATTGTTGGTACCAAAAAAGACGGAACCCATTGCTTAGTTGTAGACTATCGTGGTCTAAACAAACAGATAGGGAGAACATGCTGGCCGTTACTGCAACTTAACGAGGTTAATGTTTCTCTGGAGGGAAAGATGTACTTCTCGAATTTTTATCTGTTGTCGGGATATTTTCAGACGGCGCTCGAGTAAGTGAGTCAAAATTTAACAGCTTTTGAAAAAGCTCTGAGGCATTTTATAATTGGAAAAAATTTCTTATGGGACTGACCGAGGCAGCTGCAGCTTTTCAAAACCTAATGGAAATAATTTTTTCTGGCCTCTCTTACAAAATGGCTCTAGTTTATATAGATGACGTTATCGTTTTTGGAAGGAATTTGGACGTACTTTTGAACCGTTAGAACTAGTTTCTTAAAGTTTAGCGGAGAATGAATTAAAGTTTAGGGTATCAAAAATATTTTTTTCCGAAAGCATGTCAACTTTCTGGGGCATATTATATCCAAGAGTGGTGTCAAGGTCAACCCAAAAATTTTAAGAGCGGTAGAAAGAATGAAAGAGCCATCCCCTCTGGGAGAAGTCAAAGCCTTCCTAGGCCTTGTGGGCTATTATCGTAAAACAATTTCGGGTTTCGCAAAAATGAGCTGAACCTCTCTACAGATATCTAAATAAATAAAACATTTCCAATGGAGTGCAGATTGCAAATGTGCGGTAATCAAATTAAAGAAGACGCTATCAAAAGCTCGAGTTTTAGAAAACTCAAATGCAAAGGACCATTATACACATTTGCTACAGATGCTTAACGCTTAACTAACGAGCAAAAGAGAATTTTTTAGACAAAATCAAGGAACCGAAGAAAGAGTGCCTAAAATTAAACGTATTTACTCAGCAATTATTCGCAGTTGGTCATTTTACTTAACATTTTTTTAAAAAGTTTTTTACTTGGTCTGCATTTTATAACTAAAGCGGACCACTGAGTTCTCGTCTGCATCTACAGTTTCAAAGAACCAGATGTGATGGTTTCATAATAAATACAGTAAATTTTTTATTTTAAATTTGACATCAAGCATAGAGCAGGAAAAAAATCCCACAAACAGACCGCCTATCGCGCATTAACACAGAAAATGAGGAACGAACATCTTTTGCTAAGGCCAGGGACTCAGAGCAGTACAATGTATAATAATGGAGTCGAAGTAGGCAATTGAACAATATGCGGAGATCAACAAACTACTCAAGAAAATCAACTAGTGGTTCAAAAACAAAAAAAAGAGTCAATACACATGAAAAATGGAGCTTCCGAAGAGTTATTGAAATACTGGATTCGGTATGCAAGTCTTTGTCTCGCAGAAAGGTTTTTGTATAGAAAACACTAAACCGAACTTAACCTTGAAACTTTTACCAATTGCTAGTAACAAGGGAGGGAGTGTACCACTTGCTTGAATTGTTGCATGACACTCCCACCGCATGTCACATTGTGATGAAAAATCATGTCAAAGGGCTGTAAAGGAAAGGCACCAAATAGAAACATCGACATTCGCTCGCTAAATGAAAACCCAGTCGTCCGTTTTGGCAAATATCTCTTTGTATAATGGGTCCACTTCTCAAGTCTCAGATAAACAAATACATATCGCTTATTGAGGTTCAATTTAGTTAGTAGTATGAGACCATTGAGTTGCCCAGTCAAGAGGCAAAAACCGTGGCACCAGTTTTTGCTGAACACTGGATACTGAGTTTAGGATGTCGAGCTAAACTACACAGCGAGCAGGAGTCAAACTTATGTCGAAAATATTCCGTAGTCTTTGCAGTAATCTAGTAATAAACAGCATTTCAAACACATCTTACCGCCCACAAGGGAACGCAAAGATTGAAAGAACAAGTCGAACACTAGAAGATTGCCTCTCCGAATACGTAGGTCAATACCAAATGAGTGGACAAAGTTTTCACTACTAGCGATGATGGCCAACCAATTATCTATACATAGAGTAACCAAATATACCTAACGAGGTTAATAACTTAACGAGCTTAATGATTCTCTGGAGGGAAAGGTGTACTTCTCGAATATTTATCTTTTTTCGGGATATTTTCAGCGGGCGCTCGAGTGAGAGATTCAAAATTTAACTGCTTTTAAAAAAGCTCTGAGGCATGTATAATTGGAAAAAAAAAGTTTTTATGTGACTGACCTAGGCAGCTGCAGCTTTTCAAAACCTAATGGAATTAATTTTTTCTTGCCTCTCATACAAAATGGCTCTAGTTTTCATAGATGACGTTATCGTTTTTGGAAGGAATTTGGACGTACTTTTGAACGGTTAGAACTAGTTTCTGAAAGTTTAGCGGAGAATGAATTAAAGTTTAGGGTATCAAAAAACATTTTTTTCTGAAAGCATGTCAACTTTCTGGGGCATATTATATCCAAGAGTGGTGTCAAGGTCAACCCAAAAATTTTAACAGCGGTAGAAAGAATGAAAGAGCCATCCCCTCTGGGAGATGTCAAAGCCTTCCTAAGCCTTGTGGGCTATTATCGAAAAACAATTTCGGGTTTCGCAAAAATGAGCGGAAACTCTCTACAGATTACTAAATAAATAAAATATTTCGAATCGAGTGCAGATTGCAAATGTGCGGTAATCAAATTTAAAGAAGTCGCTATCAGAAGCTCGAGTTTTAGAAAACCCAAATGCAAAGGACCATTATATACATTTGCTACAGATGCTTAACTATTGAGCAATAGAGAATTTTTTAGACAAAATCAAGGAACCGAAGAAAGAGTGCCTAAAAGTAAACGTATTTACTCAGCAATTATTCGTAATTGACCATTTTACTCAACATTTTTTAAAAAGTTTTTACTTGGTCTGCATTTTATAACTAAATTGGATCACTGAGTTCTCGTCGGCATCTACATTTTCAAAGAACCAGACGTGATGGTTACATTATAAATACAGTAAATTTTTTGTTTTAATTTTGACATCAAGCATAGAGCAGGAAAAAAATCCCACAAAATCCCACCGTCTATCGCGCATAAACAAAGAAAATGAGGAGCAAACATCTTTTGCTAAGGCGAAGTTGGCAATTGAACAATTTGCGGAGATCAACAAATTACTCATGAAAATCAACAAGTGGTTCAAAAACAAAAATTAAAGAGTCAATACACATGAGAAATGGAGCTTCCGAAGAGTTATTGAAATACTGGATTTGGTATGCAAGTCTTTGTCTCGTAGAAAAGATTTTGTATAGAAAACACTAAACCGAACTTAACCTTGAAACTTTTTACCAATTGCTAGTAACAAGGGAGGGAGTGTACAACTTGCTTGAATTGTTGCATGACTCTCCTACCGCAGGTCACATATTGATGAAAAATCATGTCAAAGGGCTGTAAAGGAAAAGCACCAAACAGAAACATCAACATTCGCTCGCTAAATTAAAACCCAGTCGCCCGTTTTGGCAAATATCTCTTTGTATAATGGGTCCACTTCTCAAATCTCAGATAAACAAATTTTTATCGCTTATAGAGGTTCAATTTAGTTAGTAGTGTGAGACCATTGAGTTGCCCCTTCAAGAGGCAAAAACCGTGGCACCAGTTTTTGTTGAGCACTGAATAATGAGATTAGGATGTCGAGCTAAACTACACAGCTAGCAGGAGTCAAAGTTATGTTGAAAATATTCCGTAGTCTTTGCAGTAATCTAGTAATAAACGGCACTTCAAACACATCTTACTGCCCACAAGGGAACATAAACATTGAAAGAACAAGTCGAACACTAGAAGACTGCCTGTCCAAATACGTAGGTCAATACCAAAATGAGTGGACAAAGTTTTCACTACTAGCGATGATGGCGAACCAATTATCTATACATCGTGTAACCAAATATAGTCCAGTGTTTTTTAGTATTGTGTTTTCCACTGTCACTACCTAAAGACTGCATTAATAGCACACCACAGAGCGCAATATGTACAACACCAAGTTACTATGCTTTCACAATGAAACAAAACTGCAGGAAACGCATCTGTTGATGCGAGAGCTAATGGATGTCGAACAAGAACGCCAGAAAACCTATCATGACCGCAGCAAGTATGGACCGAACTACAAAATAGGAAAAAAAATTAAAAAAATGGGAAACAAGAAAAATAATTATTTCCATAAGGGACTATACGCAATGGTTGAAGTCATAGACAATTTGATTTCCATGATGGAAGATAAAAAGAAAAAGAAAGTTATTAAGGTTCATTATGACCGATTGAAAAACATAGAAAACAGAATAGCAATTCACAGCTGAATCGCGTTGAAAACGAAAAGAAACAGTTAAGGAGGAGAAAAATTTTTTTTACAGTTCAGGCAGTGATGATAGAATTGAGATAGAATTACCCACAGACAGTGAAAGTAATATAAAGTCAGAAGAGAAAACTGAAGCCCATATTGCTATCATTCCACTGAGCAAGATGAAGAGTTTTTTCAGTTGTGAGAAGACTGAAGATATTTTTGTTTGCGGTAAAATTTATAAAGAAATAAGAGGCTCAAAAAGACAAGAAACTATGTTCGGAGCATCGACTGATGGAGCATAGCTATGTTTGCATCTGGCAATGTCAGCCATTTTTACCTCTCCTTCACTTTTTATAAAATTATACGGATATGATTTTAACAATAACGTTTCAACACTAATATATTTTTTGGATCACAGCACAAATTGCGATAAAAGATTTCGGGTATCAAAAAAAATAGAAAAGGTCAGTTTTGTATATGCTGAGGTTCAGAAAAATATGAAAATAAAATTCTGCATATATTAAGCGGCAGGTACAGTGTCTGCACGTTGAAAAAGCAACGTATATAACCATTATCTTTTTGATGAGAAAAATGCAAGACTACTAAAACCAATATACCCTGAAGCGAGGGAATTTGTAGAAATATTTGGAAAATCACAAACTTTGCCCTTACCAGGTTTTAGAGAGAAGAATTTTAGAATCAACAGTTTGGTAACGGAGAAAACTTTACGACAAGCGAGCGCAATCACTTGTGTCGAGGGGCATAGTCAAAGCTTCAAGAAAAAGTGTGCGCGCCATGGCGCTATGTACGCTGAGCCTTTCTGGTGGATTTCACAAATAGGAGAAAAACTTAATAGAAATAAGTTTAATAATGCAAGAATTGTCATCGGAACAATTTGTGGAAAGCTGATACAAATGGATATAATAAGATTTATGGATCCCCTAGTTTTCTTAGAACTATTTTTGTCAAAAACACGGATATTGAAGACGATTTACTGAATTATTTTTTGAAAATCAAAACAAACAGACAAGGCAAACGAATAAAAACTTTGTAAACATTGATCCTGCAAAAAATTTTTATAACAACAAGACAAATTTTATCAGCAGAAAAAAACAAAATGGAAAACTTTGCATTGCTATATTTATAGAAACCAGCGTTCCTCTGTGGACCATAAATACAAATAACAGGAATTCCAGGTATTTGTATTCCGAAAAAATCCGAACTGGCAACTGGTAATCCCAAAGTAAAAATGGAAAAGTTGTCTCAAGCTTTATTGACAATTTTGACTCCGAACAACCAGAATTGAAA
This sequence comes from Convolutriloba macropyga, assembly GCF_964194025.1. NCBI lineage: Eukaryota > Metazoa > Xenacoelomorpha > Acoela > Convolutidae > Convolutriloba > Convolutriloba macropyga. The sequence continues at coordinate 30,697,790 of NC_134479.1, forward strand.
GTTTTTTTCTTGAAGATTAGAATATATCAATGTAAGATTCAGCAATTAAAAAATCAGACAAAGATTGAAGTAACCGAAAACGTCGTGAGTCCTTCAGTAACGCTCTTCTTGAAAGAAACTCACGTTGAAAGAACAGGATCGGTTTTATATATTCATAAATGTGCCAAGATGGTAGCCACAATATCTGAGATGCTTTTTTTGAGTAGAACAAATTCTTGTGTTAAAAGAGGGCCAGATATATAGCCCTTTTTGGGTAATTTTGTACAATTATTATACAGTCGCTGCATGCAACCCGCTTTACCCAAATGTCGTCAAAATATGGCGAGCAAATGAAGATGTTCAAACGTAAAATTTATCATTGGCCGATGAATCATGACTGATATTGATCAAAACCTTCCTTTAGTTATTAAAATCTACATCATAGCTTTTGCTCAAAATCAGACTTAAAAAATTGCAATTGTTCCAATAATTTGTCATAAAGGTACAAGAATTATCAGTTGAGAAACATTTCGCGGTTCGGGTTGAAAAACCAATATTCAGAACGAACAAAAATTTCATACAATGGAACAACTATTTTCAACCAGAAAAGAAATATTCTTAAACAAAATAAATGACAGTTTTTCATAACTTAAAAATTGAAAACTTACACATTTGGTTAAAACGCTAAGGTTATTGCTCTATCAGACCTAACAGTCTTCCTCTTATTTCCGTTTGTGTTGAATTTATCTAAATTGTTCATCCAATTAGGATTAGCCGTTAATGGAGAATTTTGTCAACAACTGTTGCGGAATACTGACCCTGAAACGGGAACAATTATGTAAAATCAATTATTGAAGTTGAAAATTGAACACCAAGAACAAAAGAAAATGATTGAAGAAAAAGAGTCACCCTTTTCCGAAAAACGAACAAAAAAGGTCTTGCATTCAGGCAGTGGCAACCCACTTTTCGGTTAATATGTATACTATATGCCATAGTTGTGGATAGTTATGTCCGAGTTTTTTCCTGGTTTAAACCGACTGGATCCCTTTCTATCCTGGACTTGGAAAGTGTCTTCGTTAGAATTTCAGACACCCAACAGTATTTGGTACCTCGATATACAGAATGAAGTTGAGCTACAAAACCAGTGCGTACAATTTGAGAAATTGAAAAGTACTAACTCTTTACGTCAAAAAGACCTTTCCGAGCTTCGACAAAAATTAGACAATTTTTGTGATGAGGCCAAAGAAGCAACAAAAAAGGCAGTCAGCAAACTGAGCGCCGATGATGAGGCAGTAAGGGACAATATAAAAACAGTGGCAGCCAGAAATGCCGAACAGGAGAAATCAGTCAATTTATTGAAACAGGATTTGGTTGAAATCAAAGTTATTGCCGCTGAGAACAGCGCAGCCGCAAAAAAACTGGAAAAAGATGACGATCATTTGCAGTCAGGGCCTCAGAAGCTAGAGGTTTTCAACCAGTACTTGGCCAGCATATGTCGAAGAAATGATAGTGTCCTTGATTCCAAAAAATTTCTTTGAAACAACAAAGAGCTAAAACAAAGGTGATTGAGAAATGTCTTTTCGAGATTCGAAACAAAAATGATGAATCGGCCTGCTACGCTGTTTGAGATCTTGTTGTGAAGAGTTATGTGTCCAAAGAACAAATCAAGAAACATTACAAGCTATTGACGCACACTGACGCTGGGGGAGATGATGAGTCCGTCAGAAGACCATCAATCGGGCCTACCAAATTCTGTCCAATGATGTTCGGCAAGGAGCGTATAGCGTTTTTGGGCCTGAAAAAGTCAAGAAAATTTTGATAGACGAAATATTTCATTGAAAAATTTTATTTAAACATTACAAAATTTATGTTAGACGTTCATGTGTCAAGTTTTGTTTATGAAAATACTTGTTGATTATTGTTGAGTGAGTGGTCCACTATATTCTTATTATTAGGAGGTTGCAGTGTAAGTGTCACACGTATAGAACAAGTCTAGTAACAGTCTTGGGCTTCGAGGTCAAAGATTTTGTTTAAAAGTTAACTTATTACTCGATTTATGGCTGACACCAGGTTGAGAGGTGTCAAGTACAAAATGGACATTTGGTTAGAAAATTTTTGGCTGAATTTTTTTGGTAGATTTTGAGCAAAATCAATGACGCTATAATATCCTTGTTGACTTGGTTAATTTACCAAAGTGATGAAACCGATATTGGTACTGACCACGGTAACAATTTTATCCAATCATTGAACACCAACTCCATCAGACGAGCTAACAACTCTATTATTGAATTTCCTTTATTTTAACTGCATAATCTTCTTATTAATTTTTAGTTCTTTGTTTTTTCTCTAGTACCACGCTCAAATAATTAAAAACCTAACAAATTTTGCACGGGCGAATGTCATTTTATCTACGTAATTTCTCCATATTTATATCTCAAAATTTTCAAGCTGGAGAACCGAGCAACGCCTCTACTGGCTGCGTTGTACCTGTCGTAGCCTACGCATCCTAAGATTGGTACGCCAGTAAGGCAGATAAGAAAGTCCTAGAAAGGCTACAAAAGTGCTGCATTGTCGATTATGAACTACCAATTAGACAAGACATTCAAAGAGAGACTTGAACAACGGTAGAGCCTCAAGCTACTACCGTTGTCAGGCTTCTTCGAGTTACATGACATTATCTTTCTCCTCGATATACTCGCGTACAAATACGACAGCTCGGAACAAATAGGAGGGATTGTAACAAAGACGAAACACAGCACCAAAAACCAAAAACGAGTTCGTAGTGAAAAAACAAAGACTTAAGAAAGCAAATTTCAGCTTCTTTAACCGTACAATACACTTGTTGATCACCTTGCAGCGTACTCTACTATTCAACTCAGACAATGTAAACTAGAAAACTCTTATCAATATATGTTTGCAATTGTTTCTACAGTACAATGAAACTGATTTGTGCTCATGACGCATTTTATACCTTTGTGGAAATTTCAGCCCAATGTCCAAAATCAAACTCTAATCATCAAAACTCGTGCTAAATTTAAACTTGTTAGGCAAATAACCCGTGGATTTTTACCGAGAAGCCAGAACTACTACAGCATCGTAAAATATTTAATAAGCGCGCGTCTGGGCTGCAAATTATATGCACCCACTAAGCGTGGGGGGAAAACAGAAAAGATTCGATTTCTTTAAAACAATTTTATAGAAAAACTTGTTTTCTTTTTTACTCCCCCTCTCTATTTGGATCGCACAATCTTTACCATGTTGTTTTTTCTCAATGTGCTCGCTTCGGCGTCCACCGTTTCGAATTTCACAAAAATTTTTGATATCTGGTTGTTAATTTGTTAAGAGTTTCTTCAGTAGCATACTGAGGCCAGGTTTGATTAATTCTGGCTCCTATCAATATAAACTGGATATCAATCAGTTGCAAGTTGTGGTTGTGACGTTTGCTACAGAGCACTGATTCCCGAACAACAAATTTGCGCAATAAATCACAAAAAAATCTTTTGGATCTTTACTTTCTGTACTTTTACAATAATAATAAAAATATTAATAACACAAGATTTAGGGAATAACCAAGGGAAGTTTTTAAGTTCCCAAATCAAATTTAACAGTCATTCAGTTCGAATTTCGCGATGTTTCCACAAACAGCGCAGTTGCATGTCAATCGCGAGGAACACATATCCATCTCTTTGAAACTGCGGTTGAAATAGCTCAGATACGCCGTCGAAAATTTCGTCGTGTAATTACAAAGCTTGCCCACATCCACACCGAAATACTGTCCAAAAAGGTCAGCGAAAATCGTGGCTGGCAGCCAAAAGTCTCCTTCTTGCTTGTTCCTCTTAATTTTCATTTCTTTGCAGTTGTATTGTGCTGAAGACCTTCTCATATCAATCCTTACAATTTCCACTTTGGATATCCAGTCTAGCCGATATTTGTTGTTGACAATTGAAATGAAGGTTAGTAGGACATGTAGCTTATGATAGAGCGACACAATGATTAGCTTCAGTTTTTAGAGTCTTTCTCTGTAGCCAATGGGACAGTATCCTAATATCCATTTTGAGGTTTTCTTTTGTACATTCTCAAAACATTTTCTGGTCGTTTTTCGAAGCTTTCCACAAAAGTGCTCCATTGGACAAAATCAGTACGTAGCCCTTGTAGAGACTCTAGCGTGTATAACTGTCCGCTGAGTAACAGATATTATGTCTGATCAAATGGAAAGCTTTGAATGCTTTACCGCAACGAATTTCGGCCTGTGAATTCCATGTTAAAAAAATGTGAACTATGAGGCCGAAATCTTGCTGAAGCGCACGCTCTTCTACTTCAACAACCCCAATGCGCACTGACGCGTCTCCATTGAAGACCATTAGGCTACATTTGGGAAGATTGAGTTGCATAAAATTCTCGTTACTCCACTTCCACAGCCTAGCCGCGTCGATTTGAAGCGTTACTGAGCTATCAGATACAATTTTAAGGTCTACAGCATTGCCAAAACATTTGGACATTATGCAATTTGACAGATCATTTATAAAATGCATGAAAAAGAGAGGACCGAGTAGGGACCCTTGGGGGACACCACAATGAACAGTAACTTCTTCAGATAAAAAGCCTTCCACTATTATTCATATACCAATACTATGTCTTCTAATAGCCAGATAGCTTTCAAGTAGAGCGTATACATCCCCGGAGAAACCGTAGTATTAAAGAACTTCCACGAGTTTCTCATGGCACACTACTTTGAAAGCCTTCTGGAAGTCTATGTAGAGTATATAAAGAGTTTTACTGTTCAACCCGGAATGAAGTTCATTCAGAAACATTATCATCTGGCTTGTTGTAGACCTCTTTTGACAGAGTCCGTGTTGATATTTAGACAAGGCATCTTTTGTAACAACATTAAGCTTTTAGAACAATAGCTTTTCAAGGACCTTAGAGGTACAGGAGGGAAGGCTAATTCCTCTATAGTTGTAAATATTTTGTTTATCTCCACTTTTGTAGATAGGCTCAACCTCTGCTGTTTTCCAAACATCTGGAAACACATGTTTGTTTGCAACAGTGTACAAAACAATTTTCAGCGACTTGCAAAGAACATTTGCCATTCGCTTGTGAAACACTTTGCCTAGTTCATCTGCACCTTTAGTCTTGGTGGTGTCTATTTGTTCAAGTACATTTTTGATATCATGCTCAAAAAAGTGAACTTCGTGCATTCGTTGCAAGATCCTTTCTCTAATATTTACCTTATAAGTGCTCTTAGAGAAAACAAACTTGAATTAGTTATTGAACAGTTGTGCTTTAGCCTAGCCGTCGGAAGCTTGTGTACTCTGAAAATACATTTGAGAAAGTAAAGTGGTTTTTTCACTGATCTTAGATATTTTTGGATATTAGAGAAGATGCCACTGTGAAACAGATCTTTTTCGAAGCTGATAAGACTGACTTTCAGGTCTTCTGGAACATTTTCGAGCTTTGCTTTCGATCTTGATTGACGGGAGGTCTTCTCAAGAGTGTTCTTCACTTTTATCAAGATAGAACTTTGGTTGGAAACCCAAGGAGCAAATTTCATGCGATGTTTTGTTTTCTTTGGAAAAGTTGAGCTCGTCAGCTTATACAACCGTTCATACCAAAGTTCTAGTACAACATTGACATCACTAAAACAGTACGATTGAAATGGACATTAAATTATGCTTTATTCCAACGCCTTCCAATCTTTTTGTCAAGCGAAAAAACAGAAAAAATCGCGGTTTGATTTCTTTACACTGCTTTTGTAGTAGCCCGACGTTGTAACTGACATTATAAGCTGGATTGAATATGGCAGATGATCTGTCTTAATTGCCTGGTTCACCTTGTTATCTAACGTTACGTTATAAACACAATCAGAACAGTTAGTCAACACAACATCGAGTTGCCCTGAGCCAACGTTTATCAGTTGGGTGATGTTGTTCCGCAGTAAAAAATCTAAAACTTGTTTCTCATCTAGAACAGCGGAATAATTTTGTGTCCATTTTGTACTACTAAAATTGTTGTCGCCCACTAAGAACACTGCTTTAAATTCCACCAGCAAGAATTGAATAAACAAATGATTTAACTGATCTGGATTATGACGCTAAACACTTTGTTCTGGAGAGCTATATAGACAACACAAAGCCAAATTTTCGCAACCACTTTGTATTTTCAGGACAATAGCATCTTCAATTAAAATCTCCTGCTCTAATCTCTCATGACTGATCTCAGTTTTTTGTGCAATCAAAATACCACCATGATTAGTGACTCAGCTGCTTTTAGTGGGTCTATTGTGGCTGTGGATGATGTAATCGCCAAGGAAGAAACACGAGTCGGGAATATCATTTGTCAAACAGGTCTCAGTCAAACAGACTATGTCATATTGACTTTTTATCTGTAGCTCATTGGAAAAATTAAGCCTTCGTTGAATGTCTAGAATACTTCTCATATTGTAAAGCAGAATGTGTTTTATCTGAATTGTTTCAGAGCTATTCAATTCGTAGACTCAGTTGACTGGGCCTTCATTTCTATCCAACTATCATCATTTTTTTCTGGTATAGTTTGATTTTTTTTATTCGAAACTTTCTTCTATCAATTCCCTCATCAATCAGTTTCTTGCGGCGTTTCAAGGATTCAAAATCGAGCCTAGCTTCAGAAGGAGTCAATTCACGGCTCACAAACACTTGTCGTTAAAATTTGGCAACCGAGGACAGAATGATTTTTTTCCCAGACTTTAGACACTTTTATTATTATAGTTCGACTTCTTTCGGTTCTGCACGTCCCAATCCTTTTCAAGTCGACAACTTGTGCTTGGACTTGAAGATGATTGAGAACCTTCAAAACTTCTTGCATTTCCTGCTCATGACGATCTTTTGCATTTTCTGAATCAAACTCGAGAATCCCTCAAATTCTAATCCCTTCCCCAATTGGTTCTAATTTGAGAGGATCCTTCGGCGGAGGACTTTTGTCTCTTAACTTAACGTTTTCTCTCAAATCATTTACCGGTTTTTTGATTTCTGAAAATGTTTTTCCAGTGATTTGAAACTTTGTCCTTTTTCTGCTTTCAATTCCTTGAGCTGCTTTCTACACTCCGTAAGCTTGACATCCTCTTTAGCTTGAACACATTTGTTACAGAGTAGAAGCGCGTGATTGCCTAATTCTCTTATACCATCGATGGCTATTTGTGATAACAACGTGCAATTTGTCGCTAAATGCAATATCTTTTCACAGGTGAAACAACTGAAAATAGCGTCACATGAGTCGAACGCTTTTTCACAAGTGGAAAAAACCTCAGGGTCACTTGTCGATTGAAGTTTCGGTCTAGTCATAGTTTTATGTTTATCTAAAGCTACTTAAGATAACCCGACGTTGCACCAGCGAGACAACTAAGTCTACCAAACGCGCCTTTGTTAGATTATCAGAAATAACTATTACTAAACAAATCTTTATTGTCGAGATTGCCAATTGGATGTTTTCTAGGAGGTGCTTCCTTTCAAAGAATTTCCTCTTTTGCCTTCCAGATTGATTCCCAGACTTTTCTCCTTCTTTGCTTTTCTTTGACGACTACCGGTGTCGTTTGTTTTTTTCATTTGTAATATGAGTTGTTTGAAGTATGTTCGATGACAGAGAATGTCCAAAAGGTGAAGCTCTAGTTACACGCGAGGTGAACCTTTCGCAACTCACTTACAGTGTCGGCACAATTTTGCTCACGCTTTGAGAGAAGAGTTTTCACGTCAATAAACCAATACCTCTTGTTCTTCAGCTGCTTGAAGTAATTCGGGGCACCGTATCTTCTAGCGTAAACCACAGCAGATATTCGGACACCAAACCCGTTCAAAATTCTTTTCAATTCGTCGATGTGACTAGGAGTATTTCTGTTAGACTTGTGACTGTTAATAGAGTTGCTTACAATATCGTGCCACAAAACAATGTTGTTCGCTGTCTTCACTGTCTTGTTCGCTTTTCCTTTTGTCAGCAAGTAATAGAGATCTTCGAATTCTTCTTTCCTCAGCTCCAAATTTGCTGACATGAATCTGAGCCCTCTAATGCAATAGAGTCGCGATAGGATGGATAGAGAATTCTTTATGTTGTCCTGACAGCTAGCTCCGATAAAGCAAACCATTCGTACCTTGCCTCTAAAACCTCTCCATTGAGAGTCGGGATTACAAGGATTTAAACATATCAAATCTATTTAATAAGTTCATCTGAGACGAGGAGAAATGTGAGTTCTTCGCTAAATTCTTTTCTCCAGATAATACTGTTTCAGCTAAATTGACAGCTACAGATCAGGTGTTGGTTGAGAATTTTTCGAATTTGAAAAACATATATGTGTGGACAAATCTATATAATAAGTTTATCACAGCAATTATTACATGGAGAATTGTTTGCGGATATACCAAATGCAAAGAAGTGAAAAAACTCAATTTCTCTTAAACTGCGAGCTTAGAACTGCTAAAACTGAGGGTCCCGGGACCCATGAGATTTTAGGGTCCCGGGACCCGAGGGTCCCGGGACCCAAGTCTTTATCATTATTATTATTATTATAAACTTAACAGCTCAGTTGCCAGAAAACATGCGGCTGATTTTTTTATTGCCTTAAGTGAAATTCTGTTACTACGAAAGGGCGACTAACTTAGAACTAAGTGCGGAAAGACTTCAACTAAGACTTCAATTTGTTTTCTATTTTTGCATTATAAACAATTTCAGGATGAATGAAATAATGAATCAATTTTCTAACGAGCTTCCACCTCCTCCCCCTGTTCGTAACGCCAGTACACAACAGTACACCATCCGCCTTTCAGACCCCAACTCAGCCCAAGGCACAAATCAAGAGTCCACACAAGCCAGTGTACATTCCTCAGTTATTAGTCACCCGAATGCGGGGGATCATCTTTCTCACGGAATGAGCCAGAACAAGGCTCTTCCCGAACCTCCTACCAAAGAGAAAAGCAAAAAACATTTTAAAGTCTTCGGCAACAAAAAGAACAGTTAGTAAACTTGTGTTGATGCGTATTCCATTGTCTTTCCAAATAGCATGCAAAAATTAGGATCTTTTCCATTGTACCCCACCCCACCTTGTATAGTGGCCATATAATGTATAGTCCCCACATCATGGTAATATTGGGAAAGACCCCAAATTTATTATGCACCTCATGTCAAACCAATTCACATCCTTGATACCCTGCCATTAAATTGCTGAAGAAAATAATATTTTCAAGAAAGTGACTTATGAACCCTTGGCAGGAAATTTTGGTCGAGCTAAAGATTCCCCGAGAGCTCCACTGAGTTTAGTTCCCGGGGCCTCTGCTCTCTGAATTTTAATAATGACTCGGGTAAAGCTTGGTTGAACAAAAATTCAACTATTTTTTATTTTTAGGTGGGGGGGGGGGGCTTTATAGTTATTCCTACAAATTTTTTTGTAGGAAAATTTCGGCCGATTTTTTGCGTAGATACTAAAGTAGCATCCGTAAAAGCCCTTGAAAAAATAAATCCGACGATTAAGAACTTTTCAGTTTTTATTTCCCGTGAAATATAAGTGGCTTTCCACATACGCTGAAGTACTGTCATAGATAAAAACATGGAATTGGTCTATTCGTGAGAAAATTGCCGCACAAGCCAGTGGAAAACTCCCGACAGGTGGAAAATTGCTGCCATAACACCAATTTTAAAAAAGGAGAACGAAGGAAAGTTCAAAACTACCGGCCTGTCTCATTATTGGACATTGATAGCAAGATTGTAGAAAAATGTATATACATTGCATTGTACAATCTTTTTCGAAAGTTCCTAACTATTAGTCAACGTGGTTTTGGCAGGAGAAGATCTGTGCGAACCAATATGCTGCTGTTTCTCAAAAGAATATATGAAGCTCTTGATCACGACCCTCACTCAGAGATAATTGCTTTCTATACTGACTTCTCAGAAGCTTTTGACAAAGGACCACATTATGAAATAATTCAAAAGTTGATTGACATTGGAGTTGGTGGATGTTTGCTTGAAATACTAATCGACTTCTTGAAAAATCGACGACAATATGTGCGTGTGGACAATACCAGTTCGAAGATACTCGATATAACAAGCGGGGTACCACAGGGGTCTCTCCTAGGCCCATTACTGTTCTGTATATTTATTAACAATCTTCCAGATGCCCTGGTGTTTTATGAGCCCTTTATCTTCGCTGACGATCTGAAAATTTTGGCTGTGCAAAGAAGCTACTGGGAAGTTTGATGATCTACATGGGATTGAGAACTGGGTAATCCAAAATAACATGGAGCTAACAATAAACAAGTGTGCATATCTGAAATTCAGAGGTAGAGACGAACAGTACAAATTGATGGTGAAGGATTTGGCAAACGCCACAGCTGTCAAAGGTCTTGGAATTCACGTGGCCCTTGAAAAAGCCCTTGAAAAAATAAATCCGACGATTAAGAACTTTTCAGTTTTTATTTCCCGTGAAATATAAGTGGCTTTCCACATACGCTGAAGTACTGTCATAGATAAAAACATGGAATTGGTCCATTCGTAAGAAAATTGCCGCACAAGCCAGTGGAAAACTCCCGACAGGTGGAAAATTGCTGCCATAACACCAATTTTAAAAAAAGGAGAACGAAGGAAAGTTCAAAACTACCGGCCTGTCTCATTATTGGACATTGATAGCAAGATTGTAGTGCATTGTACAATCTTTTTCGAAAGTTCCTAACTATTAGTCAACGTGGTTTTGGCAGGAGAAGATCTGTGCGAACCAATATGCTGCTGTTTCTCAAAAGAATATATGAAGCTCTTGATCACGACCCTTACTCAGAGATAATTGCTTTCTATACTGACTTCTCAGAAGCTTTTGACAAAGGACCACATTATGAACTAATTCAAAAGTTGATTGACATTGGAGTTGGTGGATGTTTGCTTGAAATACTAATCGACTTCTTGAAAAATCGACGACAATATGTGCGTGTGGACAATACCAGTTCGAAGATACTCGATATAACAAGCGGGGTTCCACAGGGGTCTCTCCTAGGCCCATTACTGTTCTGTATATTTATTAACAATCTCCCAGATGCCCTGGTGTTTTATGAGCCCTTTATCTTCGCTGACGATCTGAAAATTTTGGCTGTGCAAAGAAGCTACTGGGAAGTTTGATGATCTACATGGGATTGAGAACTGGGTAATCCAAAATAACATAGAGCTAACAATAAACAAGTGTGCATATCTGAAATTCAGAGGTAGAGACGAACAGTACAAATTGATTGTGAAGGATTTGGCAAACGCCACAACTGTCAAAGGTCTTGGAATTCACGTGGCGGCTGATGTATCGTGGAAAGAGCATATTGAAGAATGAAGAAAGCAAATAAAGTTTTTTACATGCTGGAGCGAAATGTTGCATTTAAAGTAAACACGTTTGTAAATTGGGTTTCTATAAGTCCTTAATTTTAACGGTACTGCTGTATGGTTTCACGTGCTTGACTACAGGAAGGACTGAAATTCAAATTCTGGAAAAATTACAAAAAATGTAGTCAAATGGATAATGGGAAGTAAAGATACAGAATACAAAAGCCAGCTTCGACTATTAAACATATTGCAACTACCAATGTTTATCACTCTTAACGACCTACTAATAGTTTCAAAAGATTGAATGAAGAGAAGAGCGGCATCGAACTACCAGAAGTACATACGAAAGAAAAAAGAACAACGAAATTTTCAAAATGACGGAAACTCGAACAGAGAAAGCGCGCAGCGAATTCACCTTTAAAAGCTCTCGAATTGCAAAGCGCCTAGAAAATTGAATAAACTTAAGAGAACCAGTTGAACTGAAAAACCGGATATTAGTACAATAAGGAATTTTTTCGAGAAGAAATTTTCTGAGCGAAATATTTGCACTTGGCGATTGTCAAAACTGTAGAATTAACTGGACATTATTTTAATTTAAAGACTGGGACTTTAGAACCTTCAGCACAGCTGTAAATCCTCAATAACAACAACAGCAAGTATCAAATTTTTATAACATGAAAAATTGGTTTGAAAGAAAGCACCAATAGGATAGAGAAAGTTCAGTAAGTATTACATGTAAGTTAAACATTTGAAAATATTAAAATTGAAAATTTATTAGAGAATTAAATTCAGTCCAAAACTTCTATTTTTCTATCAACGTGTTGATGCTAAACAAAAGATGCATATAAATTTTTTTAACAAACTTAGTTTCAGGATGTTAAGCTTAAAATTTTAAAAAATTATGTAGTTATTTTATAATTTGAATCATTACTGAACATTGGCAACAAAATCTTTGAGAAGTGCATCTACACCTCATCCCTGCATGATCGCTTTTGTAATCACCTTGCGCAGTTCCAGCATGCTTTTGTCATAAAACGAAATTTTTGAGATTTTCTGATCCCTTTATTTTTGCGGCTGACCTGAAAGTTTTGGTTTTGAAGAAGGCGTTTTGGATAACCCAGGATGATCTAGACGCAATTGAAACTTGAGTTGATGAGAACCAGATTCAAATGGCTCCAGAAAGTTGTTCCCAGATAACGGTTCGAGGAAAGGACAGTTGCATTAAGATCTTGAAGACGTAGGCTTCGGAGCTCGAAATTGATCAAAGACCTCTCATATAAATCCATGTTGAATAGATTTTGATGAAAGCCATTAGAATCTTGTACCCTCTGAGGAAGAATATAGCCACCAAAGTCAAAACAATCATCAAGCTGGTTCTCTACAAACCCCTCATCTTCAGAGTTTTGTTATATGGGTTTTCATGCGTGACTGCAAATTCTGGTCAACTTCTTCTTTTCAGCGGTCCCAGAAAAAGGTTGTTAGATGAATAATGCGAAATAAGGCAGCTTGTATATCAGTCAACTGAGGTCACTGAAAGTTCATCACTTGCCGATGTTATATATGTAAATAAATTATATTCCTCTTCTCATTAGCATAGCAGATAACGAATTCTCTGCTATGATGCTGCTACAGTAGTCCTGTGCCGGTAACCGGTAAGAGCTATGAACTGATCAACCAGTAAAGTCCAAAGGCAAATTACTGGGTGTTACCTTCGATAGTATGCTCAATTTTGGAGAACATGTAAGAAGCACCAAAGAGAAATTATAAAAGCGCAGTAACATACCGAAGATTGGTAGCGACTGGGGATGCACAAAAGAGACACTCTCACTGACATAAAAAGCTATTGGTCGAAGCGGCCTGAACTACGGTGCTCCCATTTGGACTTCCACATTTAGCAATACAAAATGGTACCATCTGCAAACGCAACAAAACATTGCTCTTCGCACAATTACTGGCTGTGTAAAAATGTCTGACATCAATGACTTACAGAATCAGGGTGAAATGCTGCCTGTCAAAGCTCGCACTGAAATGTTAGCAGAGCAATTCTTAGCTGGCAGTTATCAGAGCCACCGTGCTGATCATGAAACAACCTCTTCAACCAGTCTTCGTCCCATGAGAACCACACTAAATGATACTTATAGGGACCGCGTGAAGCAACACAAACAATAAAGAGCAATTATATCGCAAATACAAAAATGCGCTCAAAAGTATCCACCGACACACGGTTTATACTTAGCTGAACAAAGACAGCAAGCAACTAGGTACAACTCCCCCCAAAGATAGTAGAATACGAACAAACGGTTTCACGAATTGCACGTATCCGACTAGCGCAACTGAGAACTGGATCCACTGCTTACTTGATTAGGATCTGTAACAATGTTGATAACCGCCGTCCCAAATGTGATGTAGCACATGACGTAAACCTATTTTTCAACTGCAGTAAAAAATACAACGGACCTGAAATAAATTGACCTGTGGGAAAGACCAGTAGAGGTAGCCAAATGGCTGGACTTAATTTCATCAGAATTACACCACCGCACTGCACAGAATAATCCACTTTCCTTGCCCCTTTCCCCTGATGTTGACGATGCCCCTCCTGGCCCCCCTAATCTGGGGACCGCATGTCATTCACCACGGTGTAGATGCAGAAAGGTCGCCGCACCACAAACAAGTTTTTGATAGGCAGTCACACACTACTACTAATATACCTATTATTATTATTGATACAAATGCAATCTAGGGTGCCAGTTAGAAACGGCATTAAGCGCCCGTATCCCGACAAAATTACCCGCGAATTGCTGCTCTGTGCGACAGCAACAACAACAACAACTGATCAGCCTACCAATGAGGCGTGCTGAAAAAATCAGGTTGAGAGTTTGTTCTAGACAGGTCGAATCATAAATCGAATGGAGAAATACGTCACTCTGACCAGTTACAAAAACTTGAAAGGCAGATTAATCAACCTGATGTGAAACTTTGTTGTTGACAGATTTTTGGAAACGCAACTCTTTTTTTGATTGCTCTGGAGCAGAAATAAATGGACAATATTTTAAGACTGACAACTGGGAAACTCGCCATGCGGAAGCGAATTCTCATCAACGACAACTGTGTATCATTTTTTTAAGTAGCCTCAATGAAAAGACAGTCGAAAGATTTTTGAACTCAGCTGCATTGAAGGAGCCGTACCGAGAAAAAAACTGCTTTAGAAAAGTTTATCGTATTCGAAAAACAGATTTAGATTTCAAGTCACTTTTTGGTTTGCAAAATTCGAGTTCCTTCTAAATCTTTTGCCTGGTGTCAATCTAATTCGAATTTTAAGGCGGAAACTTTGATTTGCTAAATTTTTTTTTCAAAATAGAACAAAAATGAAAACTATGAATTTCTCTCTCTCGCAAAAATTACGCCGTAGAAGCGGGAGGCGCAAATAATTCTCTGAAACATTAATTGTTTTGATTTCCACAAGAGGGCAAGAATCAGTTATTAGCTGAATCTTCATAAACGTATGTATATGTAATTTGTCGAATCAGTTAGTTGAGGCGAACCTATCAGTACATGATCTCAATATGATCATGTAGTGATAGGTTAACTATTTTTTTTAAATGTTGATTTTCTGGTTTAAACTTACATAAAAATTGTAATTTTCGACAAAATTTTTGGCATTTGCGTCGGGACATCTTGTGCAAACGAACATTACCGATCTTCCTTCTATTTTGATGCTAGCGGTACCTATAATGAGTTTTTGGAAATCTGTTCCAATTCTACCTTTAAATTGACGTTTTATATGATCATTTGCAATATTCTATCGTATCTGTGACATTTTTTTTGTTCAGAAGGGCCGAAACAATCGAAAGAGATGAGTATTGGAACTCCATACAGCTTTACACACAACATCCATCTGAACTTTGAGGTAAACAACAAACAAATCAACAAGTCTTAAACTTGTGAACTCGATTGTACATTTTCTTCAACAGTGAGATATTTGGTCAATTGTTGTGATGTGTCCTGAATATGTTTAATGTTAACCTAGTCAGTTGAACTTGAGAGAACCTAATTGTTGTTCGTTGGATCATTTATTCAGTTGTTTTTGGAACTTTCCTGAAAACGTTCGATATTGCGTCGATATATTACTCGTGATCGATATACATAGCGTATATAGAATATTGTTGATGCGCTTGCAATATACTGAAATTAAGATCTTAGTAAAATTTTAGTTTATAATGATTTTCAGTTTACGCCGACGACAATGAAAATTTTTTAACTTTGTAAATTACTTTTATTGCTAACTGTTAGTTGATTAGTTTTTTACCATTTATTTGTTTGCGACTATTTTCTCAAGCTTTGATTGTTTTTAACTAGTTTTGGGTATTGATATCCATAATTGACTGGGTGGGTTTTTCCTAAATGAATCGCAAAAACCGATTCCGCGTCTTTTGCATTCAGACGCTGCCGGATGCATGGAAGACGCTTCTGGACTCAAACTTCCCAACAGGTGTCGGAGGAGAGAAGAACAATGCCAATGCTATCCAGGCTGTCAACTTCTTCCAGACATCTTTCAAACACCAACTGGTCGAACCCAAATTCATGGGAGGTCACGCTTTTCGTAAGTTTTTTATTATTGTCTTTAATTGCTCTCGCAGAGAAGCAATTATTGTAAACGTGTGTGTCTTTTTTATGCAAAGTTTTCGCTTGACCTTTTTGACATTTCGAGTGACTTTTACGCCCTTGACTTTTTGCGTTTCGCGTGATCTAAAATTCTCTCTCAATCACAATTTCAAGCAGCTTGACTCAATTGGCGGCAATTTAATACTAAAAGTCAAATGAAAAGTGCGCTGAAACTGGTGCCATTTTTTACTTTAAATCTTAATGGTGGTATATCTTAACCTAATGTGGTTATTTGAAGCCCAATATTGAACTTCTTAGTCCCGTTTAGCCCCCCCCCCCCCGACTGACGCAGGCTGTAATTGACTATAGATCCCACTAGTCGTTCGAGAGCAATTCTTCCGACGTTTAGTCGGTTATGTTTTCTTAATTGATTGTAAGTTGTGGTGCGATTAATTTCGGTAGATTCAAGCCAGATGTACTGTCAGAAATACTGGGTAGTCTACAACACACGTCTTTTCTCTGACTCTGAATAGCCTGCTAGTTATGCATGATTGGATGAATAAATGCTTCAGTAATAATGTTGTTGTTCTATTCGTTAACCCCCCTTGAAATTACCGAAATGATTAGTAAAAATCAGTCTTTGTAATTTAAAAACTTTGAACCGAATACTTCAATTACAGGAGTGAATGGCGACGGAGTTATAGTATTTTGAGATGCTCTCGTCAAGTTTTTGAGAACGACTTTCAAGCAAGAAAAAGTTCGTTAAGTCGGACTGTGATCGCAACAGAAATCGTGAGAAGAAAATTTTGAAACAAAAATTATATGTTTCGTCATGATCAGGTGCTTTCAAACAAAGTGTGTATCAGTTATTTGGATTATGTGTTTCGTTTTATGATATTTTTGCGATAAACTGGTGAAGTCTGGGCGACAAGTTTTTTTTCAGTTACCTCAGAGCTTTACTAGTCTCTAAGTGTAAATTTCACCAAACAATGCATAAATTCTGGGGTAAAGGGGGCGATTAGTAGGTTTGGGAAGTTTTCAGTACTTCTGTTTGACCTGACTTAAATGATATTGGGGTTAATTACTTAGGAAATCATACAAATTGCAAGGCAGGTTTGAGCAAATTTATAAAGAGATTAAGGAGTTAGAAATCGGTAAGCGTGTTATATTAGGAATCAAAACTTCAAACTCAATTTTTTTCATGTGCCGTGATTCCAATGGTTGCAATGAGTCATCAGTGTACCAAAAATTGTTCTTAAATGATAACAATGAGAAGAACCGTTTTATGAACTTTCGTACCCAAAGATCTGGGAGAATAGAACGTCGAATAATATAACTGATTTTTAATTGTCACTGAGTACCCACTCACTCGTAACTAAGTGATTTAATTTAAATCTTAAGCTTTATAAAATGAGAGACCGTACAAAAATGAGAGACGTAGAAAGAATATTTTGGAAAAAAAATGGAAAAAGAGACCGTGCAAAAAATGGAAAAAAGAATATCTGCCTGAATGCATTTGTAAGGCAGAACTGCTGAGATATGATATCTTTCTCGTCGGGCGTGCTAAAAATTTTATTACGCTTTGAATCGAAAGCCAGACAACAATATTGTTAATGTTGATAAACGGGGACTGTTGAAAGATCCAAACTATACAAAGCTAACGTTAGATTCAAGGATAGCAGAATTATCAATTTTGAAAAATCACAGTTGGCTTTTCTCAGTTGCGCTCAAGCGAGAAACCAAGTTAGCCTTAAGTTGGTCGCGTCTCGTTCAAAATGTTGCAACAATAAATACGTCACTTCACACAGTTCCTTTGTCTCGCCTACTCACTGATCCGTTACGCTTTTCGACCACAAACCAAATGGAATGAAATACTAGTCAAGATTATGCTCGAACATGTACCATGTCCAAGTGCGTGAGAATAGATACCGAAATATGGAAAATTAAGAGATTGTTTTGGGGGTTGCGGAAATTGAATGTATTTGCGGTAATTTGTAGTGTCTGTTGTTTCAGCCCATGACTCGAGCGAAGAGAACCTAGAAGAAACTCTTCAGTACCCAACAGATCAGGTTCGTTTGTGATCAAATCTGGGGTTGTTTATTGATCTAACCTTTCTACATTCCAGAAGGCACACTTTTTGTCGCCTATCTTTAGTTTAACTAGGTATGTAACCTAGAGAGGTTTCTCCTAATAATATTTTTCACCTTCACCCTGGGGACACTTTTAGGTGTTAGGCGAATCACTGGACTCCGTCTGCTGTCCTCTCTCTGCTAAATTATACTCACCCGTATTTCTATTAGTTTGTTTCATTCTAAACTTGTAAAATTATCATTGTTAATAGTTATATTGTACTGGGGAAATGAAAAGGAAAATCAGTATTTGAAATTTTATTTTTGAACAGAAATATAGAATAAATTCTTCCTCACCACCACCTACCCTTTAAAAAAATATTTATCCTCATTAGCCTAAGTTATATTGTAGCTTCAGTAAGCTCATAGAAAAGGAGCTGAAGAAAACAGGATAGCAGTTCAAAAAAAAGCAGTTTAACTACGCCGGAGATTGTAAAAAATATCGTGTAATTGATATAGCATTTGTTTCTTTTATTAATGATGTGAAACTGTCTAGAGTGTTCGCAAGTTTTGGGTTAAACTTCTTTCATTATTTGAGTATCCTAGTCTTCAAAGTTGCGTTGGTCATCTATAAGTCATTTCAGAAATTTTTTTGATAAGTTGTGTCTTCTTCACAAACATTTGCAATGGAAGTTATCAACCGTATTACTATTAGTTTGTTTCATTCTAAGCGCGTAAAATTATCATTATTAATAGCTAAATTGTACTGGGGAAGTGAAAAGAAAAATTAATATTTACTGTTTCTATTTTAAACAGATCGAATGTTGACATTCTGTTATTTAGTGTTGTTTTTATTGCTCCGACTATCTCACCTCCACTTACGTAATCTGACCGAATTGATTGTAATCTAATCCGGGTTTAACACGTGCTGAGAATCGAGCCAAATGAGGCACCTCAATTCATGCTATTTTGTACCGTGTCCCCGTCCCCCCTCCCCCCAGCAAAGCGGAAATTGCGAATGCCATTAAACCTCGATTACCAGGCAGTGAAAGAGGTTCAATGCTGAAACAAAATACTTTTTCATGTAGTTACAAAAATGAAACGTTAGAGGACAAAGTTTGACGTTTGCCTTAAATGCGAGAAGTCAATTATTGCTTTTGCGAGATTCCCGCGGCTCTGTACAAATTTCTAACAACTTGTTTTTGTTCCCGTTTCGAAACTCAAGGAATTGTTTATCTTTCGAGTTGTAAGTTGTTGCCTAACGCAGCCTTACGGGTTTAATGGACCTGGGTAGTTTTGTTTATAGTTAGGTTATTCGGAGATCAATTTAGGACAGCTTCAGCTTCTAAACTTGTTAAGTAGGCTTCAAATTGCTGTGAAGATTTGGATAGTTTAATGACAAGAGATTGCCAATCTATGTACCACCCAAATGCAACTTCCTAAGAAGCTTCTTTTCTTCTCTACGAAAAGTATTCCAAAATATTGATATTTTCTGTTCGCCAGTAATGTTTTGAAGAAATTACATCAACAAATCAAAATTTCGACAAAAACTTTCAAGTTCATTAAAATTTGAAGGCCATGAAGGGTACTGGCAGATGTGTGCAAAAACTGATTATAATTTTTTGGTTTATAATGTTGCTTACAGAGCTATTGAAGACATTCCCTACGTGTAGATGGAAAACCTGGCCGATTTTTTTTGCTTTTAAACTTCTAATACCGTTTCATTCCTAGAGGGAGAAGGTTGAACTGTGTTGTTAAAGCAGGCGCACTAACACTTTTTTGCGTTTCTTTTCTGCAAGCCCACTGTCGCCTCTAATAATAGCTTGGTCCACGAAGCCTTGATCACGTGGTAACGTCCCAATCTCAAAGATTGCAAAATTCGTATGTATTTCAACAAGTTTTAAAGAATTTCAGAAATAATAGTGTTCGATTTTGTAATCCTTCGTTCGTATATTTGCTTTTGTCAAAGTGCTCGCCAAGTCAAATAAGATGGTGAGAGTGAGGTAAACAGGGCACTAAAAATTACCCATCTGATTTTTTTATGCCAATTTCGATCAGGAGCTGGGAAAAAAGAAGCTGTCAAAGCGAGCTCCTGAGTGTATAGATAGACTGGTGAACTACTTTTGATGCCTCATTGCTCAGTGACCAGCTTCATTTCTGAGCGTTCTAAGTTGCTATCTTCCCACCTCCACCACTTGTTTTCTTTTCCTGAAATAAAGGTTCAAGAACATTTTTTGAACAGCTGAGAACACTTCCAGCGCTAGAACTGATTCCCCAGCTCCTTAATCCAGGATTCAGTTCAATTTATCTTCAAGACTGGAAGTCTTTCGCAAGCTGTTTTTTTAGAACTTTAATAAAAATCGTTTCTGCTAAAAACGTAGTCAAAACTTCAATATTATCAAGTTTTTGTTCCCTATTTTGGTCGGCGCGGGGTTTTGACATGTTTGAGTACTTTTTAAGATAAGAAAAAATTAAATTCAAGATCAACGATAGCAAACAACAAGTCAACTTTTTCGAAAAGATGGTCATAAATGGCATTTGCAGAGATGGTGGCCAAAACTATTTCATAATCAGTACGAGCTAAAAACAAGGTTTCGAGCAAATGTAAAAAAAGATAGGGGAAAATACTGTACATGATTGGATAAGGTGAAGGGTTGGTTACGAACCCGCAATCAATTTATATGAGATAAAAAATTATCAAGTCATAAAACAATTAGAGGAGAATCATATTCAACATAAAGCCTCCGTTCCTCAACAACAGTCCTTATGGAAGCCTCAACCAGTAGTGGTCGTCAGAGTGAACGGGAACTGCGCAGGCAGAGTACGGAGCTCCGGAGTAGCGCAAAAATTAACGTGATGGATAAACGTGATGATGTTGGCGTATGAGTTGTCGTTCTTGAGGCTGTTTGCTGACATGTTTTATTACCCGTGTTGCTTCTGTGCATGAATATATCAAGAGACAGAATATGCACTTCTCAGCCATTATAACTGAAGACTCGTGTTTCAATTTTTAAATTTCATGGAAACTACGCTTCACGCTTCATTTTTGTCGGGCATCTTTTCGCAAAGGGGTTGAAAACTTTTAATCAAAAAAAGTTTTCGTGAACTTGCTATCCCAGAGGGCTTTGGCTTTATCCAATCGTGCGTCATCTTCAGTGCTGGTAGTTTTGTTTGGAAGTCGCCTTGCAAAGGCAGAAGTTTCGCTTCGATATCAACATCAAAACAAATTTCAAGTTGTCGAGAGAATCACGGATTTGGTTATTTCTTAAGTGAGTATACCCGCCTCTGGGACAGTTAAGTGCATGAGCAACTGTGAATGTCTTACCACAAACACTGTTGGACGCAAGCCTGTGGGGCTCTCTAACGTAGCAAAGGGCAATACCGTCTCGGAATCAAGATTTAGAAAAATTGAAGTTATATAATTTTAATTGCAGGCATTAAGCCAACAACAAGCGCCTTTTCAGAGGCTAGATAGACTGCATACAATTTGTTTCCATTCAAACCGTTTTTGATGACGGTTTTGTTTTTTATTCATCTGGACTGATTTCTCCTTCTGATCTTAATTATTTTTTTAATTCTTCCGACTAAATTTTTGCTACTTCTCCGAAGGATAGAGAATCTGAAATGGTTTTTGATCGTTCATTTTTTTGAATTCGATCTTAGGTCGAAAGATGCTGAGCCCGCCTTCGCGTTCGTGGAGTGAAAATATGTCGCGATAGTTCTCGTCATAACTGGTGTTACATACAACGTTATGGGTTAGGTGACCATTGACCTAACCTTGACATGTCGAATGTGTATGGGGTTGTCCGCGATAAGAAAGTTAATTTTTGATGCACAGTTCGTCAAGCATTTGTTTACAATTTGAGTGGAAACTTTTGAGTGTTTTGCTAATTTTTGCTTATATGTAAAAAGTTATGCCTTTGATCTTCTATATATTGTCTGCAGGAGTCTACGTATCCGATTACAGATTCAAGGACTCTAGATCCATCAATATCTACTTCTTCGTCTTTAAGTACAATTTTTGTTTCATTGACAAACTCGCTTTGTGATTTTTGGAGATGGCATTTGATGACATTATATCCAATTGAAGGACCATGCAGTTTCAACTTTGAGAGAATGACCGTCAGCGCTTCAACTGATCCGGTTTTGTTTCCGTCATCCGTGTACCATTTTTGAATCAATTTGTTAAACATTTTCCATGGGGGGGGGGGGCAAAAAAGCTAGTCCATGCATTGTCACTGCAAGTGGGTTACTTTGAGTGGTGCCGTTTTGGGATTGGAGAACTTTGTGAGAGACATAGAGATTAGATGGGGTCTTTTGTGAGTAAGGTAAAGCCAAATGAAGGAATGGACAAAGGACTTCGGTATTTTTAAGGCTAAGTCTGTTCCAACTTTAAGGCATTTTTCACATCAATAAGGCGAATCGCCTGTGTCTCTGGTTGCTCAAAGGCCTCGCTTAGAGAGTGAATTGCTTGCATACTCCCACATCTTTGACCAAGGCAAATTTGGAGGTTGTCTCCGACGAATTTGAGTTCATTCTTGATGAACTTTACTATGGTGATTCCAATGATACATCGCATAACCTCACCAACACCTTTGGGACGTTCAGTAGGACATTTATCGAGTGGTATCAACCTACATATATTATGTGAATCAAGAAAGCATACCCGTGTTTCGCAACCAAAATAGTCAACTTTGCCAATGTTTTTCAAATGTCATTTGACGCAGATTAGAACGGCGTGCGGATACATGTCCACTCATTTGCATCTAATCCTGAGGAACCGTGGCTAACGTGTCTTCATGACCGATCTACGTATTGCAGATGGGTTTTTTCGTTCGTAGATGGAGCCTTGATAGGGTAGTGTATTTGAATAGGAGTATTTCACATTGTGGTCAAGATTTGCAATCTGTGGGAAGGGGTGCTTTTTATTTGATATTTGCGTTTCAGTTTCAACTTTGAAAGAACGACCTTCAGCGCTTCAACCGATCCGGTTGTGTTTTCGTCATCAGTGTACCATTTTTGAATCAAGTTGTTAGAAACATTTTCAAGGGGAGGGGGGCAAATAGATAGTCCATACCTTGCCATTGCAAGTGGGTTACCTTGAGTGGTGCCGTTTTGGGATTGGAGAACTTTGTGAGAGACATAGAGATTAGATGGGGTCTTTTGTGAGTAAGGTAAAGCCAAATGAAGGAATGGACAAAGGACTTCGGTATTTTTAAGGCTAAGTCTCTGTTCCAACTTCAAGGCATTTTTCGCATCAATAAGGCGAATCGCCTGTGTCTCCGGTTGCTCAAAGTCCTCGCTTAAAGAGTGAAATGCTTGCACACTCCCACATCTTTGACCAAAGCAATTTTGGAGATTGCCTCCGAGGAATTTGAGTTCATTTTTGATGAACTTTACTATGGTCATTCCAATGATACATCGCATAACATCACCAACACCTTTGGGACGTTCAGTAGGGTACTGGGTCCAAGGGTACTGGCAGATGTGTGCAAAAACTGATTATAATTTTTTGGTTTTTAATGTTGCTTACAGAGCTATTGAAGACATTCCCTACAAGTAGATGGAAAACCTGGCCGATTTTTTTTGTTTTTAAACTTCTAATACCGTTTCATTCCTAGAGGGAGAAGGTTGAACTGTGTTGTTAAAGCAGGCGCACTAACACTTTTTTGCGTTTCTTTTCTGCAAGCCCACTGTCGCCTCTAATAATAGCTTGGTCCACGAAGCCTTGATCACGTGGTAACGTCCCAATCTCAAAGATTGCAAAATTCGTATGTATTTCAACAAGTTTTAAAGAATTTCAGAAATAATAGTGTTCGATTTTGTAATCCTTCGTTCGTATATTTGCTTTTGTCAAAGTGCTCGCCAAGTCAAATAAGATGGTGAGAGTGAGGTAAACAGGGCACTAAAAATTACCCATCTGATTTTTTTATGCCAATTTCGATCAGGAGCTGGGAAAAAAGAAGCTGTCAAAGCGAGCTCCTGAGTGTATAGATAGACTGGTGAACTACTTTTGATGCCTCATTGCTCAGTGACCAGCTTCATTTCTGAGCGTTCTAAGTTGCTATCTTCCCACCTCCACCACTTGTTTTCTTTTCCTGAAATAAAGGTTCAAGAACATTTTTTGAACAGCTGAGAACACTTCCAGCGCTAGAACTGATTCCCCAGCTCCTTAATCCAGGATTCAGTTCAATTTATCTTCAAGACTGGAAGTCTTTCGCAAGCTGTTTTTTTAGAACTTTAATAAAAATCGTTTCTGCTAAAAACGTAGTCAAAACTTCAATATTATCAAGTTTTTGTTCCCTATTTTGGTCGGCGCGGGGTTTTGACATGTTTGAGTACTTTTTAAGATAAGAAAAAATTAAATTCAAGATCAACGATAGCAAACAACAAGTCAACTTTTTCGAAAAGATGGTCATAAATGGCATTTGCAGAGATGGTGGCCAAAACTATTTCATAATCAGTACGAGCTAAAAACAAGGTTTCGA
Source organism: Convolutriloba macropyga (assembly GCF_964194025.1). Taxonomy (NCBI): domain Eukaryota; kingdom Metazoa; phylum Xenacoelomorpha; order Acoela; family Convolutidae; genus Convolutriloba; species Convolutriloba macropyga. The sequence goes on from NC_134479.1 coordinate 30,722,238, forward strand.
GCAAATGTAAAAAAAGATAGGGGAAAATACTGTACATGATTGGATAAGGTGAAGGTTTGGTTACAAACCAGCAATCAATTTATATGAGATAAAAAATTATCAAGTCATAAAACAATTAGATGAGAATCATATTCAACATAAAGCCTCCGTTCCTCAACAACAGTCCTTATGGAAGCCTCAACCGGTAGTGGTCGTCAGAGTGAACGGGAACTGCGCAGGCAGAGTACGGAGCTCCGGAGTAGCGCAAAAATTAACGTGATGGATAAACGTGATGATGTTGGCGTATGAGTTGTCGTTCTTGAGGCTGTTTGCTGACATGCTTTATTACCCGTGTTGCTTCTGTGCATGAATATATCAAGAGACAGAATATGCACTTCTCAGCCATTATAACTGAAGACTCGTGTTTCAATTTTTAAATTTCATGGAAACTACGCTTCACGCTTCATTTTTGTCCGGCATCTTTTCGCAAAGGGGTTGAAAACTATTAATCAAAAAAAGTTTTCATGAACTTGCTATCCCAGAGGGCTTTGGCTTTATCCAATCGTGCGTCATCTTCAGTGCTGGTAGTTTTGTTTGGAAGTCGCCTTGCAAAGGCAGAAGATTCGCTTCGATATCAACATCAAAACAAATTTCAAGTTGTCGAGAGAATCACGGATTTGGTTATTTCTTAAATGAGTATACCCGCCTCTGGGACAGTTAAGTGCATGAGCAACTGTGATTGTCTTACCACAAACACTGTTGGACGCAAGCCTGTGGGGCTCTCTAACGTAGCAAAGGGCAATACCGTCTCGGAATCAAGATTTAGAAAAATTGAAGTTATATAATTTTAATTGCAGGCATTAAGCCAACAACAAGCGCCTTTTCAGAGGCTAGATAGACTGCATACAATTTGTTTCCATTCAAACCGTTTTTGATGACGGTTTTGTTTCTTCTTCATCTGGACTGATTTCTCCTTCTGATCTTAATTATTTTTTTAATTCTTCCGACTAAATTTTTGCTACTTCTCCGAAGGATAGAGAATCTGAAATGGTTTTTGATCGTTCATTTTTTTGAATTCGATCTTAGGTCGAAAGATGCTGAGCCCGCCTTCGCGTTCGTGGAGTGAAAATATGTCGCGATAGTTCTCGTCATAACTGGTGTTACATACAACGTTATGGGTTAGGTGACCATTGACCTAACCTTGACATGTCGAATGTGTATGGGGTTGTCCGCGATAAGAAAGTTAATTTTTGATGCACAGTTCGTCAAGCATTTGTTTACAATTTGAGTGGAAACTTTTGCGTGTTTTGCTAATTTTTGCTTATATGTAAAAAGTTATGCCTTTGATCTTCTATATAATGTCTGCAGGAGTCTACGTATCTGATTACAGATTCAAGGACTCTAGATCCATCAATATCTACTTCTTCGTCTTTAAGTACAATTTTTGTGTCATTGACAAACTCGCTTTGTGATTTTTGGAGATGGCATTTGATGACATTATATCCAATTGAAGGACCATGCAGTTTCAACTTTGAGAGAATGACCGTCAGCGCTTCAACTGATCCGGTTTTGTTTCCGTCATCCGTGTACCATTTTTGAATCAATTTGTTAAACATTTTCCATGGGGGCAAAAAAGCTAGTCCATACATTGTCACTTCAAGTGGGTTACTTTGAGTGGTGCCGTTTTGGGATTGGAGAACTTTGTGAGAGACATAGAGATTAGATGGGGTCTTTTGTGAGTAAGGTAAAGCCAAATGAAGGAATGGACAAAGGACTTCGGTATTTTTAAGGCTAAGTCTCTGTTCCAACTTTAAGGCATTTTTCACATCAATAAGGCGAATCGACTGTGTCTCTGGTTGCTCAAAGGCCTCGCTTAGAGAGTGAATTGCTTGCATACTCCCACATCTTTGACCAAGGCAAATTTGGAGGTTGTCTCCGACGAATTTGAGTTCATTCTTGATGAACTTTACTATGGTCATTCCAATGATACATCGCATAACCTCACCAACACCTTTGGGACGTTCAGTAGGACATTTATCGAGTGGTATCAACCTACATATATTATGTGAATCAAGAAAGCATACCCGTGTTTCGCAACCAAAATAGTCAACTTTGCCAATGTTTTGCAAATGTCATTTACGCAGATTGGAACGGCGTGCGGATACATGTCCACTCATTTGCATCTAATCTTGAGGAACCGTGGCTAACGTGTCTTCATGACCGATCTACGTATTGCAGATGGGTTTATTCGTTCGTAGATGGAGCCTTGATAGGGTAGTGTATTTGAATAGGAGTATTTCACATTGTGGTCAAGATTTGCAATCTGTGGGAAGGGGTGCTTTTTATTTGATATTTGCTTTTCAGTTTCAACTTTGAGAGAACGACCTTCAGCGCTTCAACCGATCCGGTTGTGTTTTCGTCATCAGTGTACCATTTTTGAATCAAGTTGTTAGAAACATTTTCAAGGGGGGGGGGGGGCAAATAGCTAGTCCATACCTTGCCATTGCAAGTGGGTTACCTTGAGTGGTGCCGTTTCGGGATTGGAGAACTTTGCGAGAGACATAGAGATTAGATGGGGTCTTATGTAAGGTAAAGCCAAATGAAAGAATGGACAAAGGACTTCTGTTTTTTTAAGGCTAAGTCTCTGTTCCAACTTCAAGGCATTTTTCGCATCAATAAGGCGAATCGCCTGTGTCTCCGGTTGCTCAAAGGCCTCGCTTAAAGAGTGAATTGCTTGCACACTCCCACATCTTTGACCAAAGCAATTTTGGAGATTGCCTCCGAGGAATTTGAGTTCATTTTTGATGAACTTTACTATGGTCATTCCAATGATACATCGCATAACATCACCAACACCTTTGGGAAGTTCAGTAGGACATTTATCGAGTGGTATCAACCTACATATATTTTGTGAATCAAGAAAGCATACCCGTGTTTCGCAACCAAAATAGTCAACTTTGCCAATGTTTTGCAAATTTCATTTGACGCAGATTAGAACGGCGTGAGGATACATGTCCACTCATTTGCATCTAATCCTGAGGAACCGTGGCTAACGTGTCTTCATGACTGATCTACGTATTGCAGATGGGTTTATTCGTTCGTAGATGGAGCCTTGATAGGGTAGTGTATTTGAATAGGAGTATTTCACATTGTGGTCAAGATTTGCAATCTGTGGGAAGGGGTGCTTTTTATTTGATAATTGCTTTTCAGTTTCAACTTTGAGAGAACGACCTTCAGCGCTTCAACCGATCCGGTTGTGTTTTCGTCATCCGTGTACCATTTTTGAATCAAGTTGTTAGAAACATTTTCAAGGGGGGCAAATAGCTAGTCCATACCTTGCCATTGCAAGTGGGTTACCTTGAGTGGTGCCGTTTCGGGATTGGAGAACTTTGCGAGAGACATAGAGATTAGATGGGGTCTTATGTGAGTAAGGTAAAGCCAAATGAAAGAATGGACGAAGGACTTCGGTATTTTTAAGGCTAAGTCTCTGTTCCAACTTCAAGGCATTTTTCGCATCAATAAGGCGAATCGCCTGTGTCTCCGGTTGCTCAAAGGCCTCGCTTAGAGAGTGAATTGCTTGCACACTCCCACATCTTTGACCAAGGCGAATTTGGAGATTGTCTCCGACGACTTTGAGTTCATTTTTGATGAACTTTACTATGGTCATTCCAATGATACATCGCATAACCTCACCAACACCTTTGGGACGTTCAGTAGGACATTTATCGAGTGGTATCAACCTACATATATTATGTGAATCAAGAAAGCATACCCGTGTTTCCCAAGCAAAATAGTCAACTTTGCCAATGTTTTGCAAATGTCATTTGACGCAGATTAGAACGGCGTGCGGATACATGTCCACTCATTTGCATCTAATCCTGAGGAACCGTGGCTGCCGTGTCTTCATGGCCGATCTACGTATTGCATATGGGTTTATTCGTTCTTAGATGGAGGGGTGATTGGTTAGTGTATTTGAATGAGGGTGTTTCACAATGTGGTCAAGATTTGTAATCTGTGGATCTGTGGGGTGGGGTGCTTTTCATTTAATATATTCATTACTGTTTTTGTTACCAGTCTTTGTTTTAGGGGCAAGAGACCGCCCTTCGATTCGTCGGTTTTCTAGCAATCGCTCATTTAAGCCGCTTAAGTCGATTATTTTGCACTGCACTGATGTCATTTTGCTGAATGTCGGTTTTAGTAAAGACCCGCGAGTTTTCTGCCCACAATTGTCAAGACTTGTTGGACGACGTTTCTTTTTTCCCTAGGGATTGTAGATATAAACTCTGATTTTCCCTATTGTTTTTAATTGCTCTCTACTGACGTTTGTAGCAATTATCTGAGTCCTGTGGTCTTTATCGATTTTCTGCCTGAACCCCCCCCCCCCTAATGCAAGCATTCTTAAGCCCCAACTGGGTGGTGCCGATGTCAACTCTCGCCGGTCGTATGAGAGCTATTCTGTTGACGTTAGTCGGTTGTTTTGATTTTTACTTAGATGGTGCCAAATTTGACTTTTTTTCATGAAACTGCTTAGTGTTTTAATGTCTCCCTAACTAGAGAGAGGTATGTTGGAACATCCTGACTCATGCTATGCTTACATTGAAGGGCTCAAATTAATGCGTTTCTTGTGTAAAAATTTGTGTATGTCCAGAAAAACCCTAGAAGCTGTAATATGAAGCGGCTAATTTTTTCAATTAGAATCAGCAAAGGTCATTGCTTTCCAAAGTTTTGCTTGGAGAATAGAATAGGGAACATATCCGGTGGAAATATAGTAGACAATTTAACGTCGACATTTTGCTTGAGGAGAGTTTATTTATCTAAAACGCGTTTGTTTGTCTCTTTGAGAGGGTAGCAGTTTACTTTAGGTGCTAAATGGCGATTTGTTCACGCTGGGCTTTTAAAGTCAGTTGAAAAAAGACGAAAGTTAGAATTGTTGTACTTTATCGAACGAACTTAGAGTTTGACAGACTTAATGGGATTTCAGTAACAGAATTATGCATTTAATCAATTACCAATTTATGCCATTCTTCAAAAGAGGTGGTGAAATGCTGGCTGATATTGAAACAAAACATCTTTTGCAGAAAATGCAAAGCATTTGGTCACGTCGAGGCAGTTTGTGGTGTGCTTTTGTCTGAAACAGTAATTTAGGTTGCTTAAATGTTCAAAACCGATCAAGTTATTTGTCTAGCCGAAGTCAAAGCAAACCAAAACTTTGAAGTTGTTTTGTATTGAATGTTTTGAATAGTTTTAGGGTCAAAATAGACCATGCCATTTAAATGCACATAGAACTTAGAATCGAAAGGCGTATTTTCTATTTTTAATCAAACTTGAAGGAGCCGTTTTTCTATGGACGATTTTGTTTCTAAGGCGTCAAATCTCAGTGCGGTGTTCAATTTTTTTTCGTCATAAAATTACTACCATTTGACGAAATATGCTCTTCACTATGTGAATGGATTTTGTTAGGATTCTTGTCTGAGACCTTTTAACGGCGGGACTCGTACAATCTTCCGCATAAATGGCGATGTTTGAATCTGTCAATTGCAGGTTTCCGAGCACCGTTCTCTAGCAATCGCTTTTAAGCCGAATCAGCCGATTATTATTTCATTTTGCACTGCACTGACGTCATTTAGCTGAATTTAGGTTTTAGTAAAGACCCGTGAGTTTTCTGCCCACAATTGCCAAGAATTCTTGGGCGAAATTTCCCTTTTGCCCGAGGGAATGTAGATATAAACTCTGATTTTCAAATGTTTACAATTAAATTCCGAAGGAGTATTTAAGCGAATGAAATCTAAAACCAAATTTTTGCGACTTAGTTAATTCAGACATTGGTGTTATTCCAAGTTACGGATTGATGTTTTCATCATTGCTTGTTTTTGTTTTGTTTGTTAAAGCAATATTAGAATCTTGAGCAACTTTTTAATTCTTGAGCAAGAAATTTGATCGTCAATGTTTGAACAAGGTTTCAGCTTTCGAGTTTCTGATCTTTAGGCCTACTTTACCTTCCGCGTAAACTTTAAGTTGCTTATTTGTACATAACTGCTAATTCTCAAATTTTCCCTGGCGCTTTTGAAAACTAAGTTTAGTTTCAGCTTAACTGGATTTTGAGAATACTGCTTGAGAAATTATCACTTTCTGGTAAAGGTTGCAGAACATTAACAAATGTCAGCTTCATGTTTTTGCTATAAATGCATGTTAAGTAATCTGGTTGTTAACCTGTTTCGTTATAACTAGTTAGAATAAAGTTGGTAAAGTGAAATTCAGAGAAAATAGAGAGTGGTGTTATAATTTTGAAACTTGTAGCGTTTGAAACGAATTTACGTTTCAAGAGTGACCGAATTAATCAAGACTACCTTTTGAAGAACCTGTCAAATATTTTGAAACAAACTTTTGAATTTGCCAGTATTAGTTGGTTCTGAAATACGTAGAGCTGAATATATAATTATAAGTAGTTTTAGTTAGAGTGGTTATAACGTTAGTTAGTACTTATAACTCTCTCGTAACGCACCAGGTGTTCGTTTATGTGTTGCCAATCATTTGTCAATCTGTGTCAGATCAGCAGCTGACAAAAACAATAATAGCAAAAATTAATCTCGAGTTAAAATTTTATCTGGAATGGAGGCGAACAGAATTATGCTCATTTGTCTGATTCTTCAGTTTCCTAAGATATTGTGTCACGTCCTGAAAACAATTTTTTGATTCTTTTATTTCAGTTTGGTGGTCGTTAGAAGTTAACTGGTCGTATAACTGCGGTTGGTGGTCGTTGTAAGTTCGTTAAAAACAAGTTTTGGTTCTTTCTCGTTTTTTGTTCAAAACTGTGTATGCAAAATTTCGAACTGCGCAATTATTATTTTAAAAAAGCAGCGCATATAGTTTTTTGATACGAATTGATTACATTAAATTGAAATACATATTTACTTGTCTAATTTAGAAATTGAAATAACATATGAACCCCGAGAACACTCAATGAACCACGCGAAAATGTAACAATCCATTTTACACAAAGAAAATCACATACAAAGAAAAATAAAAATGCATTCAGTTGTGAATTCTTTGACAATGAATGCTGTCTTGGTAAATGACGGGATTTCTTTTTTCAGTGTTGTGACGTAACTTGTTTCAGCAGCATAAACGTGAATCCTCAGATGACCAACAACAGAATCAAAAATCAACAAACAACATCAACGATCGCAGTCTTCATTCGTCTTCTGAAGGCAGTGACAACAGTTTAGACAATGAGCCAGTTAGTTCCAGCGGAAGCGGCACCCATGTATCTGGAGATGCCGGGGGAGGGGTGCCAATCATCCCAGTCAGACCACAGCATACCATGTCTAAGGTTAAATTACACTCATTATCTATGTCCAAGCCGCCTGCCTGACTAATTGTGCATGACTCTTATTTTGGTCATGTTAGTCGTTTTTATTACAATTCAAAGAATTGTGTTGGGGCGCTGTGTTTTTTTTAAGATGTTTTCACACATTTTTAAATGACTTTGAGTTTCATTAGAGGCCCAAATGGGCTTTAGTAGTCCTTCAAGTGCTTAGAGTGGTGCAGCTGCTGGAGACAAAATTACTTGTTATGACCATTTTATGAGCTATCAGTTTAGGTACTACAATCACAAACACGCAAAATGATACTAATTTTTGCAATTTTTTTCAATTTTTGAAAATTCTCATTTTTTTTAGTTTTTCCAGCCTCAGGGGCCAGAGAATCTCCTTTAAGGTTTGATAATAGGGCACTGCATAGTTTCTAGTGGCAATGGAATGGTTTCAACATTTTAATGTCTTGAATTTTAGCATTTTTTTGATAAAATCTGTATTTTAAGTTTTTCTAAAATTTTTGTCAATTTTTGATATTTGTCAAATCATAGAAAACCTATTTCCCGGTCTGATAAAAGTTACTGCTTGGTTGTTGGTGTCAATGGAATTGTTTTCAACAATTTAACATTTCGAATTTTAGAATTTTTTTTTTGATAAAATTTGCTTTTTTTTCAAGTTTTTTGAAAACACGTGTCTTTTATTCAGTTTTTCTTGCCTCAGTAGCCAGGTAACCTCCTCCTTCGTATGTTATTATATAGCTGCTAGCGGGGCAACAGAATGGTTTTCAACATTTTAATAGAACGAATTTCTATTTTTTGAATTTTGATATTTTTTCTAAAATTTATCGCCTATCGATCTTTGAGCCAATGAACTTTTTAAGGCTTGGAATTGGAGTACTGGATAGCCTCTAGAGACATAGAAATGATTCAGAAGATAATAATATCACGATTTTCAGCAACATTTCCTTGATTGTCGTTTTCTGAGTTTATCGATCTTCAAGGGCCAATGAATTTTTTCAGGTCTTGCAGATATAATCCTGGACCGATTTCAGAGCTAAAAATTGGTTTTGAACATATTTTTGAAATAAGTATATTTAAAGGGATTGAATTTTGCCTGTGGGGTAAAAGCCTCTAGAGTTGTAGCTATGAGTATATTTTTGTTTAGTTTGTTTCATTTTTTTGTTTCTCAACTTTTTGAGATGATTTTGTTTGTGTTTTGGCTGGCATTGTTCAATTGATCTGCTGGTCAGGTAGAGTACTTCTAAGTGTTTCATTCAATTCTCTGGATTGTTTTTCAAGACTTGTCCTGCTATGTTTTTTTTCGCTTTTTTGTCTGACCGATTTCACTTTTGGTCCTCAGGAACAATGGCAAAGATTGGTAAAGCACGGAGGAATTAAGTCGCTAATCAGCTCCCAGAGCTTTACTAGTCACTAAATATATCTGAGAATATCAATTTCAAATGAGTCGGCAGAAACTTACTGTCCTGGCACGAGGACGGTTCGGCCCAATTGGTGGGTACAAGTCCCAAGGGGGCTAAGATTTGTCCGAACTCACGTAGAGAAAACTAATGGGTAAAAATATACCAATTGCACTCAGTGTTTGAAAATTGGAGGCAGTTTTGATACCCCTTTATTTGGTCTTCAAATCGTATACAAGTGGTTTTTATGCAAATGGCTCTACAGTCCCCAATCTGCGTACTTAAAATTCCTAATTTATATCACAATTTTTGAGTTGATCTTATTTCCAGCAATTTGCCTTCAGCTTTTAGCGACTGATATTTATGGGTTCTCTAAAAGTAAAGTTCAGCGGAGCTGCCTAGAAGACACTAAAAGCGAAACTTAAACTCAAATTATGTCCGATGATATTTTTTTCATTTTCAATATTTAATGTGTTGTAGTTCAGTTTTGCTTAAGATTTTCAATTAGTGTCGCGATGTTGTAAGAGGCATGGCCATAACTCCCTCATCAGCCAATTGCGACCGGGTTTTTCAGAAAAAAATTCTAAATTTCTAAACGACGTTTTTGTCCGAAAGGTAACGCTTACTCTGTTTATCCTACGCTGGTATTTCTACATGCAAATAAAAGGCAAAAGACCTATTTTGTGCAAAGTGTATAGTGCGACATTTAAGCTGTTAAAACTGACATTTCGTTCAAATAGCCTTGACATATTTTCCTTCTTGGGCCATTTAGTTGTAGATTTTTAAACGATCTGGCTTGTCTTCCCCTTCAACTGGACCTAAAAGTGTTTCAGTTTCTTGGTTCTCCTTAAATTATCGGATTTTTTATGAAGTGATCTGCATTTTAAACTGATGGCGTTAGTTGTTTTCACATTGTTTGAAATTTAAGTGAATTGTGTGATAACGTTAAAATTTAGCGGTTTGCTGAACTCGTACTCGATATCTCAAAAATGAACAGAAATCAATTTTTTCAAGCTAATTGTCGATTTCTAAAAGATAGTTTTTATTGCAATAAGGTTAGCATTTATTCGGAACAGCGGCGGCTTTTATACTTTGTTTTCAGCTGACCGATGTAATTTCTTTCAGTTTATTTTTCACTTATAACTTTTGTGAATTTCTCTTGACGCTAGGAAGTTAACTCAATTGATCGTGGTATTTAAGAGCAGTTAAATACAAATATTCCAAAAGGAAGCTAGCCAAATAGTTTGGTACCCGAATAATACCTATAAGAAAAGAAAGAATTAATTTCTCCAATGAATAATATATAAATTACTGCACAATAATTTTGCATTGGAGAGGACAGACAACGGGGCTATAGACGCCCACTTTTCAGTCTACCCCAGAATTGAGTACAAATACAACAATTAATATAATTACAAAAGAAAAAAAATATATACAAATTAACACTGTTTGAGAGATAGTCAATGTGACACAAAAATTAAAAATCAAATACAAATCTTGCGAGTTCGTGATTGCAAACTAAAAATGAACACTTCAACATATGGCAAAAATTAGCAATTTCGCCTGACGTCTTCGCTTCAAAGTCTGCAGGAATAATTTCAAAGCTTTTTAATTTATTGTATAACTGGGTTGCACGAAGTTTGATTGAACAGCGTTCTATTTTTCTTTTGCATAAAGGTTGTTTAAGTAACTCAATTGCCGATCCCCTAGTTTCTTTTTCTATGGTATTAGGTACTAACAAGTCATTACAAAAATTTTCACAATGAAGGCCACTGATTGCTTTCAGAGAAAACTTAATCAACTCATACACGTGCAGATCATAAACAGCCAATATGGAGTGCTTCCGGAATATGTCCTCACATGAATCGGTTCTTTTCTTGAAATAAATGAACTTTACAATTTTTTTTCTGTAAAAGATAAATAAGCAGAAGCATAGAGTAACTACAGCAGCAATAGACTAAGACTCCATATTGAACAATAGGCCTAACGTTTGATTCGTAATACTGTAACAGCAGTTCCCTGGGCACAAAATGTCTCAGTTTTGCGATAATACCGCATTGCTTACTTAACTTCTTTTTAACTTCTTCGATATGACTTCCAAAAGAAAGCTTGGAATCAACAAGTATTCCTAGATACTTACAAACTGGTTCCTTTTTTATTTCCCTCGAGTTAAAACAAACTGTCTGACGCATTAGCTGCTAGAGTGACGCCCATCTGTACTGTTTTATCTAAATTGAGCACTAATTTATTTGAACTGAGCCACTTGCTAATATTCTTTAATTCTTGTTCAACTTTGTTTGCCTGCATTCCTACAGCAATTAGATTTGTATCGTCTGCAAATAGATTAACATCAAGCTTTTTGCAAACTAAAGGTAAATCATTTATGTAGATAGTGAATAAAAGAGGACCAAGAATAGATACCTGTGGTACAGCACATTTAAGTTCTTCCCAGCTTGACATAACTCCGCTCAAATGAACACGCTGCACTCTATGCTCGAGATATGATTCAAACCATTTTAATGCCTTTCCTCTGCTACCGTAACATTCTAGCTTCCTAATCATCATTTTGTGATCAATTGTATCAAAAGCTTTCCTCAGATCCAAGAAAGAACTAAAAACGTTTCCTCTTTTGGAAACAGATCTTAAATTTTCCGTAAATTCAACAAGTGCATCAATTGTGCTGTGTTTGTTTCGAAATCCGAATTGTCTATGATAAAACAAAGAAAGCTTTTCAAACTAAGAGTATACCCGATTAAACATAACTTTTTTATAGACCTTGCTCCAAACAATAAGTAGTGAAATAGGCCTGTAATTATTTTCATCTAATTTTGAACCAGATTTGTGCAAAGGAAAAACTTTTGCTTTTTTAAGCTCTTGTGGGAATTCGCCCCTGTTGAACGAAAGAATTATTAAAAACGTAATGTACTCAATAGTTACAGGGGCTGACATTTTCACCAAAAGATTATTAACAAAATCCTCACCAGAGGATGATTTACTATCCAAATTTGATGTTACCAGTTTGACATCCTCATTTGTAACTTAAAAAAAGAAACATCGATTGTAGACGTCTTGGAACTTCCGGTTCATTTTCAGCACCGAGATGCTTGCTGATTTCAAACCCAACATTGGCAAAGTAATTATTAAAAGCTATTGCGTTATCTTGGTCATTCGGCTGACTAATACTGTTCGCCAGTTTCCAGAATAGGGACCTTGGAACTGTTCATCACTTTACCACTTAAATCATTTATTAATTTATAGACATGTCTTTTATTACCGAGGCAAGATTTAAATTTGTTTAATTAAAAGTCTTTTTTGGCTGCAGAGTACTGTTTTTCAAAGCTTGATCTTAATCTTTTGAACTTCTCTAGCCAACTTTTATCATCGCTTCCTTTCCAATAAAGATGATTAATGTTCTTACTTTTGAGATTTTTCGGTTTGTTGCTGAACCATATAGGCTGTTTTTGTTTCTCTCCACCAAGCTGTATTAAGGGAGCAATTCTGTCCGTAACATTTAAAAACACACTACTAAAGGCATTGAACGCATTTGAAGGATTGGTACACGTTGTTATTTTTTCTTTTCTTAATGCCAACTCTTTATCTAGTTCATATAAATAGCGTTTAAATTTTTCTGGATCTTTTGCAAACTTAGTATTTCTAAAAAGTAACAAGTCTTTATTTGTTTTTGTTCGAACTCTCCAACTGAGTTGAATCGGGTAATGATCTGAGAAGCTTTGATGTAGCAGGACCTCGGTTTCACAATTAGGTACATTTCGATAAATAAAGTGATCTAAGCATGTTGAAGTACTATGGGTTACTCTAGTTGGTTCGTTTACTCCTAAGACAAAACCCTTTGAAGCTATTATATTCATATAGTCGTTTACATAATGATTCTGCTCAAAAATATTGATATTGAAGTCACCGCAGATAATAAAAGGTTTTGTATTGCTGCTCCACGACTCCAAGAAATCATCAAAAATCTTTAAGAAGTCAATTTTGGGCATGCTAGGTTTATTGTATATGACCGCCACAAAGAACCGTAAACTATTAGCACTATATTCTATAACAGCAGCTTCGTTGAGAGGATTTTTGTGTATTCTTATCAAATCATAATCACTTTTCAAGTGTATCATAACACCACCACCCTTCGAACTTCTGTTTGTCAGCGCATACTGATGATAGCCTGTAACAAGTAAACTATTGCTGTCATCGCCGCTGTTCAACCAGGTTTCACTCAAACACAAAACGTCAGGCATTTTTTCGAGTCCATGAATTAAAGATTATTGTTCACCGAAATGTTTCTTTAAAGATCTCACATTTAAATGAAGCACCTGTAAACATGTGTGTTTTTGGTTGATATCTTTATGCTGTTGAGCTTGAATAGGAAAGTTAGTTGTTTTAGGAGCCATCGTTGTCATTCCGAAATGGCCCGGAAATTTGTCCAGACTCTTCAGATGAATTTAGTTGATTCGAAAATTTTCCGAAGCATTTCGACACGTCTATGAAGCCATATTTAAGATCTATACCACCCTGGTAAAGATTACTGATTTCATAGATTAAGCCGTCTTGCCTCCATTCGTAAAATATTGTACCCTCTCTTGTCCAAGCTGAATTGACTCGAACATCACTTTTTAGCATCCTCAGAAAATTAAGCCTTGCTTTCGTTATATCTTATATAAAATAATCTTATATATCTTATAATATATATAATATAATATAAATATATAAATATAATATATATAATATATATAATAATATAATAATATAATATATAATATATATAATAATATATATATAATATATAATAATATAATATATAATATATATAAAATATATAATATAAATTATATATATATATCTTAAAAATATCTTATATAAAAACACGAACATCAGACTGGTGTTTCTTGTTTTTAAGAACTTCAATTTTTGTCATACGTCGCGAAAATGTGACTGCAACTGGTGTATTTTGTGTTCTAGTTGAAGCAGGAAGCCGGTGTGCAATTGAAATGTCGTTTTCTGTTACCGATACGTTTAGTCTTTTCGCTAAATTAATGACAGCCGCTGTTGTTTGCTGGTAAGATTCCCTTTGTCCGCTGTGATGGTTTTCCGGCAAATCCAGAATTTAGATGTTTTCTCTTCTGTTGTAATTTTCGAGATCTTCGGCTTCAGATAGCGCGATTCAAGCTTTCTATTTTCAAAAACATTTCGCAGCTGCATCTCTTCTTTCATTTGCTTCAACTTGTCGTCCACAATTTCGTTTATAGTTGATCGAACCTCTGATAGTATACTTTGGAATATGGTTGGAATCAAACTTGCTGACGCTTTTTGTACCCCCGACTCAATTGCTTGGCTGATGTCTACATCGTTTAAAGCGTTTTCAGCTGGGCTTAGAACATTGCAGCCACGTTTGTTATTTGGCTTATTCAAAGGAGTTTGGCCTTGATATTTAAGATTAGGGATTTCATCTTTTTCAGATTCCTTTTCTACAGTGAACGAATCGGGCTGAGTATGATTAAGTACTTCGTTGTTCATTTTTTGAGAAAAAAAATCTTGATGTTTCGGATTGATAGAGGTTAAACACGTACTAAATGATAAAAAACAGCAGAACAGAGAATCTAAGATCACGCACGTAGAGAAAGATAAAGAAGGCAACTCCCCGCGAGTTTCACTTCTCGGATCGCACCAAGATAATTAAATCTCAAATGCTACCGATCGGAGAAACTCACAAAGAATTTGCTGAAGAGATGACGCACCTTTATATTACTGACGTACCTCCAAATCGTCTTCACCCGTCTTTTTCTGCTTTTCCGACTTCTTATTAGATTTTGATTTCCGTTTTCGTGATATTGATCTCTTCAAAGTTAATTTCCTTAAGTCCTTTTCGTGATTAATAACAATCGACAGAAAATTCAATTCTATATTAACGTCTGGATGCACTTTACGTAGTTCGTCTTTGAACCATGTTAATTTCTGTTTGCGCTCGGATAATAGGTGTTTCTTTACTGAAATTATTGAACAAACTTTAGCGTTACACAGCTTTTCGAAAATATCTGGATTTCCATTTCGTCTATTGTACACAATGGCTCGAAAATGTTCTCCAAAAAATGTCAATGTTTCCAATAATTGTTCAACACTCTGTGGTGAGAAATTATTACTTCGATGCCCACTTATTGAGTTGCTTAACACATCATGGCATAAAATTAAATCTTTTCTTCGCTGAAGATTTCCACGTAATATCAAATGCTGTAAGTTTTTGTGCTGTGAGACAGTATTTGGATTGAAACTCAGACCTGGTCTAGCAAAAGTTGATATCTGAATTTTCTTTTTCAACCAGCTAGGAGATTGTTCGATAGCTTTGTATAGACAGCTTGCGCCAACAATAAATACCATGAAGGACGCGAGCAGTTCACATTCGTCTATTTTAAACAAATTGATGATGGACAAAGATAACTTTCAAATCTTCCGCCGGAATCTAAAATCCCCTATAAGCGGGGCTACCCAATGAAAAATCCGGCCTCTATCAACATGCAATAATTATTCAGGACAAAGCTGAAAATTCAATTAAATAGCCTCCCGGGTGCAATTGGAGACTATTTAATAAGTTTATCACAACAATTAGGCTATCAACTTGTTTTGTGATAATTGTTGTATCGATAAACCAAGAAGTTAACGGCCTACGAACATTTAAAAATTCATTTCGAAGTGGCCTTTTAATGGGTATATGAGTAGAATACAGAGTTCCGCCTGTATTTTTCAGCCCAGCCTGTGGTAAAAGCGGCGGAAAAAGTATGACGTAACCTCGGCAACACAGTGCCGTGTTATGCAGCTGTTATTGTCGCAATAGAAAAGTTGATTGAAGATTTACACAATTTTTACACATACATCGTTTGTTTGTGAGATGCTATTAAAAATTGAATAGCTTGCCAGGTATTTTTGAATCTTGCGGTCTCCTGGGCTTTTTGGACGCCTTTTCAGTATCCCCCTAAATACTGGTTGACCTCAGTAATGAACATAAGTTTTTCTTTTTGATCATGCTTTCTAGTCAAGTTCTAGGTGTACGAGAAGGCAAACATAGATGGCGTTTCCTTTGTTGGTCTGTTGCTTTAAAAAAATTAGTACCTCAGTTTCCTTTGTATGCGAGCGTATTATTTCATTTCTTTTTTGTGCAGTAAATCAATTATATGGGCTGAAGTTTCCATTTCAGTTTAGGGAGCAAAAAGTTTTGATCTCGAACTCTGAATATGCTGAGCAATTAGGACTTTTTATTTAACAAAGAAAGTGTTAGCGGCTCTTTCATTTTTTGCTTTCAAATTTTCTAGCATTGGCATCTTGGCCTTTCAAGTAACTTTTAACCCCTGACTTTATGCGTTTTATTTGATATATTGCTCTCTAATTCACAATTGTTAACATCAGAAAACATTCGGCGGCAGTTACTATAAAAAGTCAACTGATACGTGATCCAAAATAGGTTCCATGTTTTCGAATTGTTATTGTAGTGGTCAGTTATTACCACTGCTGTGATCATGAGCTGCCTTAGAAAAGTTTTTGTCCGACGTATAGCTATCCGTAACTTTCTAACTTAACCGTGTAGCTGTCTCCGGCTGATTGAATGCATCCTGAACTTTCTGTATGTGAAATAGAATCGTGGAAATTTGCATAGCTGAGTGGTTGGTTTTTGTCTAACCTTAATTGTTCTTGTAGCGCTTACTTTTTAGCCACGTGTTTGTCTTTGAGCACAATGAAATCCGCGAGGCGGTTGATATTTTTGGTGATTTTGTTTCTGCAATGTATTTTTCCCTAGTTTTTGCTAGCCTAAAACATGTATGATGGAACTAGTGGGCATTAGTGCTCAGAGACTTTCAATTCTGTTTCAGCTCAAACTGTTTTGGAGACTTATACTTATGGTGTGAAGAGCGGTTTTTAGAGGTTGAAGACCCCTCCCCCCCACTGTTGACCTCCTCCGAGGTTTGACAGTAAGCTGATGCAAAGTTTCTGGATTTAATGGAATGGTTATCAATATTTTAATGAATCGAATTTTAGCAATTTTTTCATAAAATTTAATTTTAAAAATTTAAATTTTCGAAAAATTATTATGTTCGAAGTTTATGGATCTTTGTGAGCCAGTGAAACTGTTTAAGGCTTGAAATAGGGATACTGGATAATTTCTTGAGGCAATGAAAAGGTTCTGAAGACATTAATATCACGAATTCTAGCAAGATTTTAAAATTTGCGATTGTTTTAAAAATTTTTGAACATTTTTGTCCTTTTCTGTGTTTACCGGTCATTGCTGGCCAACGAAGCTTGTTAAGTGTTGCAGATGTGTTACATGACAGAAATCGCGAGACAAAAATATTTATGAACATTTTCTGCAAAATTTGGAAACTTATCTTGAATTTTGCACTTTCAGTTTTTTTTTATAGGATTTAATTACTAACAAGCCTAGAAAACTAGAATTTGCAGAGTCGAATCTCATCATGGAGAATATTCCTAGCTCTCTCTCTCTCTCTCTGTTGGTTAGGGTTTCTTTCCTTCTCTTTCTCGTTCACGTTTTATCTCTCGTACACACTCTCTGTTGGTTGGGTTTTCTTTCCTTCTCTTTCTCGTTCACGTTTTATCTCTCGTACACACTCTCTGTTGGTTGGGTTTTCTTTCCTTCTCTTTCTCGTTCGTTTTATCTCGTACTCACACACACACTCTCTCTCTCTCCTTAACTCTTTTGTTGATGCCGCACTTATGTTATGTGGCGTGATGTCATCCTATTATCCTGACCTCACTCCCCTTCAATCAAGCTGAAGCTAGACTCATTAAACAGTGGCTAGGTACTGACGAAGCCAACCGCTCGCCTGTGGTTTGAGAGCAATTCGCGCGACGTTAGTCGGTTAGGGTTGTAAAGTTTGGTCGTATCAGTTCTGAGCCTATTTGCATGGTATTTTTAATCTTTTTTTAAAGTTTTTCACCTGTATTTAAAGTATTCGGTTCAAAGTTTTTTTGAAATAAAAAGACTAATTTTTTGTTCCGACCCTAATTGGTGGAGAACTATATACTCGCATGCGTTTTTCAGTCAATTTTGGCCGATCAATGTATTGATCGTAGAGAGTTGCGACTGCTGTCATTAGAAAGCCCGTTCAACAAATAATAGAATTAAAACGTTTTTTTTTTTACTTCAAAACGTTATCGAGGTTCAAAGTTTTGTTAACATATAACCAATTTCAGTTGTTTTTGTTCGCATTTTTGGTATTTTACTGAGTTTTTCGGCAATCTTGCTGTAAAAAATGTTGAAATTCTTAACAAAAGTGTTAATGGTTTTGATTTTAAAGACAGTAAAAGTGCTGAACATTTTGATCCAAAGTTTTGCTAAAATGTTGTCTACATTTTTCAAAATTGAGCCTTTTCTTTCAAAAATGCAGTTCTATAGAATATTTTGTTCAAATTAGCGGGCAGTACAAACCTAAAACATGCGGACACAACAATCTTCTCAACCTCCATAAATCGCCAGTGTCGTTTGCTAGGAGAATGTGCCGGAATTTAATATTTGCTCATTTTCTAATTTAACATTGATTATAACATGACAATATACAATGAAGCCAAAAGTTTTGATATATTGACCTTTTTTGTAAAACTGTGTTTTGCTATTATTTGGATCAATTACCTTTTTCTAAAGGACGACAAGATTATGAAGGCTAGTTTTGGTCTGTTCGTCGGTTTGAATTCTATTGGTCGCTGTTTTTTTTTTAAATATTTTTGATTTTTT
Source organism: Convolutriloba macropyga (assembly GCF_964194025.1). Classification (NCBI taxonomy): domain Eukaryota; kingdom Metazoa; phylum Xenacoelomorpha; order Acoela; family Convolutidae; genus Convolutriloba; species Convolutriloba macropyga. The sequence continues at coordinate 30,740,695 of NC_134479.1, forward strand.
TTCTCTAAGTGAAGTACCGGATTGATATTACACCGCATTTACTTCATTTTGTTGCCCAATTACCGACAGATTTTTTTGTACGTGCAAATGAGGCTCAATGAACGTATATCAAATATTCAGTGATAAGTTTATGGCTTCATAAACATTGTAAAATGTTCTTTTTAATTTGCGTTATTTTTTAGTGTACAGACTTAGTCTCGTCAATGACATGTCCCAATAGTGTCCTATGGAGCTACGTAGTTGAAACGTTATTTTTATGGCTTTCACAACTTTGTTTTTAAAAAGAATAGATTTTTGAGCTTTTTTCCATACTTTTTTTCATCTTTTTTCTGTCAACTTGCAGCTCATTTCCAGCAGCGGTCGCATAATTTTTTTAATGAGTTAGCCTTCACTGTGTTTTTTGTTTTATGGATTGGTTTTTGGCTCTGAAACGTTCATGCGTTTTGAAGTTTTCATACATTTTCGGTTTTGTAGTTTTCATACATTTTGTTTTGTCGGTTTTTTGTACATTTATCTTTGTCTTGTCACGTTTTCACGCTAATGACAGGACACATTTCGAAACAAAGGCTTCGAATAAATGCGCAATTGAATTTAACTTGGGTTTTTACTAAATAGATTCTGTTTCTTACGGCTTCGACACCGTTTTCTCGCAAAGTTTTTGATTTTCTAAATTTACCTTTTTTTCATTCTTTTTGTAGTTGCATGATATATTTTGGATAATGACACGTCTATGGCCCTTTTTGGAAGGAGAAATTGATCTATATAAATGTTTAAGCTTAAAGTTAATGGTCTTTTGACTATGATTTTATTTGTTTGAAAAAGTTATCATTGTTTTTTGAACTTTTCTGCTTTTTTAAAATTATTTCCCTACTTCTATCCACTTATAGCTTTTTTCCAGCGAAGAGGTCTCATCAGTTTGCTAATGAATTGAACTTTGTTTTTACTGCTTTTTAGGTTTTCAGAAATGGTTTTTTGGTTTTGAGACTAAGAGTTCTCATATTTTTTTGTACAATGGTAATTTTTCTGTACATTTGTATATCTTGTTTTTTGACATCTTACATTAATGGCAGAACAGTTGCCATAGAAACAGCGTTAAAAGATGACGCAATTAGAACTATTGAGAGTTTTGAATGAATAGGTTATGGTTTTTGACGACTTCGACACTTTTCTCGCAAAATTTGCCTCATGAATTTTGCCCATGTTTGTCGTTCTTTTTAATGTCATATATTCTGGATAAGGAAAGGTATCAGGGGCTTTCTATTGAGGTATAAATGAACCTATCTAAGTGTTTAAGTCCAAAGCTAATGGTTTTCATGACTAGAATTTGTTTTAACAAATATTGTTTTTAACGTTTCCTGCTTTTGTTTTCTTCTTTCCGTTAGTATGTTGTTTAGGCTGTTCAATCGAAGTTTGCATTATGTTTTGCTGACGTTGATTTAAATAGTTGTTTCATGCTCAAAATAATGGATTTTTGGCTTTGTTTCATAGAGCTCTCATAAAAATTTTTATGATTTTGGAATTTGTGTCCAAATTTGTTCAATTTTTGTTCTAACATGCCAATAATTAAATTCAAGTCCCATTTGCGTTGAACGTAGGACCTATTTTGTAAATTTATTTTTATTTTAATGTATATCTTAGTATTTCAATCGCTTGGACACTGATTTTTAGCAAATTTTTATTGGAGTCTTCATTGTTTTCATTATTTGTCGTTCTTTTATTAGTCGTAAGACGTAATCTGGTTAATGAGAGGTCTCAATGTCTTCTGGAGTTTTAAATGAACCTGTTCAATGATTTCAGTTGATAGCTAGTGGTGTCCATCTCTTCAATTTTTTTTTATTTTTAGAAAATAAAATCGTTCTTTTTAACTTTGCGATCTTTTTTGTCTAATTGTTACCTAGACATTTTATGGGCAGGTCCTATCTTTTGTTGAGTGAATTAAATTTTGTGTCGAATTTTGTTTTTATGTTGTGCTAAATTGACCTCTTTAAGTTTTTTAAAAATATTAATTTTTGGTCTATTTTTGGTATACTGTTTGGTTTTGCTGTTTATTTTTGTCTGTTTGTCTTGCATTGTAGTCTTGTTAATGGCGTATCTTACCGGCACTATATAACAACATTGTATAATTAGTTTAATGGCTTCAGTTTAAAGTAATTTTTTTATTCATACAACAATTGTTTTTGAGAAAATTTTAAATTTGTGAAAGTTTTCGGTCTTCCTCTCTTGGAAGACAATTGAATCAAAAATGTAGATGAGTGGTGTGGGAACATAGCGACCGCACATTACCGAGCCTCTGTTACCTACTTCAATCAAAGTAGTCATGAACCCGTAAAGATATTTGAACATTAAACAAATGTGTAGAATAACTTTTTTGCTGGGAAAAAGTCAGGGGATCGTTTGTCAGGTGGTTATATTTATTACTTGATTGAGACATTGTTGGTTTTTACTTTTTCTTCCAACTGAATTTTTTTGCCAAAAGAATTAGTTCTTGTTCTTGCGAATGTTATTCAGTAATTTTTGTTTGCTCAACGTTCAGCTTTTGAAGTATGGGTATTAGTCCGAAACTTTTTTCAACGATGAAATTTATATTGATGGCGTATCTTGAAACTCTCGCTTAAGCGTTTTATAATATAGAATCGAGTTTTTAAGCCAGTCTTCCACATTTTATTTGTTTTTGAACTAGCTTCGCTGTATCGACTTTCGGCCTTGTGAAAAAGGGTGCGGCATTAGTCATTTTTCGGCTCTGTTGGCATAGATGGATCGTTGCATATCATAAACCACACATTGGTAACAATGCCTTTCACTAATATTTCGAATTGTTTTAAGCAACTGTTTTTCTGCGAATTGATCGGTAGCTGGGTTATAAATTTGTTTTGATATATAATTAACTTCCAATATTTGCGCTGCAGTGGAAATAAGGAAGAGAATATCAGATTTTCAAACCTTAGTGTTTGCTTTTTATCATAGATTGGAGGTGGTCCTATTGGTATTTTCATGCCATTTTCTGTCAATTTTGTCCTCGGATAACTTCTACGCATGACCGCATGAATTTTGTCAGAATAAAAATTGCTGACCTGAATTCTCATACCAACAGCGTGTAATGGGCTAGAAGCCAAACGCCCACTCGTCGTTTTTGAACAAAATGTTGGACGTCAATTGGCATTGTTTGTCATTACCGGTTTCAATTATTCATGTTTATTGTTAAAGCTTTAACACAATGCTTAATCATTTCTTTGTTCAGGTGTTCTCACAGGAACCCTCATCGTCACCCCCAAACAATCAGGGGCAAGTCTACCCCCATAACCTTCAGCAACAACAACATCAACACCTGAACGCATCAGGAACAAATTACGACAAACCGAACAGATTACAATTTCAATATACACCTCCTATTCACTTGCAGCAAACAGCTAATGCTAAAAACACTCCCGTGTCAAGAGTTTCAGATAAAAGCTCCACGGGCTCTGGTCATGCCCCGACATCCCCGACGGGACCAGATCCTGGGTTCCCAACTCAGTTGAGCAATTCAGTGGCCTCAAAAGGTGTCGCAACAACAGTCATGACCAACGCTAATGCTAACAACAACACTCTCCTAACCGCTGCTAGTAATAACTCGACAACTAACAGTATTCATAACAACAACAATAATATAAATCTGACAAGTAATATTGCGAGTAGCGCTAATAGCAAATCGAATGGTGCTATAGGATTGGGGTCCAAACAACAACAGCAGCAACAGTATCCTTATCATATGCAGGCGCAACAAACGACAACAACTCATTCGATGGCGGGTGATAGCTATAGCCACAACAATCATCAGAACAGTTTAGGACAGAGTCAGCAAAGTGCGCTGCCAGTTAGCATCACTTCGGCTGTTGCGCCCAATCACAGTTCTTCAAAGGTGACCTTTCAACATATGCACCTATTAATGTTTTCGATTAATGAGATAACTACAACTTTTGGACAGTATCATCGATACCCAATGCTGAATTTTTGAGCCTTGCCCATTATAGCCGCAACTTAGTGGTCATATAACATAAAGACAGAAGTAAGCGTTCTAGACGAATGGGTGTCTAGCAGAATGAGAAAAGAGTGAATCCCAGCCAGATCCTTGAATTCATAAGCCGAACAATCTGACTTAAATTTAAGTATCAGCCAATGTAAGAATTGGCGAATTAAAGCGGTCATCGTCGCTTTATTAATTGCTCTCGAACGAAGTTCGTAGCAATTATTGTGACGTTTTGGTCTTTTCTTAATGCAAATTTTTTGCTTGACCGTTTTTGCGATTTTCTTCAACATTCTTTGACTTCTCAAGTGACTTTTTCTCGCTTTCGTTCTTCATTTTTGAGTGATCACTATTGTTCTCACTCTGAAATAAAGCTTGTTGCTAATAAAAAATCGGTTACAGAATAGGAAAAAGAAGGGCTTGATAGCCGAAGGGGCAGTGCTAATAGTGAGAGAGCTGCAGGTCCAAGGTTCGAATCCCGGCGTGGTCAAATATTTTTTCACCCATAAAGAAAAATTTATCTAGGCTGCAACCCCTGAATTAAATTGCCTTGCCTGTCGTTCGAGAGCAATTCTTCCGACATTAGTCGGTTTATGTTTAATTGCTCTCAAACGAAGTTTGTAGCAATTATATTAGTCCTGTCGGTGTTTTTCGCTTGACCAATTTTTCGTCTGAAGCTTTTGACTTTTCGTCCTCAAAAACGGGATAACAGGTAGCGCCCAGCGGGCATTAAGTGCTCTTAGAGCCTTTCAGCTCTGTTTCAGCTCAAACTGTTTTGGAGACTTATACTTATGGTGTGAAGGGCGGTTCTTAGAGGTTGAGACACCCCCTCCCCCTGTTGACCCCCCACCCCCACTATTGCCTCCACCCCCCACCGCGATGTTCCCTCCGACACAGTGTTGCCCCTCATCAGCCCCCGGTGCAACCCCCCCCCCCCCCGTGGCTAGCAACTGACGAAGCCAACCGCTCGCCGGTCGTTTGAGAGCAATTCGCCCGACGTTAGTCGGTTATGTTCAGCTATGATGTGCAGTTGTGTTGCTCTCAAGTCGACGTGTTCGTGACCGCAAACCCTCAAAAATTCTTGCGCTAAGCCAGTAATATCTTTTGCGATCGCGTTCTGCTTTTCAAAGCGGGTTTTTAGTTTTAGCTCTAAGTTTTTCAGGGTGTTTGTCTCAATTTCTTAGCTAGTAATTGTACGTTTCTAATTATTTATATCTATCTGGAGCAAACATTAGACTTTAAGTTAAAATTTTGAGCTATTTTTGCCATTTTTTGTGCTGGACAATATTTTTGCAGTTTTTGTAATTTTCTGGAGTATTTTTGGATAACATTGGATGATCTTAGAATTTGATCCATTTTAATTTTGATTAATTGCTCTTAATTGAAAAACATTTTTTATAAACGTGTGTGTTTTTTTTATGCAAATTTTCTGCTTGATCGTTTCTGCACTATTCAGAATAATCGACTTTTGAAGTCTTTCACGCACTTCTTTTTGGTTTTTGAGTGATTTCAATTGCTCTCACTCCTAAGTAAAGTCTGATTAAATCTGATTTTAAGATTTTCGCAGTAGTTTCATGTGTTCACTTTTCAATCTTAATTTAATCACTTTTATTTAAAAGAGCTGTTGTGTAGAACTTGTTAATAATAGGTGACTTTTGAAGGTTAGACAGGCTATCACTGAAGTAAATTATAACGTGTAAATTTTTTGCAGGTTTTTTGATTGCGATTGTTAAATATTTTGTGTCTCTTACAGGCTTTAGGCGAGTCACTAATTGATCAATAAGATTTAAAATTTTCTAAGAAAAATTGTAAAATACCATTTTACTTTTTTCATAAAATTTTGTTTTGATTTTCTTTTCTCAGTAAATTTTCCGTTATTATCCGTTATTATGTACCGCTTCTTTAAGTTGCAGGTTGTTCTTTGAACGAGAACTAGTTTGAAAGTTTTTATCCGAATAGTTGTGAGTCGCAGCGTGTGTGGAAATGTCATATTTTATCATTTTTAGTAACCAGATTTGACTTTTCGCATTTTTTTACTGTTTTTATTATTTTAAAATGGGTTGTATAATTAAGTAGAGAATTCATTGTGTTTTGTAAGTAGGTGACTGAGGCATAAGTTGATATGAGTCGTTATGTTTTGGAGTCTACTGGCTATGTTTTCCTAAGATCTGGTTACTCATTTTCATGATTTTGGAAGTTGAAGTGATATAGGTCACGCAGAAACAGGAAGTAGAGCGGAAAATCTAGTTGTACTGCGTGGTAAAATGTTTTGCCGTATTTTAAAAAAGAGTTATATAACGGTATTTGATCAAAAATTCGCCTTGCTAGTTTTTTGTTCATGTGGCAGTTTTTGCCTCTGATTTTTTCTAAATGGTTTTTGCAATTCATTCATAGTCCATTTTTTTTTCTAAATGGTTTTTGCAATTCATTCATAGTCCATTTTAGGCCTAGAGTTTTTGTTAACTCAATGAAATCTCTTTCAAGTTTAGGCCAATACTTGTCCTGTTAAGTTTTTTACTTCGTCGAACAAAAATTTGTTTCGCTTTACCTCAGATCATAGCTTGTTTATTGCTCTCAAACGAAGTTGGTAGCAATTATATTAATCTTTTAGATATCTTTTTATTAGTGTTTTTAAATGCGATTTTGCGTGACCAATTTTTTCTGTCTGGCTAATATGACTTTTCGTCATCCAAAATGGGACAAGCAGGTAAAGCCCGGAGGGCGATAAGTTCTGTTGAGCTTTTCGACCTACTAGACTCTAAAGATGCGAATCACCGAAACTGTTTTGGAGACATAGTTTCTTGGTATGAAAGGAGGTTCTTGGATTTTGACCCCCTCGCCCCCATGTCACTTACCCCCAAGTCAGTCTTCCCTACGCCTCGCTCCCCACGCCCTCTGAAACTCGTTTGAGAGCAATTCGTCCAACGTTAGTTTGCGTAAATATTTTGACTTCTTGACTATTCTCTCATTCTGCTCAGTGATTTTAATGAGCAGTTGCTCAGCAAAACAAACTAGAATGAACAGAGTCACTATCGAAAATGGAAATAAAAAAAGCGGGATACATCCAAGTTTTTTAAAGCCCAATTTTTGATGCCCGCTACTTGAACTTTTTTCTGATAAGTCTTAGTTACCATCTCTAATGCTTATTGGTATTGATTATAGCCCCTGAATCCTCTATTTAGGAAACAGTACTATCTAGTCATGAAATGAAATCAAAATAGTTCGCTCTTGAAAGAGGTCTTTGTGCAGCGATCATTTAATCCTAATCGGAGTTATGGGAATAAAAGGCGGCTATTTGGGCAATCTGACGGTATTTAAAAAAATGTTAGTGCTGAAAAATTGCGTTTTAACTACTGAATTTGCAAGTGACCAATGAAAGAGCGGGAATTTTTTTCGCTTTTTCTCATTCTGCTAGACGCCCATTTCGCTAGATGGCCTCCCTTATAGCTCTCCTTAAAACCATAATCGGGGGTTTAAATTTTATGGGTGGGGGCTATAATGAGAAATATCCAAATTTTCAAGTTTTTGTGTTAGGTTGTTACGAAACTTTTGTGTGTTTAGCAACTCGCAAACGCCAGTCCAGCTACTGGTAGTCGCGCTGAAATGACAGAGAAACAGCGCAAGGTTGCAGACATGATCAGTGCTACGAGACCACCTCCCAAAAACAGCAACAATCAAGTTGGAGCGAGTAATAATGCCAGTGCATACAGTCCCAAGTCACCTCTAGTGTCCACATCTCTCCATCATCACACACAGCAACAGATACCAGGTACGAACAACAGAGGAGTCAAATCATATTTTTGATAGCATGCCTTATAACAGGTATTTGTCAATTTTGACTGTAAAACTGTCCAATTGATTTTTGCATGTGATAATAGTTGTGCTTCCTGTTTTAATATCAAAGACACGCGAATTCTCAATATCCGTTTTGTGCAATTTTTTTTGGTTGTTTTTGTGCATAAAAATAACCTGTGTCAAGATGTCTGAAATAAAATTGTCTTATTTCAAAAAGTTAACCCAACAAAGAATTGAGGATGACCAACGCGGGAATTCATAAAGAGAGAAAAAGCTTTTTCTTCCAGGTACACCAAAATCCTCTAGAGCAGCAACGTCCCAACAGAAGCAGCAACAGCATCAGTCTAACACGACGTCGACAACGACAACAGCCTCTTCAGTCACCAGTCCTTTGTCGCCCAAGAGTGCTTCCAAATCACATCACCAACTGCAAAATCAAACAGGTGTTTTAATTACTCAAATAATGTATGTAGAAATTAATTGAGTCCTTTTTCAACTTAATTATTTGTCTAACCAATTTTTTTTTCGGTGACTTTGCATGCATGTCTAATATCCTGGTTTTTCGCGATAACAATGGCTCTCATTCCGAATTTTAATGCTTGGCATAGTTATAAGGCTAGCATTGGTCTCATGTTTATAGCTGCGAAGCTGTAAGCTGAGCGAAGCTATATTGCGGTGCTCTTGGTTTTTTACAATTCAAAGAATTTGAATTGTATTGGGGCGCTGTCTCTTTTTTAAAGATCTGTTCACACATTTTCCTGATTTTTGAAGTCCAATTGAGTAGTGATTTTGGTCACGCCGAAACAGGAAGTGGAGCGAAAAAGCGAATGGTTTTGCGGCGTAAATTTTTTTCGCTCTAAATTTAAGGTAGACTGAGAAAACGGTGTTTGAGCAAAAATTCGCTTTCTCGCTAGTGGTTTTTTTTGTTCACATGCGGCAATTTCACTTAGATTTTTACTGTTTTTTCAATTTTTTTGATCTGATTTTTTTCTAAATGGTTTTCCCAATCCATTCATACTCCGTTCTAGGTCTAGTTTTCTGTTTAGTCAATGAAAATTCTTTGAATTGTACGTCAGGACTTGTCCTGCTATGTTTTTTTGTTTCGTCGTCTGACGCTCTTTTTTCGTTTTACTTGTTCACATAGCAAAGCTGAAAAAGTCAAATTTTCTGAATGACTTCTTCCTCTCACTAACGGCATTTGCGCGCGTGACGTCATTTCTCACTCGCTTTATCTATCTCTATTATATGGCACGCGTTTCTATTTCTATTATATGGCACGCAGGTCTATTCTTTCGCAGCTATTCCGGCAACCTGCCGGCTAAGTTTATAAATAGATTTTGAATGCGTGATAATGTTTGCCTTTAAAATGTCGACATGTTGTTGTTAAGTGCTCCCGGACGAAGTTTGAACCAATTATCATAGATGTATATAATTTACGAATCGATGGTTACAAACCCGAGTATTGGTTTGCTGTTGGCTTTTTTTAAGCCAATGATTTTTTTGGTTTTCTCTTGTTTAATAATGACTATTGAGCTGCTCTCCTTTTTACAATTTTCGCGCTGTCTTTTTTTACATCTGCTACATGTTCATGATAATTGAAATCAAATTGAACAAGTGATTTTCGCCATGACGAAACCGGAAGTGGAGCCAAAAAGAAAGGACTAATCAATAATAAATGGACTCATACTTTGATTCAAGGAAATGTGTTTTACTGTGTGTGTGTCACTCTAATTGAAGGTTCTTTGAGAGCAGCTAATAGAAGCTGTAATATGTTATACAGATTCTTAATCATCACCTTACATCTCAGCAATCAATAAAAGGCAATTTTTTCGGTGACTCTTTGCATGCATGTCTAAATTCCTGGTTTTTTGCGATAACAATGGCTCTCATTCCGAATTGTAATGCTTGGCATAGTTATAAGGCTAGCATTGGTCTCATGTTTATAAATAGATTTTGATTGCGTGATAATTTTTGCCTTTAAGATGTCGACATGTTGTTGTTAATTGCTCCCGGACGGAGTTTGAACCAAGTATCATAGATGTATGTGTTTCTACAAACCGATGGCTAAAAACCCGAGTATTGGTTTGCTATTGGTTTTTTTCGAGCGAATGATTTTTTTGGTTTTCTGTTGTTTAATAATGAATATTGAGCTGCTCTCTTTTTTTACAATTTTTGCGCTGTCTTTTTTAGACCTGCTACATATTCATGATAATTGAAGTCAAATTGAACAAGTGATTTTCGCCATGATGAAACCGGAAGTGGAGCCAAAAAGAAAGGACTAATCACTAATAAATGGACTCATACTTTGATTCAAGGAAATGTGTTTTACTGAGTGTGTGTCACTCTAATTGAAGGTTCTTTGAGAGCAGCTAATAGAAGCTGTAATATGTTATACCGATTCTTAATCATCACCTTACATCTCAGCAATCAATAAAGGGGAATTTTTTCGGTGACTCTTTGCACGCATGTCTAAATTCCTGGTTTTTCGCGATAACGCTGGCTCTCATTCCGAATTGTATTGCTTGGGATAGTTATAAGGCTAGCATTGGTCTCATGTTTATAAATAGATTTTGAATGGGTGATAATTTTTGCCTTTAAGATGTCGACATGTCGTTGTTAATTGCTCCCGGACGAAGTTTGAACCAATTATCATAGATGTATGTGTTTCTACAAACCGATGGCTAAAAACCCGAGTATTGGTTTGCTATTGGTTTTTTTCGAGCGAATGATTTTTTTGGTTTTCTGTTGTTTAATAATGAATATTGAGCTGCTCTCCTTTTTTACAATTTTTGCGCTGTCTTTTTTAGACCTGCTACATATTCATGATAATTGAAGTCAAATTGAACAAGTGATTTTCACCATGATGAAACCGGAAGTGGAGCCAAAAAGAAAGGACTAATCACTAATAAATGGACTCATACTTTGATTCAAGGAAATGTGTTTTACTGTGTGTGTCACTCTAATTGAAGGTTCTTTGAGAGCAGCTAATAGAAGCTGTAATATGTTATACCGATTCTTAATCATCACCTTACATCTCAGCAATCAATAAAGGGGAATTTTTTCGGTGACTCTTTGCACGCATGTCTAAATTCCTGGTTTTTCGCGATAACGCTGGCTCTCATTCCGAATTGTATTGCTTGGCATAGTTATAAGGCTAGCATTGGTCTCATGTTTATAAATAGATTTTGAATGGGTGATAATTTTTGCCTTTAAGATGTCGACATGTCGTTGTTAATTGCTCCCGGACGAAGTTTGAACCAATTATCATAGATGTATGTGTTTCTACAAACCGATGGCTAAAAACCCGAGTATTGGTTTGCTATTGGTTTTTTTCGAGCGAATGATTTTTTTGGTTTTCTGTTGTTTAATAATGAATATTGAGCTGCTCTCCTTTTTTACAATTTTTGCGCTGTCTTTTTTTAGACCTGCTACGTATTCATGATAATTGAAGTCAAATTGAACAAGTGATTTTTGCCATGATGAAACCGGAAGTGGAGCCAAAAAGAAAGGACTAATCACTAATAAATGGACTCATACTTTGATTCAAGGAAATGTGTTTTACTGAGTGTGTGTCACTCTAATTGAAGGTTCTTTGAGAGCAGCTAATAGAAGCTGTAATATGTTATACCGATTCTTAATCATCACCTTACATCTCAGCAATCAATAAAGGGGAATTTTTTCGGTGACTCTTTGCACGCATGTCTAAATTCCTGGTTTTTCGCGATAACGCTGGCTCTCATTCCGAATTGTATTGCTTGGCATAGTTATAAGGCTAGCATTGGTCTCATGTTTATAAATAGATTTTGAATGGGTGATAATTTTTGCCTTTAAGATGTCGACATGTCGTTGTTAATTGCTCCCGGACGAAGTTTGAACCAATTATCATAGATGTATGTGTTTCTACAAACCGATGGCTAAAAACCCGAGTATTGGTTTGCTATTGGTTTTTTTCGAGCGAATGATTTTTTTGGTTTTCTGTTGTTTAATAATGAATATTGAGCTGCTCTCCTTTTTTTACAATTTTTGCGCTGTCTTTTTTAGACCTGCTACATATTCATGATAATTGAAGTCAAATTGAACAAGTGATTTTCGCCATGATGAAACCGGAAGTGGAGCCAAAAAGAAAGGACTAATCACTAATAAGTGGACTCATACTTTGATTCAAGGAAATGTGTTTTACTGTGTGTGTCACTCTAATTGAAGGTTCTTTGAGAGCAGCTAATAGAAGCTGTAATATGTTATACCGATTCTTAATCATCACCTTACATCTCAGCAATCAATAAAGGGGAATTTTTTCGGTGACTCTTTGCACGCATGTCTAAATTCCTGGTTTTTCGCGATAACGCTGGCTCTCATTCCGAATTGTATTGCTTGGCATAGTTATAAGGCTAGCATTGGTCTCATGTTTATAAATAGATTTTGAATGGGTGATAATTTTTGCCTTTAAGATGTCGACATGTCGTTGTTAATTGCTCCCGGACGAAGTTTGAACCAATTATCATAGATGTATGTGTTTCTACAAACCGATGGCTAAAAACCCGAGTATTGGTTTGCTATTGGTTTTTTTCGAGCGAATGATTTTTTTGGTTTTCTGTTGTTTAATAATGAATATTGAGCTGCTCTCCTTTTTTACAATTTTTGCGCTGTCTTTTTTTAGACCTGCTACGTATTCATGATAATTGAAGTCAAATTGAACAAGTGATTTTTGCCATGATGAAACCGGAAGTGGAGCCAAAAAGAAAGGACTAATCACTAATAAATGGACTCATACTTTGATTCAAGGAAATGTGTTTTACTGAGTGTGTGTCACTCTAATTGAAGGTTCTTTGAGAGCAGCTAATAGAAGCTGTAATATGTTATACCGATTCTTAATCATCACCTTACATCTCAGCAATCAATAAAGGGGAATTTTTTCGGTGACTCTTTGCACGCATGTCTAAATTCCTGGTTTTTCGCGATAACGCTGGCTCTCATTCCGAATTGTATTGCTTGGCATAGTTATAAGGCTAGCATTGGTCTCATGTTTATAAATAGATTTTGAATGGGTGATAATTTTTGCCTTTAAGATGTCGACATGTCGTTGTTAATTGCTCCCGGACGAAGTTTGAACCAATTATCATAGATGTATGTGTTTCTACAAACCGATGGCTAAAAACCCGAGTATTGGTTTGCTATTGGTTTTTTTCGAGCCAATGATTTTTTGGTTTTCTGTTGTTTAATAATGACTATTGAGCCGCTCTCCTTTTTTACAATTTTTGCGCTGTCTTTTTTAGACCTGCTACATATTCATGATAATTGAAGTCAAATTGAACATGTGATTTTCGCCATGACGAAACCGGAAGTGGAGCCAAAAGAAAGGACTCATCAATATTAAGTGGACTCATACTTTGATTCAAGGAAATGTGTTTAACTGAGTGTGTTTCACTCTAATTGAAGGTTCTTTGAGAGTAGCTTATAGAAGCTGTAATATGTTATTGATTCTTAATCATCATCCTGCATCTCAGCAATTAATAAAAAGCCATTTTTCGACTGTTTTTTGAAACCAAGGGTCAAAGTTTTCCGCTCAGGGAAAACTTTCCTACGAGAAAAACTTCATTTTGAATTTTTTAACCAATGGTGGCCTAATAAGCAATGTTCTCTATAGCTGTTAGCTGAGCCAAGCTATTTTGTTGCTCTTTGTTTTTTGCTTTCCTATCTGACGCTCTGACTCGTATTACCTTTTTCACACCGCCATTATCAAAGTTTTTTCAGACGTTCATGCAGCTCTTTCACTACTCTTTGTTGCTTTTATGTGCGTGACGTCATTTCTGAAACTAATTGGAACTGAACAGTGAGTTTTTAAAAATTATAAATGTCTTACTCCAAATGACTTTTCAGCTTCTATATCCATTAAGGTTACTCTAAGTTCATTAATGTTACTCTTTTAAGTTCATTGTGGTTACTCGAAACCTTTTCAAGATCAATAAAGGCGTCTTAAATAATGAAGACTGGTTATAATAAAGCATGGCTATCAAAATGTAAGATTTTTTCAGAAAATTCTGGAAAAACATTTAATTTCTTAAGTGCGTATTATATTTTGCATCAGCTCAATTCTGTGTCTGTTCCAATATATATTCCACTGCACGTAAGTCTGTTTCTCAGCTATTCGGACAATCTACCGGCAATGTACCCTTGATTTATAATAGAATTCAATTTGATTCATTTCGGGTGCAATTAGACAATAAAATTTAGCTGAAGAAAATTTAGCTTAGCGCATCTACGTAGTGATTTAGTGTTATCATTTGGACGACATTTCTTAAAAGAAAGATGACGCAGTTGTTCGGTTTATCACTCTTTAGTGCGCAACCATAATTCCATCTTATTAATTGAGGCGCTTGTAACAAAAGTTGTCCGCCGAACTTGAAATCGGGTAGCGGTTCATAATTTGGTCGAAATTCCAATCGTATTGAACGTTTATATGATGGTTTCTAAGTTGGTTAGAGTTGCAGATTTTGTGGCCAAAGTGGCTAACGTTTCAATTCAATTTGTGTTTGACAGGAGGGTCATCGGTTCCGAGTCAACTGAAGTCACCGCAATCTAGCTCCAAACACAAACACCAGCAGGACTCAGCTACAGGTTAATTGAGTACTTATTGCATCTGAATGAAAACAGCCTAATTGCTGAGTTTTTTTGATCCGCTGGCAGCAATACTACGAGCAGAACGTCAATAATACGCAAAATTATGAGAAAAATCCAATAATACAGCTACCAGTTACCTCAACTGTCCATTATCTGGCCATTAAGCAAACTCAAATAATAGGTTGTATTGAAGGACATGTGATATAATTTTCAGTATCAATGCTCAGTTTTGTTCGTAGAATACCTATATTGCCTCATGCAAAAATCATGCACTTTTTAAATTAAGCGCATACTTTGTTCAATACTCGCTATTAATGGTTTCAGTCAGCTATAACTCGTTTCAGTCCATTAATAGCTCGATGCGCCGAAAAGCTGAAGGGGAGGAATTATATGATCAACTGTCTTTTTTGGTCTTTCAATTGTGGCCGGTTGACATATTTGACGTAGAAAGACATGAGTGGAATCATTAGAAAGCCCACGGAGCGTAGAATTGTAAATTCAATTTCGTCTTTTTCGATTATTAGTCCAGGTTTTAAAGTCCTGGTGAACATTCGTGGTTTTACCGTAATTTTTGACTAATTTGGATGTTTTCGCCCAATTTTGCTAATATTAGATAGCTACTGTCGAGACCAACCGCTTGCCACTTGGTTGAAAGCAATTCGCTGAACGTTAGTCTGTTACATTTTAGGGTCTGCACATCATTTTGACTTTTCAATGAGACGTCAACTTAAGGAAGCCATTTGTGGTAACGCTAAAGTAGGAATGGGAAATGAATGAGCTGTTTTACAGCGTAAATTGCTTTTGAATAAATTGCTTTTTTGAAGAAATTTTTGGAATTATAAAGAATTTTTGTCACGTGCTGGAATTTGGCTGCTGTTTCCGCTGTTTTTTTTATTTTCTACAATTGCTCTGAAAGCTGAGGTATGTATTCTAATTGTGCATGCTATTGCTTGAATGTATTAATGGACAGTCAATAATTTTTTATAACTTTGTTTCCATGCGTTTTCATAAAATATTTGTGATTGGTTTTTTAGTTTCACTCGTAGTTGTTGTTTGATGTCTTGGCACTTAGCTTTATTGACGAATGATCCCTTTGACAGTTTGAAAGCGTAGCGATATTATAATTATATATTAGTTTCTTTATAATAGTGATATTATATTTATATAGCGGTTTCTTTAACCGTGTATTTGTTTTCGTTATTTTGACATTAGGGTTTTTAATTGCTCTCAAACGAAGTTTTCAGCAATTATAATAGTCCTGTGGTCTTCTTTTTTCGAATTTTTCGCTGGACCGATTTTTCGTCTGACGCATTTGACTTTTCGTCCTTAGAAACGGGATAACAGGTAGCGCCCAGCGGGCATTAAGTGCTCTTAGATCTTTTCATCTCACTAGTCTCTAAGTATGCGATTCACAGAAACTGTTTTGGTGACTTATACTTATGGTGTGAAGAGCGGTTCTTAGAGGTTGACACCCCCACAATACCCCCCCGCTGCGGGCACCTCACATCCTTCAATTAAGCTAAAGCTAGCTGAAAGCAATTTGCTCCGACGTTAGTCGGTTGTGTTCCATTGATTTGTTACCACCATGGGTTGACGCTCCAAGACGTTATAAAGCGAATTTTTTGTTGAATTTTAACACTCTGCTGGTGAGTTTGGAATTTGAGTTTTTGATGTCATTTTTGCCGGATGCTTATTGTTTTTTTAATCAATCGGTTGTTAGATTTTTCGAGCGCACTTAATAAGTCTTAATTGTGTGTACGAAATTCAATTAAAATAAATAGGGTTTAACCAAGCTGTTTAATCATTAAGATTTTTCTTGAAGGACCTTAATGTTTGAAGTTGGTTTGAAAATAGGATAGAAGATGAGTTCAGAATCTCGTTTTTGTTTGTCGAAATTAGGTTTATTTTTTAATGACCAATTCTTTTTTGTGCTCAACAAATTGTTTTAATAATTTTTTTTCAACTAAATGTGAAAAATACTGCTCATTTTAATTTTCGTTCATTCTACTTAAAGACAAAACAAGCAGATTGGTATTAACCTCACTGGTATATATGTCTCTCCTAATCTGAAAATACATCAAATTTTGAATTACAAAGCGTTATTTGCTTTTTAATTGATGAATTATTCCTATATCTTCTTGATTTGGCAGATATTTTAGCCAAGAACGTTGGATCATTACGTAAATTACCGAGTGTCCTTGTTGAATTTTTATCCGTGACTTGTTGCTTCTAAGTAAGATTTTTTCTCTAAGCTTATTGAACATTACATTGTCTCTGGTAGAAATAATTACCGGGACTTTATGGCCAGCGGAATGCTTGGCCTTGTTGAGTTTCCTTTTGTCCATGACGAATAGTTGAGAAAATACATTTAAAATGTCCAAATTTTTTCGTTGCAATTTTTCGATAGTTTTTAGCTTTTCATGGATGATATCTATGCACACATTAGATATGGACAGCTATAGAACTCAATACATGTGTCTTTGGCTCCCATCAGAGAATACTCGCTCCATTTTTGTCTCATTTGGCAAAAAAAATGGAAACAATAATTTTCATATTAGACTGCAATGAAAAATGATCGACAATTTTTTGACCACCAATTGAGCCATAGTTATAGACTCCTGATATGATGATTTCTTATTACAAGATTTTTTAAATTTTGAAGTGAAAATGAACATTTCTGCTATTGTGTTTCAGGAGGTTCTTCATCTGGAGGTCAGCAACAACAGTTAACTAGGAGGCCTAGAAGGCAGAAAATGTCAGACGAGCAAATCATGAGCAAATTGAGTAAGTCGTGAATTTTTTTGCTCTCAAAGGAGACCTACGTCCACCTGAAGTTCGAGCAATTTGTCCGACGTTAGTCGGTTTCGCTTCAGAAACTCTATTTCAATTTGCATATTATTTGCACCCCCAAACCCATGCCATATTTTTACATGATGATTTACTATATTCTATATAAGTGTACTTGCTCTGTAACTGGTAAATGTATAGCGTACCGGGAGGGGAGGTGTTAAAAATTAGAATTAACATGAATCGTAATATCGCATAAGATATTTAGCAAAAAGTTATCAAAGCAAATCTGAACTTCATTTGCTCTTGAGAATTTTTATCAAGTTGACACCTATTGCCTTTTCCTTGAACCAGAATTTGTTTTTATGAGGTTGAGTGAAAAGCTATCATAATTCTGCTCTGATAGCGGTTAACAAAGTCGTACAAGTGTTCTTAACTAACCATTAAGCATCGCCCCTGCCTTACCGTCAAGTCGCAATCTATGATCCCAGTCGCAAACTATGCGTTGTTATATAGCATGTTGCCATGTGTAAGAATATAGAATAGCATTTGTGAGGGTGTATCGATGCAACACAGAACAGATCCGCCATCATAACTGATTAATTGCTCTTGAACGCAGTTCATAGCAATTATTGTAAACGTGTGTGTCTTTTTTTTATGCAAAATTTTTCGCTTGACGGTTTTGAATTTTCGAGTGACTTTTACGCCCTTGACTTTTTGCATTTCGCGTGATCTAAAATTCTCTCTCAATCACAATTTCAAGCAGCTGAACTCAGTTGGCGGCAATTTAATACTAAAAGTCAAATAAAAAGTGCGCCGAAACTGGCGTCATTTTTTTTACTTTAAATCTTAATAGTGGTATATGTTAACCTCTAATGTGGTTATTGAAGCCCAATATTGAACTTCTTAGTCCCATTTAGGCTACCCCTCCCCCCCCCCCCCCCGACTGAAGCAGGCTGCAATTGATTAGAGCTCCCACTAGTCGTTCAAGAGCAATTCTTCCGACGTTTAGTCGGTTATGTTTTTTAGAGCCGCAAAGTGATTACATGACAATATACCAAACGCTATTCTACCCAATTTATTCCCTTTGGTTCTTTTGTTCAGTAAGCCGGTTACAAATTAGCACTCAGTATTACAAGCATGTTTTTCCCTTAATTAGGCTGATAATTTAATCCCATGTTCGGTTGTGATAGTTTCATATCAAGTCCCTCGGGTCGTTGAGACATGGCATGGCCTGCGATGCTTGGCCAATAATGCACTAGCTAAATATTATGCCAAATAATTGTTCTGGTAGTTTCAACATTAGGATAAAATATTGGGTATATTTTGGGTATTTTGTCGCATAGGGTATACTGGCATTGGGTACTGTGTTATGCCGTAAATTGTTGCCATCTTCGCAAATCATCGAATTCGTGTTTCTTGTGCAATGATTTTGATGACAGCAATATTGTATTTGAACAGAGGAAGTGTGCAACCCGGGAGACCCGAAACGTCGCTATGTCAGTTTCAAGAAGATCGGACAAGGTGCCAGTGGGGTAGTGTTTACAGCCATGGACATACAGAGCAAAGCGACAGTGGCCATCAAACAGATGACACTGGCCAATCAACCCAAGAAGGAGTTGATCGTCAATGAGATCATCGTAATGAAGGAGAACAAAGATAACAACATTGTGAATTATTTGGACAGTTATTTAGTCGGCGAACACCAAGAGGAATTATGGGTGAGTTGCAAATTTTCGATTTTTTGAAGGCTTTTCTGACTCAGAATTCCTGATCTAATAGTTTAAACGCAAGCGTCTCACCAATGTTTTTGAATTGAGCTTGCATTGAAATTTTCTGGAACCTACTTACATCATTACAGCTATATATATATATATATATATATATATATATATATATATATAAAATATATATATATATATATATATATAAAATATATATATATATATATATATATATATATATATTTGGGGGGGGGGGGGGTTGATGTGAAAATCCCAAGTGTTTGTTGTAATATATTGATGGATTTTTGACCTCCACTCAATTTCCTTTTGATCCATAATTTCTGGCCATTTGGAGACGTAATGCCATGTAGATATTGACAAGGGTGGCTTTTACGATTGCTCCTGCACGAAATCCATTATAAATGGTCCGGTTAGAATTGGGCATTTTATGCGGGCAGGTGGTGATGGAGTTCTTGCCTGGCGGAAGTTTGACAGATGTGGTGACAGAAACAATGATGGATGAAGGCCAAATAGCCGCTGTGTGCAGAGAAGTCCTTCAGGTGAGGCTCACTTGTTTGCTAATCCGTAATGCGATTTGATCTGCTACGACCCCAGGGTAGTATATAACCGTCTGTGATCATTATTTTTTATAGCTGCGAAGCTTTAAGCTGAGCGCAGCTATATTGCGGGGCTGTTGGTTTTTTTTACAATTCAATGAATTTGGGGCGATGTCTTTTTAAGATCTGTTCACATATTTTTATGATTTTTGAAGTCAAATTGGAGTAGTGATTTTGGTCACGTCGAAACAGGAAGTGGAGCGAAAACTCGAGTGGTTTTTGCGGCGTGAAATTTTTTCGCTCTAAATTTAAAGTAGAGTGAAAAAACGGTGTTCGAACAAAAATTCGCTGTGGTTTTTTGTTGTTCACATGCGGCAATTTCACTTTGATTTTGACTGTTTTTTCGATCTTGTATATTTTTCTAAATGGTTTTCCCAAATCATTCATAGTCTCTTCCAGGTCTAGTTTTCTGTTTAGTCAATGAAAATTCTTTGAAATGTACGTCAGGAATTGTCCTGCTATGTTTTTTTTTGTTTCATCGTCTGACGCTCTTTTTTCGTTTTACATTTGTGCACACAGCAAAGCTGAAAAAGTCAAATTTTCTGAATGACTTTTTCCTCTCACTAACGCGCGTGACGTCATTTCTCACTCGCTTTTGCAAAAGTGTTTTGCGTGATTAGATTTTGATCACAAGTGACTTACCTCACTCAATAAAATGACTTTTGCACTTTAAAACTTAAGTTTAATTTGAATTTTTTAAGGTCAAATGAATTCATATGTGCCGTAAAGGTCCCTAATAAGAGACTTCTGTGGGATGAATTTTAACAAGCTTTATTAAATTATCGCTGAATGTTTTTACCTAGCTTTTTGAGCGGCGTCGATTTTTTTTTTCAATTTCGATCTATCTCTGTTTCTATCTCTATTATATGGCACGCAGGTCTATTCTTTCGCAGCTATTTCGGCAATCTGACGGCTATGTTTTAGATATTGATCACAGATGGTTAGTCGCTCCTTATTAAATAAGAGCTCCTAATTAAATTGCAGTGGATAGTCGCACCTCTCAGGAGGATATTCAAACTATTAAAAGTGCGAAATACTCATTATCACACATGAAAATTGACATCTTAATCGGGGGGGGGGGGGGAGCTGATTTGATGTCGTTTTTTAATCGTCTTAATCTTAGGGATTTTTGTACGTCTGAATTTTGTTCAATTGCAAAGTCATGAAAACATGATTTTCTATGGGTCTGTACTTGGTTTCCCTGAAAATTTTAAAGAATTTAAGTGCTCAACGGGCTTAGCTTCAACGACTTCGCTAGTTAAATGAAATTGTAGTCAGCTTCAAAGTCTTAACAACGACGTTGATCTAAGATAGTTAAAATGCTAGCTTAAAAGACAGACTGAATAGAAAAATAGGTATTAATGCATGTCATTTCTTTTTCATAGGCCCTGAAGTTCTTACATG
This sequence comes from Convolutriloba macropyga, assembly GCF_964194025.1. Lineage (NCBI taxonomy): Eukaryota > Metazoa > Xenacoelomorpha > Acoela > Convolutidae > Convolutriloba > Convolutriloba macropyga. The sequence continues at coordinate 30,761,643 of NC_134479.1, forward strand.
CTAACAACGTGATCCACAGAGATATCAAGAGTGACAACATTCTGCTTGGAATGGATGGTCAAGTGAAGCTAACAGACTTCGGATTCTGTGCTCAAATCAGTCCTGAGAACGGAAAGAGGCATGTGCTATCAGTTGGCTTCTGACAATAATAATAATTTACTTCTGCCCCTGCCTTTTGAGAAGGATTTGCCATTAATTGGGGTTGAGAATCATACAAAAGTTATCATACAAGGTCATATGGCACGTTTTTAAGCTTCGAAAGATTTCAAGCGTCCTCTGTAGAACTTATTTAGTGCAGACATCCATGAACAGATTGGTAAAGAACTTCAAAAATTGTACAATTTAATATTAGTTGTGCTAGATAGAGCCTATACTTAGTTCAAACAATTAAGCAAATTCAAAAATGAACAACCATAATTTGCCTCCATACTTCCGAAATATTGTTCTTCAAGCAAGTGTTGAAAATTGACGATCCATATCGGAAATTGATGCGCTTTGAGTTTACTTTCTAATAGTGACTCCCAAAAAATACAGTTGTAAAAGTGGTACAGTGGTACTTTATTAGTGAAAATGGTAAAAATATGTCCAGGTCAACGATGGTTGGCACTCCTTACTGGATGGCACCAGAGGTGATCAACAAGCAGCCCTATGGACCCAAGGTGGACATCTGGTCACTTGGTATTATGGCCATTGAGATGCTCGAGGGTGAGCCCCCATACCTCAACGAGACCCCAATCAAGGTATTCAAAGTTTTTTTTAACCAGTTGCTGTTTTTAAGATAACAGTTAGCATGTAGGACGATTATAGCCAAATAGTTTTAACCAAGCATTATGCTGCAGGAAATCTCAGCATCTCACTAGAAGTGCTGATTAAATTTTTTTCTTGAAGAGCGCTTTTTGGACATTTCTCACGGTAAACTTTGTAGAATTAAATATTGAAGGATGACGTATTTTAGCTCGGCGAGATGCTTAAATGGTGACTTTTCTCCGGTTCTTTTTTGCCTGTTTCAATACCAAGTTGAAAATTGTGGATATATTCAAACAGACTGACAGATGTTTTAATTCTATCGTACCTCAATCGCTACTTCCTATTGAGCTCAATTGCTTTTTGTTGCAATATGACAGTTAGTTGTCTATGGTAGCGCTCGCCTCTTGCTTATTGTGGAATGTTAAGAAAATGTCGGCACCTAAAAGTTTCAAGCATTTAGATGGGATCGTGTGTTAAAAATATATAATTGTTTGGTAACAGTATCTTCAAAACCAACATTAGCGATTGTAACTGATTGTTGTGGGCTTGTGCCAATGAAATGTTTTATTTTAGGCCCTGTACCTCATCATAAACCAGGGCACTCCCAGGCTGTCTGAGGAGAGTGAGAAGAGAGCCTCTAAAGAGTTCCTCTCCTTCCTCTCAAGTTGTCTCGAAATTGAAGTAGACAAAAGGCCCACCGCCGATGAGCTTCTCAAGGTAAGAGACACCCAAAAAAGATCAGAAAAGAACGATAGATCTTTCGTCGATAGATGTTTGTTGATAGACATAGTATTTTTTCTTCAACGAGACAGAAGTAATCGATTTAACTTTTAGGATATGACTGTGCTTAGATATAAGTTTTCCAATAAGCGTTGATATTCCTAGTGAAAGATTATAACGCGCTAACAATACAATGCTAATATATACAGAAAAGAAACTTGAAGACCTCTGAAACGGAAGGCACACTTGGTTGTTTATAGCTGCGAAGCTGTAAGCGGAGCGGAGCTATATTGCGGTGCTCTTGGTTTTTTATAGCTGTAAGCTGAGCGAAGCTATATTGCGGTACTCTTGGTTTTTTTTAATAGCCGCCCTCATCTTCTCAGCCGGCTATTAAAGCAGGCTATTATTACTTCGTCGAATAAAAAAATGTTCCGCTTTACCTCATTTTGCCGCTTTTTCAACATTTTGCGTGATATCTTTTTGACTTCTCTAGGCTAGTTTCTCTCTTCTCTCATTCTGCTAAAAGTGATTTTGAACATCAGTTGCTCAGCAAAGCAATTCAAAATGAACAGAGTCAGTATAAAAAATTGAAGTAAGAGGTAGAAACGGGATAAACCCATAAAGCCCAATTTTAGATGCCCGCTATTTGAACGTCGTTCCTATAAGTCTTAGTTACCATCTCTAATGCTTATTGGTATTAATAGTAGCCCCTGTAGCCTCTCTCTAAGAAACAGAAGTACGTTATGATCAACTACGAAATGCCATCAAAATAAATCGGCCTTAAAAAATGTTTTTAAACAAAAATCTTTGTTTTTCCAATATCTTCTATTCTCTCAATCCATGATTTTTGAGTCAAATTGGAGTAGTGATTTTGGTTACGCCGAAATAGGAAGTGGAGCGAAAAAGCGAGTGATTTTGCGGCGTGAATTTTCAATCTAATTTTAAAGCAGAGTGAGAAAACGGTGTTTCAACAAAAAATCGCCTTTTCGCTAGTGGTTTTTTTGTTCACATGCGGCAATGTCACTTTGATTTTTACTTTTTTAGCGACTTTTTGGATCGGATTTTTAAAATGGTTTTCCGAATCCATTCATGGTTCATTCTAGGCGTAGTTTTTTGTTTGAACTAATTTTCAATTTCTTGCTAGTGGTTTTTTGTTCACATGCGGCATTTTGACATTGATTTTTTTTAGTTTATCTGATTTTTATAGAAATGGTTTTCCCAATTTACTCGTAGTTCGTTCGAGGTCTAGTTTTTTGTTTAGTCAATGAAAATTCTTTGAATTGTACGTCAGGACGTGTCCGGCTATGTTTTTTGTTTCGCCGTCTGACCCTCTTTTTTCGTTTTGTTCTCACCTCAAAGCTAAAGTCAATTTTTCTGAATGACTTCTTCCTCTCCTGAACTGCTTTTGCGCTCTTTTTGACTTCTCTAGGCTAGTTTCTCTCTTCTCTCATTCTGCTAAAAGTGATTTTCAACATCAGTTGCTCAGCAAAGCAATTCAAAATGAACAGAGTCAGTGTAAAAAATTGAAGTCAGAAGTAGAAACGGGATAAACCCATAAAGCCCAATTTTAGATGACCGCTATTTGAACGTCGTTCCTATAAGTCTTAGTTACCATCTCTAATGCTTATTGGTATTAATAGTAGCCCCTGTAGCCTCTCTCTAGGAAACAGAAGTACGTTATGTTCAACTACGAAATGCCATCAAAATAAATCGGCCTTAAAAAATGTTTTTAAACAAAAATCTTTGTTTTTCCAATATCTTCTATTCTCTCAATCCATGATTTTTGAGTCAAATTGGAGTAGTGATTTTGGTTACGCCGAAATAGGAAGTGGAGCGAAAAAGCGAGTGATTTTGCGGCGTGAATTTTCAATCTAATTTTAAAGCAGAGTGAGAAAACGGTGTTTCAACAAAAAATCGCTTTTTCGCTAGTGGTTTTTTTTGTTCACATGCGGCAATGTCACTTTGATTTTTACTTTTTAAGCGACTTTTTGGATCGGATTTTTAAAATGGTTTTCCGAATCCATTCATGGTTCATTCTAGGCGTAGTTTTTTGTTTGAACTAATTTTCAATTTCTTGCTAGTGGTTTTTTGTTCACATGCGGCATTTTGACATTGATTTTTTTTAGTTTATCTGATTTTTATAGAAATGGTTTTCCCAATTTACTCGTAGTTCGTTCGAGGTCTAGTTTTTTGTTTAGTCAATGAAAATTCTTTGAATTGTACGTCAAGACGTGTCCGGCTATGTTTTTTGTTTCGCCGTCTGACCCTCTTTTTTCGTTTTGTTCTCACCTCAAAGCTAAAGTCAATTTTTCTGAATGACTTCTTCCTCTCCTGAACTGCTTTTGCGCTCTTTTTGACTTCTCTAGGCTAGTTTCTCTCTTCTCTCATTCTGCTAAAAGTGATTTTGAACCTCAGTTGCTCAGCAAAGCAATTCAAAATGAACAGAGTCAGTATAAAAAATTGAAGTCAGAGGTAGAAACGGGATAAACCCATAAAGCCCAATTTTAGATGCCCGCTATTTGAACGTCGTTCCTATAAGTCTTAGTTACCATCTCTAATGCTTATTGGTATTAATAGTAGCCCCTGTAGCCTCTCTCTAGGAAACAGAAGTACGTTATGTTCAACTACGAAATGCCATCAAAATAAATCGGCCTTAAAAAATGTTTTTGTACAAAAATCCTTGTTTTTCCAATATCTTCTATTCTCTCAATCCCAATCATGCTTATTGGAATCAACGGTGGTTATTTTCCGGCAATCTGCTGCGTATGTTTTTTGTTTCGTCGTCTGACGCTCTTTTTTCGTTTTACATTTGTTCACAATGCAAAGCTGGAAAAGTCAAATTTTCTGAATGACTTCTTCCTCTCACTAACGGCATTTGCGCGCGTGACGTCATTTCTCACTCGCTTTAGCAAAAGTTTCTAGTTTATTTGCGTTATTAGATTTTGATCATATGTGACTTACCTCACTCAATAAAATGACTTTTGCACTTTAAAACTTAAGTTTAATTTGAATTTGTTTAAGGTCAAAGGAACTCTTATGTGCAGTAAAGGTCCCTAATAAGAGGCTTTTGAGGAAAGAATTTTAACAAGCTTTATTTTTTTATCGCTGAATGTTTTTTTGCCTAGTTTTTTGAGCGGCGGCAATTTTTTCAATTTAGATCTGTATCTGTTTCTATCTCTATTACATGGCACGCAGGTCTATTCTTTCGCAGCTATTCCAGCAATCTGCCGGCTATGTTTTTACAATTCAAAGAATTTGAATTTTATTGGGGCGCTGTCTTTTTTTAATTATCTGTTCACACATTTCCATGATTTTTGAGTCAAATTGGAGTAGTGATTTTGGTTACGCCGAAATAGGAAGTGGAGCGAAAAAGCGAGTGATTTTGCGGCGTGAATTTTCAATCTAATTTTAAAGCAGATTGAGAAAACGTTGTTTCAACAAAAAATCGCCTTTTCGCTAGTGGTTTTTTTGTTCACATGCGGCAATGTCACTTTGATTTTTACTTTTTTAGCGACTTTTTGGATCGGATTTTTAAAATGGTTTTCCGAATCCATTCATGATTCATTCTAGGCGTAGTTTTTTGTTTGAACTAATTTTCAATTTCTTGCTAGTGGTTTTTTGTTCACATGCGGCATTTTGACATTGATTTTTTTTAGTTTATCTGATTTTTATAGAAATGGCTTTCCCAATTTACTCGTAGTTCGTTCGAGGTCTAGTTTTTTGTTTAGTCAATGAAAATTCTTTGAATTGTACGTCAGGACGTGTCCGGCTATGTTTTTTGTTTCGCCGTCTGACCCTCTTTTTTCGTTTTGTTCTCACCTCAAAGCTAAAGTCAATTTTTCTGAATGACTTCTTCCTCTCCTGAACTGCTTTTGCGCTCTTTTTGACTTCTCTAGGCTAGTTTCTCTCTTCTCTCATTCTGCTAAAAGTGATTTTGAACATCAGTTGCTCAGCAAAGCAATTCAAAATGAACAGAGTCAGTATAAGAAATTGAAGTAAGAGCTGGAAACGGGATAAACCCATAAAGCCCAATTTTAGTTGCCCGCTATTTGAACGTCGTTCCTATAAGTCTTAGTTACCATCTCTAATGCTTATTGGTATTAATAGTAGCCCCTGTAGCCTCTCTCTAAGAAACAGAAGTACGTTATGTTCAACTACGAAATGCCATCAAAATAAATCGGCCTTAAAAAAATGTTTTTAAACAAAAATCTTTGTTTTTCCAATATCTTCTATTCTCTCAATCCATGATTTTTGAGTCAAATTGGAGTAGTGATTTTGGTTACGCCGAAATAGGAAGTGGAGCGAAAAAGCGAGTGATTTTGCGGCGTGAATTTTCAATCTAATTTTAAAGCAGAGTGAGAAAACGGTGTTTCAACAAAAAATCGCTTTTTCGCTAGTGGTTTTTTTGTTCACATGCGGCAATGTCACTTTGATTTTTACTTTTTTAGCGACTTTTTGGATCGGATTTTTAAAATGGTTTTCCGAATCCATTCATGGTTCATTCTAGGCGTAGTTTTTTTGTTTGAACTAATTTTCAATTTCTTGCTAGTGGTTTTTTGTTCACATGCGGCATTTTGACATTGATTTTTTTTAGTTTATCTGATTTTTATAGAAATGGTTTTCCCAATTTACTCGTAGTTCGTTCGAGGTCTAGTTTTTTGTTTAGTCAATGAAAATTCTTTGAATTGTACGTCAGGACGTGTCCGGCTATGTTTTTTGTTTCGCCGTCTGACCCTCTTTTTTCGTTTTGTTCTCACCTCAAAGCTAAAGTCAATTTTTCTGAATGACTTCTTCATCTCCTGAACTGCTTTTGCGCTCTTTTTGACTTCTCTAGGCTAGTTTCTCTCTTTTCTCATTCTGCTAAAAGTGATTTTGAACATCAGTTGCTCAGCAAAGCAATTCAAAATGAACAGAGTCAGTATAAAAAATTGAAGTCAGAGGTAGAAACGGGATAAACCCATAAAGCCCAATTTTAGATGCCCGCTATTTGAACGTCGTTCCTATAAGTCTTAGTTACCATCTCTAATGCTTATTGGTATTAATAGTAGCCCCTGTAGCCTCTCTCTAGGAAACAGAAGTACGTTATGTTCAACTACGAAATGCCATCAAAATAAATCGGCCTTAAAAAATGTTTTTGTACAAAAATCTTCGTTTTTCCAATATCTTCTATTCTCTCAATCCCAATCACGCTTATTGGAATCAACGGTTTTTATTTTCCGGCAATCTGCTGCGTATGTTTTTTGTTTCGTCGTCTGACGCTCTTTCTTCGTTTTACATTTGTTCACAATGCAAAGCTGGAAAAGTCAAATTTTCTGAATGACTTCTTCCTCTCACTAACGGCATTTGCGCGCGTGACGTTATTTCTCACTCGCTTTAGCAAAAGTTTCTAGTTTATTTGCGTTATTAGATTTTGATCATATGTGACTTACCTCACTCAATAAAATGACTTTTGCACTTTAAAACTTAAGTTTAATTTGAATTTGTTTAAGGTCAAAGGAACTCTTATGTGCAGTAAAGGTCCCTAATAAGAGGCTTTTGAGGAAAGAATTTTAACAAGCTTTATTTTTTTATCGCTGAATGTTTTTTACCTATTTTTTTGAGCGGCGGCAATTTTTTCAATTTAGATCTGTATCTGTTTCTATCTCTATTATATGGCACGCAGGTCTATTCTTTCGCAGCTATTCCAGCAATCTGCCGGCTTTGTTTTTACAATTCAAAGAATTTGATTTTTATTGGGGCGCTGTCTTTTTTTAATGATCTGTTCACACATTTCCATGATTTTTGAATCAAATTGGAGTAGTGATTTTGGTTACGCCGAAATAGGAAGTGGAGCGAAAAAGCGAGTGATTTTGCGGCGTGAATTTTCAATCTAATTTTAAAGCAGAGTGAGAAAACGGTGTTTCAACGAAAAATCGCCTTTTCGCTAGTGGTTTTTTTGTTCACATGCGGCAATGTCACTTTGATTTTTACTTTTTTAGCGACTTTTTGGATCGGATTTTCAAAATGGTTTTCCGAATTCATTCATGGTTCATTCTAGGCGTAGTTTTTTGTTTGAACTAATTTTCAATTTCTTGCTAGTGGTTTTTTGTTCACATGCGGCATTTTGACATTGATTTTTTTTATTTTATCTGATTTTTATAGAATTGGTTTTCCCAATTTACTCGTAGTTCGTTCGAGGTCTAGTTTTTTGTTTAGTCAATGAAAATTCTTTGAATTGTACGTCAGGACGTGTCCGGCTATGTTTTTTGTTTCGCCGTCTGACCCTCTTTTTTCGTTTTGTTCTCACCTCAAAGCTAAATTCAATTTTTCTGAATGACTTCTTCCTCTCCTGAACTGCTTTTGCGCTCGAGACGTCAGTTCTCACTCTCTCTAGCAAAAGTTTTTTGCGTGAGAAGATTTTGATGGTAAGTGACTTACCTCACTCAATAAAATGACTTTTGCACTTCAAAATTTAAGTTTATTAATAGCCGCCCTCATCTTCTCAGCCGGCTATTATAGCGCTTCTATTTTTTTAGAGTTCAAGGAATTTGAATTGTATTGGGCCTTTTTTTTTAAGATGTGTTCACACATTTTTCAATGACTTTGATCTTTCAAAACGGGATAAACAGGTAAAGCCCAGCTGGCATTAAGTTTCATTAGAGGCCCAAAGAGGGCTTTACTAGTCATTCAAGTGCTTAGAGTGGTACAATTGCTGGGATGGCCTTAATTGAAGGTTAAAAGGTCGTTTTTAGTAGTTTTTGGGCTCAAAATGCTGCAATTTTTCATGATTTTTATGAGTTTTTTCGTTTTTTGTTTGATTAGTCTTGGGTTGAAGTTTTTAAAAGTTGACGAAGGACTTTTTCGAGACAAATTTATTTTTATGACTATTTTATGGGCTGTATGTTTTGGTATTACAACAAACACGCAAAATGATACTAATTTTTGCAATTTTCAAGTTTTTTGAAAATTTTTTGAGTTTCTCCAGATTCAGGGGGCAAGGAATCTCCTTTGAGGTTTGACAATAGGGCACTGCATAGTTTCTAGTACCAACGGATTGGTTTTCAACATTTTACTGTCTCAAAATTTAGCACATTTTTGATAAAATTTGCAATTTTTTTCAAGGTTTTCTAAAGTTTTTGTCAGTTTATCGTATTTGTCCATTCTCAAGTACCAAAGAACCTTTTCCACGGTCTGATGAAAGTTACTGTATGGTTTTTAGTTTCAATGGATTTGTTTTCAACAATTTAACCTTTCGAATGTTATAAATTTCTTGATAAAATTTGCATTTTTTTAAGTTTTTCCAAAATATGTCTTTTAGTCAGTTTTTCTCACCTAAGTAGCCAGCTAACCTCATCATAGGTTTGATAGTATGTTATCAAATATTTCCTAGGGGGCAAGTGAATGGTTTTCTACATTTTACATTGTGAATGGTTTTCTACATTTTACATTTATTTCTACATTGCCTATCGGTCTTTGAGCCCATGAATTTTTGAAGGCTTGGAATTGGGTTACGGGATGGCGTATAATAGCCTCTAGATACACAGAAACGATTCAGAAGATTTTAATATCAAGTTTTTCCGTAACATTTCATTAAAATTTGCAATTGATTTCTTTTTTTTTGTTTTTTCGGTCATTTTCGAGTTAATCGATCTTCAAGGGCCAATGAATTTCTTTCAGTTATTGCGGATATAATACTGGACCGATTTCAGAAACAAACATTTGTTTTGAACATATTTTTGGAGTAGGTATAATTAAAGAGATCAAATTTTGCCTTAGGGGTAAAAGCTTCTAGAGTTTAGCAATGAATATATTTTTGTTCAGTTTTTTTGATTGTTTTAATTTCTCAGTTTTTTGGAGATGATTTTGTTTGTTTTCGCTGGCATTGTTCACGTGATCTGCTGGTCAGGTAGTACTTCTAAATTTTTCATTCAATTCTTTGAATTGTATTTCAGAATCTGTCCTGCTATGTTTTTTTTACTTCGTCGAACAAAAAAATATTTCGCTTTACCTCATTTTGCCGCTTTTTCATCAATTTGCGTGAAAGCTTTTTGACTTCTCTAGGCTAGTTTCTCTCTTCTCTCATTCTGCTAAAAGTGATTTTCAACATCAGTTGCTCAGCAAATCTATTCACAATGAACAGAGTCAGTATAAAACATTTAAGTCAGAAATAGAAACGGGATAAACCCATAAAGCCGAATTTTAGATGCTCGCTATTTGGACTTCGTTCCTATAAGTCTTAGTTACTATCTCTATTGCTTATTGATATTGATAGTAGCCCCTGTAGCTTCTCTCTGAGAAACAGAAGTATGTTCAACGACGAAATGCCATCAAAATAAATCGGACTTAAAAAATGTTTTTGTACAAAAATCTTTTTTTTTTCAATAATTTCTATTCTTTCAATTCCAATCATGCTTATTGGAATCAACGGTGGTTATTTTCCGGCAATCTGACGGGTTTGTTTTTGAATTGGTTTAAGGTCAAAGGAACTCTTATGTGTAATAAGGGTCCCTAATGAAAAGACTTCTGCGCAATAAATTTTAACAAGTTTTGTTAATTTATCGTTTAATTTTTTTACATAGCTGTTTGAGCGGCGTCGATAACTTTTTCAACTTATATCTGTATCTGTTTCTATCTCAATCATACGGCAGGCAAGTCTATTCTTTCGCAGCTATTCCGGCAATCTGCCGGCTAAGTTTTTCAAAAAAATTGTCCGACTAAATTGTAGTTTGTTCAATATTGTATGCGCTCATGTTCTCTTTCAGCACCCCTTTATTACAATGTCTAAACCCTTGAAGAGTCTTCGACCTCTCATCATCATTGCGAAGGAGATCGCAGCCCATAGATAGCACACCAAAAATAACAAACAAACAATCCGCCCAGACAATCAACTAATCAAACTGTACACGCTGTCACGTTCTTGCCGTATTTCATTAAACTTTTGTTGTTATGAAGAAATATGGCGCCTAGACAAAATTCGAAGACACAAATATCTCGTTTCTAACCATCAAAACTTTAAAATCTTACTACCTCTTCAGAATATTAAAAGCGAGGCTGATGAAAATATGAAAATCCTTGTCAAATTTGGAAGACGTGAAGACCTCTAAATGTGTAAGACACGCCCAAAATGTCCAGGTACTTGGAAATGATCATTTTGAGTGTTCGGTTCTGGGTATTTTAACACCTGCGTTTGAGTTGAGATTATTACCCGTGTTTTAAATTGAAGTATAACAGCCCCATGGTGACAAGGTTAAATAATGTGAAGTGTTATATTGATGAATTGGTGATCGCGTGTGTTCATTGCCCACCGTAAATCGAGGTAAGGGTTTGATCAATTTTCGTGTAATTCCTGTCATTCGATATGGGAACGTGTTTGCACTAGATTAATTTTGCATCTAACATATTAACCACTTCCTAACCGGTTTTCTAGGTAACGTGATGCATTAATAATGTGATAGGATGTTCAATCTAAACAAGCAGATGTTAGCAGCTTCAGGCTTTCGTAGTTTATTTCAAATTCTGTCGGATAATTTTCACTATAAAAGAAACAATAACATGCTCAAAAAGAACCACTTAGATTGAGCGATATGCTGTTCTGGGTAATAAATTAAAACTGCTCTCGGAACAAATTCGTTATTATTGTAAACGTGGGTGTATTTTTATGCACATTTTTTGCGTGACCGTTTTTGCGATATTGATTCTTTGGCTCGCTTGAGCGATTTGACTTCTCGATAGACTTTTCACGCTTGATTTTTTCGTGATCTAAATTGCTCTCATTCATTTTAAACAAGGATATAAATAGTGCTTCCGCTCAAGCTGTTCGAAAGCCGGTGACTTAGTGATTGTTAAGGGCTCCTCAGTTTCTTGTCAAAAGACCAACGCCATTTCTGAAGTCGGAATTTTTTGCATCCATAAATGATATTGCAAAAAATTGTTCATTTTTTGAGATTAACCCCCCACCCCTCTCTGAATTGGCCCGCTTGTCATCCCAGAGCATTTCGTCCGAATTTAGTGGTTTTATCTTTAACAATCCCCTTCATTTAATAAAACGATCAGTTTGCATAATGGCCAAATGGGTAGAATTGAGTGTTTTGTAAATAGATATTATTAACTGCTCTAACGAAGTTCATAGCAATTATTGTAAACGTTCGTGTCTTTTTTATGTAAATTTTTCGCTTGACCATTTTGCGCTTTTTTTCTAGAACATTCTTTGACTTCTCAGGTGAATTTTTCACGCTTTCGTTCTTCATTTTGAGTGATCTCTATTGCTCCGAAGTAAAGTAAGTGGTTCGAATCCCGGTGGGGGCGAGGTTTTTTGCACCCATATAGAAAAATTGATGTAGGCTACAGCCCCTGAATTAAATTGCCTCGCCTGTCGTTCAAGAGCAGTTCTTCCAACGTTTGTCAGTTTATGTTTTAAACAGTTATTGAACAGTTGCTCTCGAACAGTTTCAAGTTATTATTGTAAATGTGTGTCTTTTTTATGCAAAGTTTTTGCTTGAACGTTTTTGCGCTTGTTCCAGAACTTTCTTTGACATCTTGCGAGACTTTTTACGCTTGAGAGTTGTCTAAGCTGCCCTCTTTGTCATCCCAGAGCATTTCGTCCGAATTTAGTGGTTTTATCTTTAACAATCCCCTTCATTTAATAAAACGATCAGTTTGCATAATGGCCAAATGGGTAGAATTGAGTGTTTTGTAAATAGATATTATTAACTGCTCTAACGAAGTTCATAGCAATTATTGTAAACGTTCGTGTCTTTTTTATGTAAATTTTTCGCTTGACCATTTTGCGCTTTTTTTCTAGAACATTCTTTGACTTCTCAGGTGAATTTTTCACGCTTTCGTTCTTCATTTTGAGTGATCTCTATTGCTCCGAAGTAAAGTAAGTGGTTCGAATCCCGGTGGGGGCGAGGTTTTTTGCACCCATATAGAAAAATTGATGTAGGCTACAGCCCCTGAATTAAATTGCCTCGCCTGTCGTTCAAGAGCAGTTCTTCCAACGTTTGTCAGTTTATGTTTTAAACAGTTATTGAACAGTTGCTCTCGAACAGTTTCAAGTTATTATTGTAAATGTGTGTCTTTTTTATGCAAAGTTTTTGCTTGAACGTTTTTGCGCTTGTTCCAGAACTTTCTTTGACATCTTGCGAGACTTTTTACGCTTGAGAGTTGTCTAAGCTGCCCTCTTTCTGAAATAGTTTGTTGCTAATACAAAAGCGATTGTTAGCGAAAAGGAATCAAAGCTATTGAAGATAGTGGTTACGATGGTAGACCGTCGTCCTGAAGGTCTGAGCCTCGAGCAACTGCGGGGCCAGTTTTTTCGCACCCTCGAAACAATTCTAAATGACGCCCCCCATAAATAAAATTTACTGTCGTTTAAGAGCAATTCATCCGACGTATTTTTACGTTTTTTGCTCTCAAAAAAGTTTTAGTAGCAATTATAGTATTCCTGCTGGTCTTTTCTATGCGATTTTTTGTACTATAAATTTTTAGTCTGACCGTTTGGTTTTTTGTCCTCAATGAAGAACGCCAGGAAGGTTTTAAGTCGTTCTTAGTGGAGCATTTGGATGACAATCCACGTCTTCTTTTTTAGCCTTCTTGACGTTCCAGTTGTATGATGTGCCGTGTTTGGCTCCCTAAACTTGAGCAAACGGTTAACAGTATTGTGTTGGTACCGTGAGCGCTGCAGAGAACAGAATGTCTTCCGTTCATCCAAACGATTTTGGTCTCTTTTATGCAAAGTTTTTGCTTGACCGTTTTTACTTTTCGAGAGACTTTCACGCCCTTAACTTGTTCGTTTTGCGTGATTAATAGCCGCCTCAGCTTCTCAGACGGCTATTATAGCGCTCCTATTTTTTTTACTTCGTCGAATGAAATTTTTCCGCTTTACCTTAGTTCACAGCTTGTTCAACATTTTGCGTGAAGTTTTTTGACTTCTATAGGATAGTTTCACTCTTCTCTCATTCTGTTAAAAATGTTTTTAGACAGCAGTTGCTCTCCTTAGTGATTTTAGAACTCCCCCTACTGAAGCATACTACAAGCGACCCGAGCTCCCACTAGTCTTTGAGAGCAATTCTTTTGACGTTAGTCGTATATGTTTTTCGATGGCAATCGATTGAACCATGCATGGCAATTTCCATAAATCGGATAGCAGATTGATAACTTTGTTCACTATACCAAAAATGCATATTGGTTTCTCGGGGGCTTCTGAATGATGGTTTGGCTTATGAAAGAGACAACTTGTCAGTTTGAACAGAAACTGCGAGTCCTCCACGATCAATCATATTTTGCAGCTCTGTCATAATTTTCTCCAAGACATGAATAAACATTAGTGATAGATGGCTTGTGGATACCTGTTAGCGCATGTACTTTTTAATTGCTCTCAAACGAATTTTGTAGCAATTATATTAGTCCTGTCGGTCTTTATTTATGCGATTTTTCGCTTGACTAATTTTTCCTCTGACGTTTTTGACTTTTCGTCCTCAAAAACGGGATAAACAGGTAGCGCCCTCTAAGCCCTTCAGCTCTGTTTCAGCTCAAATACTGTTTTGGAGACTTATACTTATGTTGTGAAGGGAGGTTGAAGACCCTTGCACTGTTGACCCACCCCCTCCCCCCCCCCCGGCCACTTGCCCAACCCCCCCCCCCCCACTGCTGCGCTGCCCCCCCCCCCAATCTGCCTTCGGTGCACCCCCCCCCGTTTCTAGCTACTGACGAACAACTGCTAAAACACGCAAATTTATATTATTTTGCAATTTTCAAGTTTTTTGAAAATTTTTGACATTTCTTTGATTTTTAGCAGCCCTAGGTGTCAAGGAAACTCCCCTAGGTTTTAAATAATAGGTTACTGCATAATTTCTAGTGGTAATGGAATGATTTTAACAGCACAAATTTTAGCATTTTTTTGACAAAACTTGTAATTTTAATTGTTTACATTTTCCGTATTCACGTCTCTCCAGAACCAGGGGCCAGAAAATATCCTATGGGGTTTGATAATAAGTTGCTGACAAATTTTTAGTGGCCATGGAACAGTTTTTCAAACTTTTAATGTCACAAATTTTAGCAATTTTTTGATAAAACTTGCCTTTTTTCAAGTTTTTTTTTAGTTTCGCCGTTTTCTAGGTTGCTTCCTCTAGGGTTTGAAAATAGGTTAACTATAATCTCTAGATGTAATGGAATGTCTTGCAAGATTTTAACATCACAAATTTTCTTGACAATTTTTGCCATTTTTTGACATTTATAGTCATTATTCAGGTTTTTTGAGCCTCAGGGTCTAAAAACCTCCGTAGGGTTTGATAATGAGTTACAGGAAGATTATTTTTGGTCATGGATTAATTTCAACTTTTTAATATCACAATTTTTAGATTTTTTTAAAAATAAAACTTGCAATTTTATTATGTTTTTCAAAATTTTTTGTCATTTTTTAGGTTTCTTTAGACTCAAAAGCCTTGGAACTTCCTCCAGGGTTGATAATATATTACTGCATAGTTTATTGATGTAATGGAATGTTTTTCAAGATTTTAATATTACAAATTTCAGCAATTTTTTTTAAATATTTGCAATTTTTTCATGTTTGCGAATTTTTCTGGCACCAAGGGGTCTGGGACCTCCTCCAAGGTTTGATAATAAGCTGCTGCATATTTTCCAGAATTAATGGGATGGTGATCAATGTTTTTTATGACTCTAGTTTTAAA
This sequence comes from Convolutriloba macropyga, assembly GCF_964194025.1. Classification (NCBI taxonomy): domain Eukaryota; kingdom Metazoa; phylum Xenacoelomorpha; order Acoela; family Convolutidae; genus Convolutriloba; species Convolutriloba macropyga. The sequence continues at coordinate 30,776,777 of NC_134479.1, forward strand.
TATTTTTAAATAGAATTTAAAATTTTTTGCAAAGTTTTGAAATTTTTTGTGTTCCAAGTGTATGGATCTTTATGAGCCAGTGAAACTATTTCGGGCTTAAAACGGGCATACTGGTTAGTCTCTTGAGACAACGAAATGGTCCTGAGGATAATAACTTGAATTTTAGCAAAGTTTTATTAAAATTTGTAATTGTTTCCAAAATTTGTCAATATTTTTTGTTCTTTGCTGAGTTTAATGACCATTACTGGCCTAGGAAAATTTTCAAGTCTCGGAGATGGGTCACTTGGCCAAACTTTTGCGACAAAAAAATGGCTCTGAATTTTTTTTAATTGCGATGTTGGAAACTTTTTAATTTTGCCTTTTTCAGTTTTTTTCTATATGACTTATTTACTAACAAGGCTAAAAAAGTAGAAGTTGCGGAGTCGAATCCCATCATGGAAAATAGTCCTTTCTCTCGTTCTCTCTCTATCGGTTAGGGTTTCTTTCCTTCTCTTTGTCGTTCACTTTTTTATCTCTCTCGCTCACTCTTTCTCTCTTTGTTGATGCCGCACTTCAGCTGCTGTTATGTGGCGTAATGTCATCATCTCTGATCCTCATTAACAATGAGTTATTATAGCTGCGAAGCTGTAAGCTGAGCGTAGCTATATTGCGGTGCTCTTGGTTTTTTTTTTGTTTCGTCGTCTGACGCTCTTCCGTTTTACATTTGTTCACATAGCAAAGCTGAAAAAGTCAAATTTTCTGAATGACTTCTTCCTCTCACTAACTGCTTTTGCGCGCGTGACGTCATTTCTCACTCAATCTCTCTCTCTCTCTCTCTAGCAGAAGTTGTTTGCGTGATTAGGTTTTGATCATACGTGACTTACCTCACTCAATAAATTGACTTTTGCACTTTAAAACTTAAGTTTAATTTGAATTAGTTTAAGGTCAAAGGAACTCATATGTGCAGTAAAGGTCCCTGTTAAAAGGTTTCTGCGGAATGAATTTCAACAAGCTTAATTAATTTATCGCTGAATGTTTACGTCGTTTTTTAGTGGCGTCAATTTTTTTTTCAGTTCAGATCTGTATCTGTTTATCTCTATTATATGGCACGCAGGTCTATTCTTTCGCAGTTATTCCGGCAGTCTGCCGGCTATGTTAGTAGAAATGTTTTTTCGTCATGAATGACTTAACAGGCACTTTTTGTGAAATCATTGTTAATTGCTCTCAAAAGCAATTTGTAGCAAATATATTAATCCTGTTTGTCTCTTTTATGCAATTTTTGTCTTGGCCGATTTTTTGTGTGACCCATTTGAATTTCGCCTTCAGAAACGGAATAAAGAGGTAGATCCCAGTTTGCATAAGTTGTCTAGAGCCGTTCAGCCCACTAGTTTTCAAGTATGCTATTAACAGAAACTGTGTTGGAGACATACTTATGGTGTGAAGGGTGGTTCTTCGACATTTGTCCCACACCCCGCCCACCCTTCGCCCCCACATCAATCCCCCCAATCCATTTTTGCACCCGCGCTGCGGTTCAATCCCGCTGCGTTCACCTTACGCCCCTTCAATTAATCTAAAGCTAGCCTCACTAAACCGCGGCTAGCCACTGACGAAGCCAACCGCTCGCCGGTCGTTTGAGAGCAATTCGCCCGACGTTAGTCGGTTATGTTTGATTTGTTAGACCACAAAGGAATCAATGGATTCTAAGTTTACAATGATAAGTTTCTACCGGCAGAAAAACTGCCTTGGCGAACTGTAGTTTTCATGCTTTTTTCTTTTTTTGACAATTCCAAAAAAATCGTCTTTGACTTTTTTTTACGTTTTGGCAGCTATAAATTTTCTTGACAATTGCTCTACTTAAATTTGTCTGATAAAGGGCCTGATTTAATTTCTAAATGCAAAGTTTTTTTTAGCTAAACAAGATCAGTTTTTAAGTTCATTGTCTAATTACAGTTCTATGTTTTTGTTATACATAATTAAGCCAAGAAAATGCTCTTAGTATATCCTTTTTAAAAGGGGGAGATTGTTGAGATTGCTCTTAGGAGGGTCCCTTGACGCAATCTTTGTCAGATGGATTTAGTTTATCTAACGAGCACATTTTTCTTAGCCTGTCACTAATGTGATTCTGAATTGCTCCAATTTAGTAACAGTTTAGAACTTTAAGTGGTGATGCAGACATTTATGGAATATCTGTCTATTTTTTATTGCACATTCGTATTATTGCATCAGAAATGTTTGTCAATTCCATCGTTTCTCTTCGTTACGCATTGGGGCGTGACTGTTAAAATGCTATTTTTATAATACTGAAAACTTAACTAATCACTAGTGATCTTGAGCAAATATGTTCTGCTATTTCTAACAAAAGTCACCAATGCTCACCGAAAAGCCAATGGGTCCACGGCTGTCAATTTGTGTATGGGATTGTAGTGGTATTCGTTCACTAGGTTCATATGATTTGCTGGAATAGCTATCGTTAACCTATAACATTGGTGATCCTAATTTATACCGTCTTTGAAAGAAATTGCCGGTTAACATTGATTCCGATTGTTGGGACTTAACGAAATAACTTTTTATACCATCAAAATGAAAGAATTGAGTTTCAAGGATTCAAAGTTGAAGGTGTCGTTTTAAGTTGTTAATGCAGTAGTTTGAGTACCAGATATTAATAATAATCAGTTAACATCTCTCATCTGAACAAAAGAACACTAGCTATTTTTTTTCTCAAGTAAACACTATCAGCTTTCACGAAGCTTTGAGTTTGCTAAAATAGCACAAAACGTTCATGGGTACGCTGAGCGCCGCAAAAAACAATATGTCTTCCATTCATCCGAATAATTTATTTGGATGCTAGTCGATTGAATAATTCATGACTTCCATAAATTGACCAGCAGATTGCTCAGTTTTGTTAACCATACAAAAACCCATATTGGTTTCTCGGTGCTCTTACTAGAGGATTTTTAGAAAAGTTGTCTGTTTGAACAAAAACTGCCGGCCCTCCACAACTAATTAGATTTTGATTCAGGTATTGTCATAATTTTTTTTTCAAGACTTGAATAAGCATCAGTGATAGATCGCTTGACGATACCTGTTAACGCATGTGCTTGTTGACTTAATAGATCACAAAGAAATTAGTGCAATACAAATGGACAATGATAAGTTTTTGCTGGCACAAAAGCTACCTTGTTAAATTGGAGTTTCAAACTTCTTGCATTTTTTGACGATTTCGCAAAAACCTTTCTTGTTTTTTTTTTTACTTTTATCGACTATAGTTTTTTTGAGAATTGCGGCCTTTAAATTTGCCTGATTTACCATACATATATTAATAGTATTCAGTTGAAATCTCATCTTCCGAACAAGAGAACTCTCACGTTTTTTCTTTAGTAAACGCAATCAGCTTTCACGGAATTTTGAATTTGCTTAAATACCACAGGATTATTGTGGCCGACTCCATTGTCGCGGTGCTTCGGCATCGGTAAAAGTATTGTTGAAAATTGCCATGGCGTTTCAGATTTTTTCTCTGTTTATCAATACTAGCTTGCTTAATGACTTATTTTGCATTGCTTTGAGAAGAACAACAACTTTTCAGCTGATAAGGATTGAAATTTCGCCTTTTCCGTCTTTTTAAAAAATAATTTTATCAATCGCATTGAACATTATGAGTTGTAAGTGTGCAGAATTTGGTCCGGAGCAATGCCATGTAATTGTTATTTAATTGATCTCGAAAGAATTTTCGAGCAATTATTGTAAATGTGTTGGTCTTTTTACGACTTGAAGAGGGGTATAGGTTTTATACAGGGTTCTTTAATCGAAGCAAATGTTCTTAACCTGAATTTTGATTTCTTGCTTTTCGACCATTTACCTCTGTTTAAACGTCAACTTCTGTTTTCGAAGATAAGATTTTAACAGTAGCTTAGTTTGTAGCGTGTAGTAATTAGGAACTGCTGATAATCAAAGTGAAAAGGTCAATTTGAGAATTTTGTTAATCTCCTTCAAGTCCCTCCTACCTATCCAATCTACAGATCAACCAACTACCTGTCAATCCCCCTCCCGCTTACACCCGGACCCACCCACCATGCCTCTCCCACCAACTAGCTACCTGGCTGTTAATGCAAAATTTTTGCTTTACTGTATAGACTTTTCGAGTATTAATTGCGCCCTTTATTTCTTTCGTTCTGCCTGATCTATTTTTCTCTCATTCACGAGTGTGAGCAGCTATAAACTCAAGTGGTGGCAGTTCACTACTAAAAGTCAAATAAATATGCACCAAAAATGGTGTATTTTCTAAAATTTAAATAGAAGGTATAGTGGTATTTAATAACCTTTAATGACGTCATTTGAAACCCCCCTTAGTGACTTTATTTACTACCCCTTCCCACACCGACTGAAGCAGACATTAATAGATTTGAGCTCCTACTAGTTGTTCGAGAGCAATTTTTCCGACGTGAGTCACTTATGTTTTTAACTAAGTTTTGCTCTGGCCAGAGATCACTAAATTTTGGAGCAAGTAAAAACTGAATTTATAGTATTGTAATATTGTAATTGGAGCAAATGACAAATTTACAGGTAAATTTTCTGAACTGTGTGAAAAACTTTTAAGGTCTAAGGCAACAGGCTTCTGTTTCAACCTTCTTACTACTGAAATGTTTGAATGCGAGTTTTCTTCTAAAAATTGAAAGGAATGCCAATCCTTTGGCAGCTGAAACGGCTTAACATTGCATAAAAAGCATGCATCCAGCTCCGTTGCAAATTGCATCAAGATTACCCCTGCGTCGTGCAATCTTGCTTGTAGTGCAATTTTTGATCCTCAGATGAGTGGCTCAACCCCTGCCCCGACCCTATTTTTTCAAATAAATAACATTGATACTCGCAACTTTTGTTTTTTTCGCCAATATTACAAAATTTCTTTTGAAGACCAAGAAGTATCAAAACCAAGAAAAGAATTTGAAAATTTTAGTGGTTTATACGAGTCAAAGAGAAATTTTGAATTCCTTGATCAATTTTCAGCCAATTGTGAATTGTAGTGATAGCTCATTCGATGTCATACGATGTCTCTGAAATTCGATCTAAAATTAGGAAATGTTGTATTACAACGAATTCGCTAATTTTCTGCACATCTTGCTTTACCTTTTCTGGTCCGATTTGTATTGAGCGCATGAATTCCTGATGCATGCCTCATCATGCAAATTATTGACGCATTTTTTGTGTATATATAATTTGCCGTGATCTTCGTTACGTGAAGTCTGTTTACGTCTTTTACTAACATCATAAAATATTGAAAACTGCTAGAGGTGAACTATTCTAATCGTACAAATCTGTTTTGGCTATTATCATTTCCCTATGATTGAGTAATGGCTGTGTTTTTGTCCATTTTACTCTGAGTAACCGGAGGCGGGACAGGAAGGGTAGCCGCAGGGTGCGTTCCGTACCTTCCGGGATTAAAAAGAGCGAGGACGAGGAGGAGAAGGAGGTAAAAGGATGAAGCCAATGAAGCTTAAGCTTTACTGCGCTTTACTATAAATACTTGGCACTGAAAGGTATGCAAAATAAAAACTTATTTTTCATGCTTATCTATGAAATCAATATGATAACTGTTGTTCTGCATGTTTCTTCCAAAAGGTAAAGTTTAAGTGTTCATTTTACATGTTCGAAAATAATTTCTGGTGTATTGCTTCAAATGATTGATGCAGACACTAGTTAATCTGCAAATTCGTGAATTTTTTCACTGGAATTAAGTTAAAAACAGTTTGATTTCTAGACTGTCCTTTTTTTACTTCCCTCCATGTTCTCGTGAAAAGTCTTTTAAGTTGAAACTTAAATTGGTTAAAGCAATAGCTTTGGTATTTATTTCGAGTTATTTACATCATTTAAAAAGGAAATTACTTGTATAGGATCTGTTTAATTGCTCGCGAACGAAATTTTTAGCAATTATTTTAGTCCTGTTGGTCCTTTTTCATGCAATTTTTCGCGTGACTGATTTTTCGTCTGACCCATTTGATTTCTCGTCCTCAAAACGAGATAAACAGGTAGCTTCCAGCGGGTATTAAGTTCTCTTAGGCTAATAGAGCCCTTCAGCTCACCAGTCTCCAATTATGCAATTCACAGAAACTGTTTTGGAGATTTATACTTTTGGTGTGAAGGGCGGTTCTTAGAAGTTGACCCCCCCCCCCCCCCACACACACACACACCACACACACACATACACACAGACACAACACCCCCTCCCCCACATCAGCCCCCCACCCTATTCCACACGCCTGCTTATCGTTCAGGCCGTAAGGGCCCGTGCAGCCAAAGACCCCCACCGTTGCCCTCACATACTGTTGCCCCCCCATCAACCCCTTCCCCGCGCTCACCTCACGCCCCTTCAATTAAAATGAAGTTAGCCTCACTATACCGTGGCTCATCAACCCCTTCCCCGCGCTCACCTCACGCCCCTTCAATTAAAATGAAGTTAGCCTCACTATACCGTGGCTAACTACTCACAAAGCCAACCGCTCGCCGGTCGTTTGAGAAAAATTCGCCTGACGTTAGCGGTTATGTTTTGGTCTACCAATAATGTACAGGAATGAATTAATTTCAATATTCAAAATTTTAAAATTAGCTGCAAATTTTCATCTCGCAACTGGTGAATGAGACCTGCTTGGTTCACGATCACCTGGTTTCTAATCCATTAAGGACTATTTTTGACTCCAAATCTGATTGAATCTTCTTTACAAGCACTGATTTTCTGAGGGTTAGTCACATTACATTAGCGCAGTCAGTCTATGTTCATATAGTCTTCGACTTTTTAACTAGTTTTTACGCGCCTGTCAAGGGCTATTCGCTCGACTTCAGTCCAATAAGTTTTATGTATTATCATTTTGTACTGTTAATACTTTTTCAATATTTATTTGATAAACATCCTTACTCTGGAACATCTAATACTCGATGAGCGCCGAAAATCCTCACTCAACTCGATAAGGTGTTTTTTTTTTTCATTCTGAAACTTTTATGAAAAAATTATCCTAACATCTATATTTAGCAAACTTTTCTCTATTGATGTTTTATGAGAAGCTTTTGTAAATGGCAACCGGAAACGGATATCGCAGGTGTCGACATTCAAGTGCAGAATTATATTTCGTGTTGAAAAGGGCAGCTCAGCGGCGGAATGGACCAAATGTAAACTATTCAAGCAGACAGGCCGATTTCTCTACTGATCTAGTCAACTAGGCTTGAAAAGGGCTCATACCAACACTTATTTGAACAACAACATCTCTAATATATTGACGGAAATTATTTATCATTTTAGAAATTTGTTAAAGGGACAAAAATACCGGCGATAATCACTCGTAACTGGTTTTTGTCGCTAGTCTAGACTGTTTCTGTCTATTTATACCACAGTATGATTTGAGTGCGGAAATTCAAATCATTTAATTAGTTGTTTGAGCACCAACTGCTCAGACGTTAGTCGCTTTTAGGTTTCAACTAGAAGTTGTAGGATTTTGTATTCAATTTATCACTGTATGATTAGTTATAATTATGACTTTATTACGTCATAAAAAGCTATTTGATTTGATCATTGTTTACGCAAGAACATTTGACAATGTTCATCAAACTTCCAAATGCAGTCTTAAGTTTACAAAACATGAAAGTTAACCCCAACAACCGTTGCTATTTTACATCTTTAATGATGACATTAAACACATGCGTTCTTTGTTTGTTGCCAGTCATCAAATTTGAACTATGACATTTTTCGACCAGGTTCTCTGTGTCTTCGTATTTGCGAGTTGTGATGCTTTTTGATGAAGATGTCGAGCAATTGCAGTTGAATTGAATGAGAGGAAAACTCGAAATTAGTCCGCTTAGATGGTAATCTGTCTTAGGCTCATAATAATAATAATAATAATAATAAATTGTTTTCGGAACAGACAAACAAAAAATGTATTTATTTTTACACTTTTTGTATACACATATACTGAACCGAGAGAAAACCAAAAGGCAGTGTTGTCTCGTCATGTGGTGCCTCATGAAGCAGAAAATTTAGCGTCTTGATACATTTCAATTATTTCATCTCTCTTTGTTGACCAAATCTGCACATTTGATGAAAGATAATTTTTTTGTTCATTATTAGGTTTTTAAAGGTTTGCTTTTATTTTTTTTGCAGCTCAGGTTTGGAATAAGTGTCTCCATATTTCGAATGGGAACAAAAATTCTATCAGAGCTGTTTTCCAAAGCGAATATTGGACAACCGACTTAATCTTTTTTTGACTCTCCCTTCTTCAATTGTAGTCAGCTTCGTGATTTTTTGTTATTTTGTTGCATCATTTTAAATTTAGGTTAGCGCCAAATTCGGTCGCTAAAAACAATTTCTTTTCAGTTTCTTTTGGAATCTAACTCAACAATCCAGCCTCAGTTTTTATTATAGCAGACAGCTAAACAAAAGAAGGAAGAAACTACGTTCGTAGAGATTAGTTATTGTACTGACAAATTGTGACGTCAGGTGATGATTGATAACTGGCTTTGGCAACAATGTCATTGTTTTGTGTCATTCTGTTTGCAATTACAAAATGCTTTGTTTCCAATATAAATACTAAAGCAAATTTTATGAGCAAACAAAGTCGTATTTCGAGTTGTAGAAACAGCATAAGAGTTGCTAACTGGGATTGATGTTGTTGAGCAAATAGGATGATGTTAATTCGCTTTGGAGAAAGCATTGAGCTGCAAGGTTTATTAATAACGATATTTTGAAAACCCTTTTAACCTTACTAAGGATTAACACTCTATTTTTCAAAAATAAAATCCATGGTCGGTTGAATAGAACGTTCTATGTTTCAAAAACTTGCACTGATTTTTTTTCTCAACACAGAAAAAATCTATACATTGAATTCACTTATGACTGATGTTGATGAACCAAGGGAAATGAAGCTGACTGTGGAAGGAATTTTTTCAGAAGTTTGACATTATTACGCGCATAATAGGTTGAACGTAAATAACTATGTAGCTCATCAAATCACGACCAAGAACTACGTGACCAAAGTATAGATAGCTACTCTGAGGCAAAGTTGTGTGGCCATTAATTCAGTTCTTTAGGTCTTTTTATAGCTGCGAAGCTGTAAGCTGAGCGTAGCTATATTGTGGTGCTCTTGGTTTTTTACAATTCAAAGAATTTGAATTGTATTGGGGCGCTGTCTTTTTTTTTTAAGATCTGTTCACACATTTTCATGATTTTTGAAGTCAAATTGGAGTGGTGATTTTGGTCACGCCGAAACAGGAAATGGAGCGAAAAAGCGAGTGGTTTTGCGGCGTGAATTTTTTTCGCTCTAAAATTAAAGTAGTGAGAAAATGGTGTTTGAACAAAAATTCGCTTTCTCGCTAGTGGTTTGTTGTTCACATGCGGCAATTTCACTTTGATTTTTACTGTTTCTTCGATTTTTTGGATCAGATATTTTTCTAAATGGTTTTCCCAATCCCTTCATACTCCGTTCTAGGTCTGGTTTTCTGTTTAGTCAATGAAAATTCTTTGAATTGTACGTCCGGACTTGTCCTACGTCCGGACTTGTCCTGCTATGTTTTTTACAATCCAAGAATTGGATTGTATTGGTGCTCTGTCTTTTTTTATTTTTGTAAGATGTTTTCACACCTGTTCTCATGACTTTGAGCTTTCAAAACGTGATAAACAGGTAAAGCTCAGCGGGCATCAAGTTTCATTAGAGGCCGGCGTTTAGTAGTCCCTCAAGTACTCAGAGTGGTGAAGCTCCTGGGAAGGCCGTAATTCAAGGTTAAAAGGTCATTTTTGGGAGTTTTTGAGCCTAAAATAATGAAATTTTTAGCACACTTTGTCGTTTTTTGTGGATTTTTTGTTAGACCAGTCTGAAATTGAGGTTTATTATAGCTGATAAAGGTCCTTTGCAAGACGTAATTGCTTTTTACGGTGACTTTAAGCGCTATATCTGTTGCCACTCCAAACATAAGTACGGTAATTTGTACTAATTTTTTCAAATTGATTGAAAATTTTTGTCATTTTTTGAGTTGTTTCAGACTTTGATGTCAAAAAAGCTCCTCTGGGGTTTAATAATAGGTTATTGCATAGTTTTTAGTGGTAATGAAGTGGTTTTAAACCTTTTAACTTCATGAATTTTACCAATTTTTTAATCAAACTTGGTTTTTTATTCAAATTTTCTGACATTTATTTTCATTATTCATGTTCTCCAGCCTCAGGAGGCAAGAAACCTCATCTAGGGTTTGCTAACAGTTTACTGAAAATATTTTTTTGCCATGGAATGGTATTCAACATTTCAATATCTTTTTCCAATTTTTTGATAAAGTTGCAATTTTCAATTTCTGAAATTTTTATTCAGCGGCCAGGGAACCTCATATAGGGTTTGCTAGTATGTTATACTAAATAGTTTCTAGGGCCAAAAAATAGTTTCCTATTTTTTAATTTCTCAATTGTAGGGAATTTTTTAAATAAAGCTTCCAATTTAAAATTTTCGGTTTTCAAATTTTTCGATTTTTTTGTCATTCTCTTAGTTTACTATCTTTACTGGCCAACGAAACTTTTTGAATGTTGGAGACGGTTTAAAAAACACAACTGCAGAGTCAAAAAATGTTTTGACCTTTTTATAGCCCTATTTTTGGAAATTTTCTTAGTTTCTGTTCTCTTCTCAGTTTCTTGATGCATTTGTCATATTTGTCCAGTTTATCTATTTTAGTGGCAGATTCATCTCTTTCAAGGTTTATGCGTAAGTTCATGAGTATTTTGAAATGAGTCATATATGACCTTCAAGTTAAAAGCTTCAAGGGTTTTAGCAATGATCGTTTTTTTGGTTAGTTTGTTTGATTCTTTTAGTTGCTCAACTTTTGAGATTTTGTCTTGTTGGCTGGGATTGTGCAATTGATCTGCTGGTCATGTTCATTAGGTCTGTCTTTCATTCAATTACTGAGATTGTATTTCAGGACCTGTCCTGCTATGTTTTTTAACTTCGTCGATCTGTTTTTTCGCTTTACCCATGTTGCCGCTTTTTCGACACTTTGCGTGAAGTCTTTTTGACTTCTCTAGGCTAGTTTCACTCTTCTGTCATTCTGCTCAAAGTCCTTTTAAACAGCAGCTGCTCAGCAAAGCATTTCAAAATGAAGAGAGTCAGTATAAAAAAATCAAAGTCAGAAATATAAACGGGATAAACCCATAAAGCCCATTTTTAGATGCTCGGTACTTGAACTTTGTTCTCATAAGTTTTAGTTACTATCTATAATGCTTATCGGTATTGATACTAGACCCTGTAGCCTCTTACTGAGAGACAGGAGTATGTTCAATTACGAAATGACATCAAAATAAATCGCACTTAAAAATGTTTTTATACAAATATCAATTTTTGTTGATATTTTCTTTTCTTTCAATCACAATAGAGTTATGGGAATCACCGGCGGCTATTTTCCGGCAATCTGCCGGGTATGTTTTACATAATTTTTCATCTCGAGCATTTTGGTTTTCCGATTGACGTTTCACCGTTGGCTCGACCTTTGATCTAAACTGCTCTCATTAGATGGGTATCAGATCTAGGATGCTCGCATGAGATCTAAGCCGTTGAGCTCAATTAGCAGCCGTTTGCCGCTAACAAGCAAAAACGTCAAAATGTATTTCTAGTTTTTTTAATTTAAGTCATTGTACTTGTTTATAGGCAACTCCGATCTAAAGTTCTATCCTCACTGATTGTGGCTGCATTAGAACGCTGAATCCTTGATGATGTAGTTCGTAAACGCGATTAAAACTAGTTACTGCTAATGAAGATTTAATTTTTCTTTGAATTTGCTGTATTCCTTTTGCAGCTCTGGGATATATAATCTCAAATTATCGTCAACCAGTGAGTTTGTTTCTTAGTAGAATTAATCAATTTTTTGAGGTTTTGGAAATTTTTATTGTGATCTGTTTTTGCATAAGATTTGCATCAGAGGTTGAATCCTGGAATAGAGACTCTTCGATTTGTTTCATCGAGCAAATTGTTGGCGTCAATCACGAACAAAAAGGTTGTTGATCTTCCATTCGCACGATCAAGAGCTTCCTCCATTCTTTACAGATAGGTATTAAAAAAAATATATATATGGAAACGTCATTTTATTATTATTTTTGTCGGCTATTTAATTGTGTCCGCAAGCTTCTTATGTATTGACAAACAAATCAAGAGCTCTCGAATGGAACGAGAAGAAACTATAGTGAACATGCGGTTCTTTGTTAAAAATGTTAGCGTGAACATTTTGTCCCTCGCATAAATGGACTTCTCGTGATTTTTTCTCTCGACTGCGTGGAATTTGCATGATCTCAGTCGTGCTCTTTCGAAATATTTCAAAGAAGGGTACGTACGCACAGAGTGCTTAAAAGATGGTTAAGTGTAGTGGTCAACATATGTGTCATTTGGACACCGTGGGTTCTAGTTGGAAAGTTTTCCGCCCTTAAAAGTTCTTAATTGGGCAAATTAGGTTTTAACCTTTCGATTAAATTATGCTATGCAGCTTGTTGTTCAACGTTGGTTGGTTAACCGCCGCCGCCAGCCTCTCTTTCGAAGACTATTGTTTAGGCTTTCTCCGTTTTATATCGTTTTACCCTTCGATCCGTTTTTCATTTTACACAAGTCACGACTTTTACGTTTGATTACGTATTGACAAACAAATTAATTGCTCTCGAATGGAATGAGAAGAAACTATAGTGAACATGGGGTTCTTTGTTAAAAATGTTAGCGTGCACATTTTGTCCCTCGCAGAAATGGTTTGACTTCTCTAGTGATTTTTTCGCTCGACTGCGTGAAATTGGCATGATCTCAATCGTGCTCTTTCGAAATATTTCAAGGGAGGGTATTACTTGTACGTACGCACAGAGTGCTTAGAAGATGGTTAAGTGTAGTGGTCAACATATGTGTCATTTGGACACCGTGGGTTCTAGTTGGAAAGTTTTCCGCCCTTAAAAGTTCTTAATCGGGCAAATTAGGTTTTAACCTTTCGATTAAATTATGCTATCAAGCTTGTTGTTCAACGTTGTTTGGTTAACCGCCGCCGCCAGCCTCTCATTCGAAGACTATTATTTAGGTTTCTCCGTTTTATATCGTTTTACCCTTCGATCCGTTTTTCATTTTACACAAGTCACGACTTTTACGTTTGATTACTGATTTACGTCACCCACTGTTTCCATTGAATGAAATGTAGTTTTTTTCAGCCAATTTACTTAAATACGTTCAGCGCTAGAAAGCGAAATCAAAACAATTGAAAAACAATAAAGTCTAGGCACTAAGAATTAATGTTCGAAGACTTGACTTAGTGCATCAAATTATAGTTCCTTAGTTTTTACTGCTAACTGGTGTTGATACTAAACCTTTTGTCTTCCTATTTAAAGGCTGAATTCACTATATTTATCGAATCTAATGAAATTGTGGCTGTTTCAAGCCCAACATCAGTCAGTACGCCTAATCTCAGGCAAGTTGCCTTCTATTTTTATTAATGCTCTCAAACGAAGTTCAAAGCAATAATTGTAAACGTATGTCTTTATTAATAGCCGCAAAGCGTTGCGGCTATTATTTGGGACATCGTTTTTTTTTTAAATTTTGTCGTCTCCATCGATTATTCTTGCGACCATCGACTTTTTCCATTTCAGTGACTTCTACTGCTTTGCAGTTAAAATTTGTGTTTGTGACGTCATTTGTTCTGCCTTTAGGTCAATTGCGTGACTTGCCTCACTAAAAATTGACTTCTGAACTCACTTTATGAACTTTAAATTTTAAGAACATTTACTAGTTAAAGATCAATCTAAGTAGTGCATCTAAGAAGCGCCAAACGTTTATGCCGTAATTCTTGATTATTAGAGTTGAGTTTTTGATTTCGAATATTAATTTTGCAAAAGCTCTAGGGTCTATTAAAGGACTGGTGGTAAATCTGTTTATACTATTTCTTTGGTTGTTTCAATTCCATGGAAGGTCACAAGCGTCTATCGCGGCTTTTTTCCGGAATTTTGCCGGCAAAATTTTCTTTTGACCGTTTCAGCCTTAATATTTTAAGACATTCGCTCGCTTGAGCAATTCAACTTCTCGAGTGATTTTTTTCACGATTCACCTTTAACCTTTTGCACAATTTAAGTTCCTCTTATTCCAAAATTAAGTAAGTTACTAACATAAAGGCGATTGTAAGCGAGGAAAAACCAAATCCGGTATAATTTAGTGATAAAGTTCTTAGATCGTTATCTAGTTTGCACCCAGCAAATTATTTAAGCTCTAATTCCTCAAGATCAGTTTGCCCCGCCTTTCTTTTGAGCGCAATTCTTCTGACGTTAGTTGGTTTGTTTAACTAATTGCTTTCCAACAAAATTTGCAGCAACCATCGGCTACTCAAAGAGATAACAATATCAATCTTTAAGCAATTTAATCCAAAACTGCCAGGTTGGTCTCGAATGAAAAATTTAAATGTCAAGATGCAATCATTGAGAAGTTTTCTGAAAGTCATCAGTTTGCAAATGCTTTTAAATTGCTCTCGATATAAGTTCGACTCAGTTACATGTGCATATAAACATGTGCATCTTTTTTTTTAATGCTTGATCGTTTTGACCTTTTAGCTGAACCATTCTTTTAGTCGCTTGAGCGATTAAAGTTGACTTTGAAAAATGGAATTAACTGGTAAAGTCGCTGATTGTTTTTTTTGCAGACTTGTTAGAGCTTTTGTAAGCCATGGTAGGGAACAATTTTCTGAATGTCAGAAGTTTTCAAAAAAAAAAAGGTTTTAAATTGCTCTCGTACAATTTTTGAAGCAGTGACTACGTATTTTTTACGACTCGAAGAGAAGTATTGGGTTTCTATGGCTTTTTAGCTTCGTTTTGGGTCATTCAGTTCTGTTTTAGACCGTTGACTTCCGTGTTTGAGCGTTGGACTTTAAAACACTAGAATACACTAGTTACTAGTATATAGTAATTTGTACTAGTATATAGTAATTTGTACCCTCCCACACCTATCAAACTACCCCCTCGCCCCAAATCCATCTACGTCCCCCTGATACCTAACTACCCCTTCAAACTGAACCAGGGTCCACCAGCCCCCCAAACCCACGGCCACTGACAACTCCAACGAATGCCAATTGTGTTGGCATTTTAAAAAAAAACACTTTCTATAGTTTTATTAGGTACTTAATTTCTTGTTATTTCTTTGATATTCTGAGATATATTGCAAGACTCTTTGAGTCGAAAACGTTTTTTCTGCCGATTTTATAAATGTAAAATTTGTGCTTTTTAACATCCTTTCACTCGCTTGGGCAATTTAAGTTCTTTCCGTTAACTGGTGAAGCCCGAGGGCGTTGAGTTTCTGAGCAGTTCTCTGAGAGCTTTAGTGGGTTTTAATGTATGGTTTGCTGAAGCTACTGGGAAACGCTTTTGGGGGCATATTTTCATGGTTTAATGGAAAATCTTGCACTGTCTAATGAACGGTCAACTTTGTCGTTTCTACATGATTTTGCGTTGATTGGAACGCAATCCTGGTTGCAGCTTTCACACAAATGTCGTTTAACACTATTACAGCGTGAAACTCATATTTTCTGTGACAAACTATTGAAATTTTCTGCGCATAAAACTTTTGCAAAACTAAAAGAAAATTTTCAATACTACAAAAAACTTATTTTCTACGGGGCGTATGACTGTTTCAAATGAGGCAAAAATTAACCGGTTTGAATGAACGAGCTACGAGCGAAGAAATTAAACGAAGAGAAGTCTAACCATAGCTTTCTAGGGTCTGGTAACGAGTTCGGATTGAAGATTAAGTCGTCTATTTTTCAAATAAGTTCACGCGACCTTGGTGGTCATTGGAAAGCAGTTAATCCGACGTTTATCGGTTGTTTCTCATTTTAGTTTGCATTTTCTAACACTTCAAGTTTAACCAGTTTTGAATATGAACTACTAATAATGAACGGTTTGTGTTTTAGCACGAATTTCTCCGCAAGTGCAAATCACTCAAAAGTCTAACTCCTTTAATCATGGCGGCTAAAGAGACAATTGGCGCAAGAAGATGATAACTGCGATTTGATCTGATTGGTGGAGAATCGATCATTGTACAAAACGGCCAATTTTAATTTAAAAATCATTATTTTGTGTTACATACCACAACAGAAAGCAATTAGCGCATTTTTTGAGGAAAATTTCAAGAAGGGATCTCAGCTCCAAGGGATGGAACCGAATATTTAATCCGATCACAGAAACGTTCATTCTTACTGTAGTATATGCATGGATCGAAGACAGAGTGCGGATGGTCGTCGATTATGGTAAAAAAAATTACCTCGATAACTTCGGTCATTTACAGACTTGTTGATACGAATGTATGAGCAAGTGTAACATTTAACCAAAACTTATTCAGATGTCTGGGATCACTGAACTCCTGAGAACGATAGATTAACATGCCGGAGAGGAATATCGAAGCGGTCATTCTAACACCAAATCGAAATCGAGCATGGAGTTTAACCGTGAGTGCATGTGTTGGTGGTGTTAACTAACCCTATCACGGTCTTCTGAAATTTAACCAAACAAATAAGTAGAAATGTTGTTTCTGCTATGTGAGACGTTTGACAGTTTGAACTGACTCCAAGTTGTGAAAATGTTCATTAGAGTTCAGGCAAAAGAGACTGGCCTGGATAACCAAAGCCGAGGACTTGAGTAGAAAATTGAAATAAAAATTAACTTCCAAATGTTAAATTTGCAACGCTAAGGAGATAATTTAAGATTAAAATTCTAAGAGCTCTCACTAGTAGATATCCCATTGTTTATTAAAATTACGGCTCTTTATTGTTCATCAGGTTGTAACCTGATCATAATCAACAGATCATAGAACCACCCCCTCACCTCCTCTCCATCCCAAAAATATTACCCTCGGATGTCTCGGAAAAGTTCTTTGTTCGTTTCAAATCAAAACGCAGATGTCAATGATATGGTTATCATCGGATCATCTCTCAGCCCAGAACCGCTTATATGATAAATGCCTTTAAATACAAAATCCATTGCTTAATTATTCGTCTGTATTTGTTACGACATATTACATTTTTGCTAAATCTGATTCTTTTATTTATTCGTGTATAATAATTATTATCTCGCTATCATGAACCATCCATCCCGTGCTGTTCAATCACATGTTCTCTATCTGTTCATACCTAAAATTGTGAGTGATCAAAATTCTATTTTTCTACAAACCAACCGAATGAAATCAAACAGTCTGCTCTTTTTAAACCGTTAAAATACAAGCAAGTTCTTGTATATTGTTTCATAGTATCAGCTATTTATTGTTCTCTGAAAGTTTTCTTGCGATAGATTCAGGGAACTGCGAATCGAGTGGTATTTTCTATTATTGGGTAATGTTACAAAATTCGGGGACATTGTTTGAAGCCAATTCCGGGTTCGAACGGTGCAAATTGCAAAATTTTGGTTTCAGAAGATCTTAAAATATTTGAAAAAAAAGGGTTCGACAATTTTTTGTTGTTTTTCGCGACATTTGATGTTGGTTGTATTGAATTTGTTCAAAATGCCACTCGCATAGTTACGTGATACGGTTTCTGGCTAATAAATGTTTACCGATAAATTGTTGATTTTAAGAATCCTGAATTGGTGCTTCTTTTTATAAAAAGATTTTCACTACATTTCTTGTCTAGAAAGTTCTAGAATGATTTCTCTTTTCTCTCTGTGTCAGTTATTTCATCTATACACTTGTCTATTTCAACAGAGTTGTCAATTTAACTATTGCTATGTTTTCTACGCGGTAATGAAGTTCAAAAATGAAAAAATGATTCACTAATTCCCCACCTATAAGTGAAAAGACCTTGACCACCCCAAGTCCGACTTTAAGAAAGCGCCCTCCCCAACAAAAATAAGTACTCTTGGTTGAAAGTATTTCTCACTAATCTTGCATTCACGGCTGCCATTCTCAATAATGGGGCGGGAAGGGGGGTTGATGCTCACCTTTCAGTTCTCAGAAGCATATATTTTTCAAACAAATGAGTGATTTGGCGTTGTTGCCTATTAAAGGGGGGGGGGGGGGTTCGAGGGTAACGTTTTGCTGATATCACATGTTACCTAATATATTACCAAGTGCTATATAACTGGTACTTCCGTCTCATTATTATTTTGCCTTCAATCTTCAAAAGTGTCAATGTTTGCTATCGCGATCTCAAACGCGTGAAATTAGTCCACATTATGGTGTACTGTTCTGGTAACTAATACGTGACCACCAGAAGTTATAATCTGTTAACTATTTAAATCGTGTAAAGGTTAATCAAAAGCAAAATTTATATTCTAATTAATTTTAAATATTAGTTATCATTGTTGCGAATGGCCGTCATTATTAATTTCATCAAATTCAGTTCACTGGCATTTTGTTCCATTGTTATTGACGTCCAAAAACGTATCTCGTTTCGTGTTTTCATCTCTTCAAATTGTATCATAACCCCCCAGTGCAATTTTATCAACACTAAAAGCAACCCCGCCCCAATTCGTTCCCTCCTCTCAAGAATCAGCCAATCATCCACTCAATTCGGCAATTTTCCCACCTGTTGAAATCCAAATTGAATCCAGTTTTTGACGCTTTCGTGGACAACAAACAGTGAAGATCTTGGTCGTTTTTTGGATAGAAAATACAGAAAAGTACACTGAGTACAGAAATTTTCTAATTCGCCCTTTTGGGCGTGGTCTTAAAATGACTTTAAGTTAGAATGCCTCCCCAATAAATACGGTTGTTAACAACCATGATCTTCCGTGAATTTGCTCCGCGAAATTCTGTTGCGGCTAAAATTTCAAAGTCAAGTTCTGTAAGCTTTAGTACCTTAATCTATGCTGTGCTAATCTATATGTTGACTGGAAACCTATTAATTACCCTCTTATTGTGGAGCAATTTACAGAACATTTCGTTGAGGTGCAAATAAGGCGGGCGCTGTTTGTCGATGTCATAAATGTCAATGCTTTTTACACGGCTATTGAGAAAGTTTGAAGTAATGTCGGAAAGATTCTTTCTATGCTATTCAATGCCTCATTACTGATTATTCTTCTAATTATGTTCGAAATGACCCAGTGAGCGTTTCTTGCATTTGATGTATGGCGATGTCCAAATTGTATTTTGTAGTTTATTATTAATTGAAGGAAAAGCAAATTCACTTTTAGTTTTAGCTAATTCTTTTTTATTTCAAAGTTTCTTAGCTGCAAAGTTTGTTCGCAATAATTTGTCATCATTAGAGAAAAAACTTTGAGTGCAATCGAAAAAAGAGAAATCTTATACTGGGGAAAATTGAGACTCCGCAATTTGCGTTTGAATAGCGTGTTGCTATCGCAGCTATCCAAATATTTAATACAAACTATGGCTGTAGCCAATACATTTTAAAGAATATTGCATATAGATTAAATTTTCAAGGCTGCCCTCTAATTGGGTGAGGTTATTTTTCAGCTAGTTCGGGCATTGCTGTCACCCTGGCACACTTCCGACTGAAGAAAAAGGAAGCAGACAGCGGATTTTTATCTGAAAAGATGAGTTTCAAATAGCTATTGAAAGTGGAGAGAGGCTCATTTTGAGTTTTGGATCTTTAGGTCGCTCTCGGCTGTAGCACTGAAGCTGATACATCGGTAATATTTAAGTGTTCTCGAGTGAAGCAATTATTGTAGCCGAGTGTTAGTCTGTTCTGCAAAAATTTTTGCCCCACCGTTTTTCTAGAATATACAGCTTTTTGGTGATTTGACTCTTTGTTGAACGAAACAGGATAAAGTGGACAAAGATGAGGGATTTAGTTGAGCATCTCTCTTAGAGCTTTACTAGGCTCTACCTGTACGTTTTAACGAAGCATTAAATGGTAACAAATATTGAAAATATTGTTCTGCTGCTATATGGGACTTCATTGGAGTTTTTTATCAACAAAAATTGCCATTCTTCATTGGATTGCACAACTGATAATCTAAAAATGAGAATTATACCCTGACTGCTATGATTATGCCTGGTCTCTTCTCCATACGCCTATGTACCCGAGACCTGTAGACTCTGAATCGAGTGACTGCAGAATTTTGGTCAAAAACGCACAATGAACTTCTGACATATCGCTGCGGTATTTACGAAACTTAAATTGTACCTAATAACACATATGAATCTAAGGGACGTCATCATTTATACTTCTATTGCCAGTACATTTACTTTGCCCATAACAAAGGTATTTGCTCTCGAACGGTGTTTCAAGCAATTATTGTAAACGTGTCTTTTTTAGGAAAAATTTTTGTTTGACAATTTTCTTTCGATTCACTTCTTGAATATTTTTTTCACGCTTAAATTTTTTAGTGATTTAAGTTGCACACTTTTGAAGATTATGTCTACTGCCGAGATTAAACCGATTGTGAGCAATGACCGTACGTACATAGCGCGTGTTTTTGAGTCGTTAGATTAGATTAATTTATGAGTTTCCAAATGCTGAATTAAAAGTACAATGTGTAGCAAGCATAAGAATAAACTCAATAGAAGTTGTTGTAGCCAGATATTGTAAGTTAGAGAATTTAGGTCAAGTTAATTCAGTTAAGTTAGGTATTTGATTTTAGCTTTCTGTTATTAAAGGCTTATTATTTCGAAGGCGCCAGAGAGGGGAGTTGAGTGATTTATCTTAAACAAACAAATTAATGAACAAAAGCATATTGAGCTGTCGATATATTTTGATTAATTAGCAAAGCTGTATTTGCATCAGGCCAAAGTCGAAATGAGGGATTTAAATTTAGAAGTTAGAGAGCGAACATTTAAAGTGAACTAGATACTTTGATCAAAGTTGGAAATTCAATTTGAACTAAATGAAAGTGCGATTTAGAATTTGCAAAATTATTGGCACCCACCAAAACCTGGTACACCTCAGATCTAAGTTATATTCTTCATTGGAATCTGAAAATTTGTGGGGATGTTCCCCTGATGATTGTCCATATATAATAGGGATGCGCGGCCGGTTACACTTTTTTGATCTGAGTTATTTAAGTAGAGTTTTGTTGATTTAGAGTTAATAAAAAGGCAATTTATCAGTTTTTCGAAATACCACCAAGCGGATCTTTCTTCCCCCCCCCCATGGAGGTTATATTAAGCGGACGTTTACCAAATTTTATTGGCATGTACACCCAATGGTCCTCTCAGGCTGGTATACCTTTCGGGCCAATCCGACCACCCAACTCCAAGTTATTAGCACCGGAAGTGGTGTGATTTGAATGTTTTCGATATTTTGAGCGAAAAAAATGAATGTTCGAGTATGATATAAGAGTAACTAAGGGTTGCAATGGGTATTAAGTCCAGAGTAATGTAGCACATGATCATGGGAAGGGTTTAGGAAGTTGTGGGAGAAATTTATTAGCATTTTGAAATAAGAATAGGCAGTTTTCACTAAAAATAGTTAACACTGAAATTGAAATAGTAATTTCTCTAAAAGTTGAAATCGGATTGACCTGAAATTTGGGGGATAGACTAATATGGGTACGGGGAATCCGATTTTGAGGTCGGATTTGACCCCACACCAACCTGCATGGAACTAGCGCACGCCCGTGCTGCGGAGCGTAAAATTTGAATTACTCGTTGAATATTGGTAGTAGCCCTATGATTTTTTGGAGGGTTAGTGTAACTTTTCAAGGGCTTTTGATTGGTGATATTTTCATTCCCAGATTCCGACGGGAGTCGGTGCTTCGGGACAACCCGAGTGCCGAAAACCGGAAGTTGGCCTTTTTGAGCGGCCAAATGACTTTGAAATGGTATTAATATGATAACCTGAGACAGTTAGTGACAAAAATTAACCACCCCGGTCAATTTTAACGAACTCGGATTTTTCGGGTTTCGGCACCCAGGACTCGTTAAAAATTTTCAAATTGCAAACGACTCGCAATGGCTAATCCGTTGGTCATGAAACTTGGCAGGCAAGTTGGTGTTACCTTATAGTTACTAGAAAACTTTACCCGAAGACGTTTTGACCACTATTTCGCGAGTTATTAGGTTGTGAAACTTGGGATCATCCGGGAGGTCGATGAAAAGTGTGCGCGGTCATTGCTCGTGTTCTATTAGAAGTTATATGATAAAAATTGGTGGGTAGGTGTAACTATGGTAGGATTTTCCGCGCCAATGGTTATTTTTACCAAAGTGACCCTTCATTCTTGACTATTGACCCCTAATTGACCTCTAGAGATCAAATTTTTGGGTTTTTGGGAAATTTTGGTTTCTGACTATTTTTTGTATAGGGAATTGCACGGAAAGCTGGGAAAAGCATACCAAGCCATTATTTTAGCTTTAGCGAGCATGAAATAGTGGTATATTTACTCATGGAGACCAATAGTCTTTGAATAACAAAAGCGACGAAATTGACTTGGCGCCAAATTTGTGTGCGCAAATAAGAGCAATAAAGACCGCGGACTTTGACGTTAATCTGTTTGTTTAGTGAAGGGAACTCCTCCTGAGGATGTATCAATCAGTCAGAATGACTTACGGGGTTTACTTAAGTTCCAAGAGTGTATTTAATTAAGATGAGATAAAGTGGAGTGGATTTGTTTACATAAGAGTCCAAAAGTCGTTTAATTAAGATAAGGAGAAAGTCGAACAATGGTTGGTAGCAGTTGAATGACAGAGCGTAATTTGATATTGGTTTGTTTGCATAGCAAACAAAGCCCTCCTACAGAATGTGACAGATTGCAAGTGTAAGTTGCAATGTTTACTTAAGAGATTAAGGTTTGTTTGCTTAAGATAAGAGAGTATTGGTTGAGTATAAATTGAAGTGACACAAAGAAATTTTGGCAGAGAGAGAGAGAGATGTTGGAGAATTCTGTGAGAATTCTGAAGTTTGAACACAGAGTTTTCAGCATAAGCGACAGAAAGCTTTGATTTAGTGGGACTAAACTTTAAACAGATTTAGAGTTAGATTGAACTTTGGAAGTTTGTAATTGCAAGACCAGTTGGGATACTGTGAGCGGTTTTGATTTAGTTCATTTGGGAAGTGAACCACGGATATCGTTATTATTATTTTATTTACTATTATAAATTGTCTTTGAGTTTGTCCTTTCCATTGATGTGCAAGTAATTGTCTTACATTCGTTATCCATATAACTAGAATTGATATTACGAGCCCCATTGTGAATTAACTTATTTCAAGGCAATCTAATTTGAAACAGCTTACAAGAGTGGAAGAGGGGAAATCGCAGAGTAACAAAGTAACGCTGGCTTTAATTCAAAACCTTTGGTTTATTTTATTTGATCGATCTTCTGGGCAACAGAGTCCCCTCACTGTTGAGCCCAGCAGAAATTCAGAAGACGACACAATGCATTGGTATAATCAGCGCTTGAGAGACATTCAAACAGGCCGAAAACTCGAGTCATGTCTCTTTATAAAAAAATGGAACGAAACTGGTTTCCTTGTATGTTACATGTAAGTTAAGAAAAAAAAGTTCAAAGTTAGCGTTATTAGATTTTCAGTTACGCTGATGTCCAGTTTTGTAAAAGATCTAAATTGGTTAATGTCTCCGCCTCTTATATGGGAGGCCTCGGGCTCGAACACCTCCCTAGTCAAACGTTTTAACACCATAAAAGGCACCATTAATCTGGCCTATGCCACCTTGTAAGTTCTTTGCCTCGCCAATCGTTTGAGAGCAATTCGCGACTTATGCCGATTGATGATTTTCTCATTATTTTTTTCTCATGGAGCTGTTTGTTGTCATTGCTGAAGAACCAAACGATTTTGAAAACACCACAAACAACCGTTTCGTCAACCTACAAACAATACAGCTGATCAGTTCCACTTAAGGCCTGCTTACAAAAAATAGTCACGATTTCAGTATTTAAGTCACACGGAACTCAAAAAGATTCTATTGTTGCAAACCATATAGTATGGAACTACTTCAAGAAATTAAACTAATCAATTGAACAGGCTTTTCAGTAAGGAAAAAAGCCGCTATAAAAAGCCCTAGTCTTAACTGTCGGATGTTCAATTTTACAAGGATTCACAAGGGTCAACCAAAAGCATCTAACCAAGGTTCCCTTGCGCTAAGGGAATCGAGAAAAAATGAAATGAAGACAGGTTTTTTTCGCCTTTGGAAGTTTTAACCGCTAAAAACCACAATTTGTGAACCTTCGCCCTTAAGATTTTGCTTCAAATAGATGGACGCTAAATTTTGTCATTTCGAATTTTTCTAATTTCAATTGTTCCAGGAGTGCAACAATAAAAGCGCTCAGAGCACTATTTTGTGATTCAAAAAACAGAACAGTTTAATTGCTCTTGTTAATCCAAAGAACAGCAAAGTGAGAGCAAAAGTACGTCTTTCATTAGAAAATAAAAGCATAACGTTTCAAAAATTGACGAATGTACAAAACTTTTATACATACTCATTTTCTTCTGAGTAATAGCAGAGCTTAATATGGAAGCTCCTCGAGACCTTTTAATTTTTTCTATGGTTATGAGGATTTGCTGAGAAGTTCTTTTTTTTGTTTTTTTTTTGCTCAGGAACCAAGTTTGTAGCAATTATTTTAAACGTGTTTTTTAAGCAAATTTTTAACGTGACTGTTTTTATGCTTTTGCTCTAGAACATTCAGTGACATCTTGGGCAAATTCTTCATGCATGATTTCGTAGTAATCTAATATGCTCTTTCTGAAATAGAGATTGTTGCTAATATAATTTTCTAAGCTACATCCCTCTAATTTAAATTGCCCGTCTGTCTTTTGAGAGATATTGGTTAGTCGGTTTTTGGTTACGGTAGCTCAGTAAGTAATATCTATATTATTTTTGTTCGTCGCTGCTGTTGCTCTGACCTCCAACAAAAAAGTTGTTCTAAATATTTCTAACGAGTATCACGAAAGTCATTAATATATAACTAAGGGGGGAACAACATGATCCAGTGATAGAGATGCAAGCCATTTTCATCTTCTCACTCAGGGATAAATATGCGTCTTCGTCTACGAAATAGTACCAGTGGTAACCGTTTCTCAAAATATGTATCACTCCTTCGAGATATATTTTCCTCATCCGTTGAATTTCGTGTTGTGTGCAAAAATAGTTAGCCAAAAAATATTTGGAAACGTGATTGCAATAATTATATTTTTGTATATTTTCACTTCTATCAAAAAGATCTTTTTTCCGTTAATCCTGAAAAATATCATAATAGTCTCTCTACGAATTTCTGAACAGCATACAGTAAATATAAAAATGCCAAAAATTGTTATTTATATTTTTTCAACCGCTTTCCTGGTCTCAAAGTTAGAGAAAAAGTTATTGAACCAAGAAAAGATTTTCAGATAAAAATGAGATTCAAGAAAGAAGTATTTAGATCAAGTATTCACATTTCGTCGAGAAAATCACTCTGTTGCCGCGAGCTCTGGTAGTATCCTTTTGACAGTATAAAAATATTGTGTTAAACTTCAATTTCAGTGCCCTGAATGTATGAACAGCGAATCTTTTGTTTTTTTTCATTTTGTGTATAAACAAGGTAAAAAACTAGTTACACCACAAACAATTATTTCATCAATCTACAAACAATAGAGCTGATCAGTTTCTCCTAACGCCTGATTACAAAAAATAGTGAGGATTTAATTCTAAAGGTCTCAAGGAACTCAAAAATCTTCTAGTTTTTTTAAAATCATACTGTATAAGACTGCTTTAAGAAATAGTGTTTGTGGTTCAATTTAACTATTCAGTTAAATATGGTTTTCATTAACAAAAAAAGCAGCTACGAAAGGGCAAAGTCTTTTAACTGTCGAAAGTTAAATTTTACAACGATTCCCAATTGTTAATAAATAGCATCTAACCAAGTTTTCATTGTCCTAAGGCAATCGGAAAACCGTTAACCTAACAGCTTCACAAAATGGGGTTCAATTTGTTCGCTGATAGCCATTCATAATCGAATCTCCATCCAAAAATGAAATCAAGACAGGTTTTTATCGCCTCTGAAAGTTTTAACCGCTAAAAACCACAATTTTTGAGCTTTCGCCCTTAAGATTTTGCTTCAAATAGATGAACGCTAATTTTTGTCATTTCGAATTTTTCTAATTTGAATTGTTCCAGGAGTGCAACAAAAAAAGCGCTAAGAGCACTATTTTGTGATTCGAAAAACAGACCAATTTAATTGTTCTTGTTAATCCAAAGAGAAGCAAAGTGAGAGCAAAAGTACGTCTTTCATTAGAAAATAAAAACACAACTTTTTAAAAATTGACCCATGTACAAAATTTTTTACGTACTCAATTTCTTCTGAGTAAAAGCGAAGCTTAATATGGAAGTTCCTCGAGACCTCTTAACTTTTTCTATGGTTGTGAGATTTTGCTGAGTTGTTTTTTGGTTTTTATTTGATCTCGAACCAAGATTGTAGCAATTATTTTTAACATTTTTTAAGCAAATTTGACTGTTTTAACTTTACCTTTAATTTAACTTGACTGTTTTCATAATTTTGTTCTACAACATTCAGTGACATCTTGGGCGAATTCTTAATGCATGATTTCTTAGTGATCTAATACGCTCTTTCTGAAATAGAGATTGTTGCTAATAAAAATTTCTAAACTACATCCCTCTAATTTAAACTGCCCGTCTGTTTTTTGAGAGATATTGGTTAGTCGGTTTTTGATTACGGTAGCTCAGTAAGTTATATCTAGATTATTTTTGTTCATCGCTGCTGTTGTTCTGACCTCCAACAAAAAAGTTCTAAATATTTCTAACGAGTATCACGAAAGTCGTTATTATATAACTTAGGGAGGACACAGCATGATCCAGTATCAAAAATGCAAACTATTTGTAATCTTCTCACTCAGGGATAGAAACTCTTAATCTACGAAAAAGTCCCAGTGGTTACCACTTGTCGAAAGATGTATAACTTTTGAGAATATAATCGTCATCTGTTGAATTTCGCGATGAGTGCAAAAAAAGTTAGCAAAATTTATTTTGAAAACGTGCTTGCAAAATTTCTGGTTTTTTAGATTCATTTCTATCAAAATATAATCTTAATTAATATCGTAATAGTTTCTTTACGAAATTCTAAATATCCTACAATAAGCACAAAAAGCCAAGCATTTAATACTAATTTTTTTTCAACTGCTTTCCTGGTCTCAAAGTTTAAGAGAAAAGGTCATTGAACCTAGAAAAGATATTCAGATACTAGTGATATTCATAGAAGAACAAGACGTTTTTAGATCAAGTATTCAGATTTCGTCGAGAAAAATATCACATCAAACACTCTATTTTCGCGAGGTCTGGTAGGATCCTGTTGACAGTATAAAAATATTGTGTTAAGCTTCAGTTTCAGCGCCCTGAATATATGAATTGCGAATCTCTTGTTTTTTTTCGTTTTGGGTATAATCAGGGTGAAAAATAGACACAATACAAACAACTACTTCGTCAATCTACAAACAATAGAGCTGATCAGTTTCTCTTAATGCCTGATCATATAAAATAGTCAGGATTTAATTTAAAAGTCACAAGGAGCTCAAAAATCATCTGTTTTCGCAAACCATATTGTATAAAATTACTTTAAGAAATAGTGGTTGTGGTTCAATTTAACTATTCAATTATACAGGCTTTTCATTAACAAAAAACAGCTACGAAAAAGCAAAGTCTTTTAACTGTCGAATGTTGAATTTTACATGGATTCACAGGTGTCAATCAGTGGCAGCTAATTAAGGTTCCCTTGTGCTAAGGCAATCAGAATACCGTTAACCTAACAGTTTCACAAAATGCGGCTTCAATTTGTTCGCTATTAGCGAATCAGTATCGAAATTGCATTAAAATTGAAATTAGGCCTGGTTTTTTTGTCTCTGAAATTTTTCAACCGCAAAAAACTACAATTTTTGAACCTTCGCCTTTAAACTTTTGCTTCAAAAAGATGGACGCTAAAATTTGTCATTTCTAATTTCCCTGATTTGATTTGTTCCAGGAGTGTAATAACAAAAGCGCTAAGAGCACTCTTTTGTGATTCAAAATTTAATTGTTCTTGTTAATCCCAAGAACAGACAGGTAAAAACAATAGTACGTCTTTCATTAGAAAATTAAAGCATAACGTTGTAAAAAAATTTTTACGCAATGTTTTTTACTTAAAAAATGTTTTTACGTAGAATTTTTATTCTGAGTAATAGCGAAGCTTTACATGGAAAATCCTCCAGACATTTAACTATTTCTATGGTTGTGAGGATTTGCTGAAAACTTCTTATTTGGTTTTTTATTGGCTCTCGAACGAAGTTTGTAGCAATTATTTTAAACTAGTCTTTTTATGCAAAATTTTAACGTGACTGTTTTTATGCTTTTGATCTGGGACATTCAATAACTTCTTTGGCGAATTTTTCTGCTTGATTTTTTGGAGATCTAATATCCTCTTTTACTGAAATAATGATTGTTGCTTATGTAACGGCTGCTCTCCTATCAAAGTCAAGGAAAACTTTACACCGCCCAGTTCGTTTCAGCGGTTTCTAATCTGTCCGGATATTGGGTTTTTGCAGTTATTTTTTTTGAACTGTATTCTCCGCTATAATCTAGAATGCCGTTGCATTACTTGATACTCAATAACTTCAAATAACTAATTGTTCAGCAAAGCCGAATAACAAATGGCTTCGCTTCAATTAAGCAAAAATCCAAAATTTCGGATAACCAATTAGTCTCAAATTAGAATTGGAGGTATTTCGATAATATCTCCTTAACCACAAATGCTAGTGAGATAAAATTTTGCAGGGTTATGAACGTTAGGTAGGCCTACTATCTGATTTAAAAATAAACAACGTTGGGTAAACTGCGTTGGTGGGGCTACCTTTTATATTTTATGCCCAATCTTAATATATGGGCGAAAGCTTCAATGTTGAATAACTCTGTAAGTAAAGATTCAAATTTGAGCAAACTTGGCAGTGCACAACACTGTCATACAAGTGACCAAACAAAAAAGAAACGAACTCGATTGGTTAAATGATCTTTGAGAAATAACACAACAAATTTCAGCTCAGAACTGAATATTCTGTGTTAATTTATTGAAAGTTTTTTGTTTCTCAATTGGCCTCAATAACACCAATTTCAAAACTATGCTAGGCTTCGGTAAAACCAGTAAGAGCAACTGACTATGTGCTTTGCACAAAGTTTTTCTTACTTAGGAACTTCGTTCCTCAGAAGGAAAGTATTGAGAAAATCAAAGTTAATTCTCTTTTAACAATTCAAAGTAAAGTTAAAATTGTACAATCACTAATATGATCTACAGAAACAAGACACAATAACAAGTAAATTACCGCTCAAGAAAGTGTGCTTCAATACGCACTGTATCTCACTTTAATAAGACAAAATTAACGAGTTTCTACTAATTTTTGGTAGTTTTTCAATCTCTATTTATACTGCCGTACATGTCAAGTTGGGTATCTCTTGCTCCGTTTAGCTCAATTTGTGTGATTGTGAACACTTGAATACGTGACAATAATAGCGTAGTTCGAGTTTGAGTTTTAGTTTCACTTCATGTATGATGATTACGTACTAATAATAGTCACTGAATATAAATGTTGAACAAAGTGAACAAATCTCTATGGCTTCGATAGAATGTAGCATTAAATTTCGCTTATGCTATTCTAGCTTTAAGGCTTGAAATGGCCTTGAAGCGCTATTCAATTTGGTAATTGAGTTAATAGGCTCAGCCGCCACAGCCTATTTAAATTTCTGAGCTACTTCCCTCTAATATAAATTTCCCGTGTTTTGAGAGCTATTAGTTAGTCAGTTTATGGTTACGGTAGCTCAGTAAGTTATATCTAGATTATTTTTGTTCATCGCTGCTGTTGTTCTGACCTCCAACAAAAAAGTTCTAAATATTTCTAACGAGTATCACGAAAGTCGTTATTATATAACTTAGGGAGGACACAGCATGATCCAGTATCAGAAATGCAAACTATTTGTAATCTTCTCACTCGGGGATAGAAACTCTTCATCTACGAAAAAGTCCCAGTGGTCACAACTTGTCGAAAGAAGTATCTTTGGAGAACTTATTCCTCATCCGTTGAATTTCGCGTTGAGGGCAAAAAAGGTAGCAAAAGTTATTTGGAAACGTGCTTGCAGTAGTTCTAATTTTTTCAATATATTCATTTCTATCAAAAAGATGTTCTTCCGATAATCTTGATTAATATCGGAATAGTCTCTTTATGAATTTCTAAATATCCTACAGTAAATACAAAAATGCCAAACATTTGATACTAAGTTTATTTCAACCGCTCTCCTGGTCTCAAAATTTAGGAGAAAAAGTCATTGGAAAAGGTTTTTACATAATATTGAGGTTCAAAGAACAGCAAAAGGTTTTTAGATCAAATATTCAAATTTCATCAAAAAAATATCCAATCAAACACTCTAATTTTGCGAGCTCTGGTAGTATTCTGTTAACATTATAAAAACGTTGTGTTGAGCTCCAATTTCAGTGCCCTGACTATATGAAACGCGAACTTTTTATTATTTTTTATTTCGGTATAAACAAGTTGGAAAACTAGATAGAGCTCGGCAGCTCTAAAATAAGGGACAGGGTAAACTAAATTTGCGTTTTATCACTCAAATTCAGAGTGAAGCAAGAGTTTGTGAAAAATGGAGTTAAGAGTTTTTTCTTTTACAACTAACTAACTACGAATGGGTTTAATTACGTAACAATGAAGTTAACTGTGAGTAAATGTCACCTGCTAACAAACTTCCTTATGAAACATAACATGATCCCTAATGGCATTGTGGACAATTTCTGTTATGAAAATCAAAAGTCGCTAGAATGTTGATATTAGGATTTCAACGGTGTCTTATTTTGTACCAAAACCCCGATAAAAAAATCAATAAAGAAGTTAGCATTATTTACTCTGACTCAGATTATATAAATTCAATGAACAGGAAAAAATGGAAATTGAATCTCGTGAGTATGAAATTCGACGTTTAAAGAACTTGTTCCTTTTATCCTTTTCTGGAGTGAAAAGTCAAGTTGTCTAGTCACAAAGAACAGGGCAGATTGCCAACCGGCTTAAAAAGAGTTAGCAAAAAATTGGATACATTGATACAAGTGAACACAGTATTATGGCTAAGAGCAACCACACACGGTGAAAAATTATAATTCAAATTTATCAGAATTTAATAACAAAGTTGCAAATATATGCACCAGGATGTTTTTTTGTAAGAACATACAAACTATGGGAATTTTTTATTTTTCCGCATTTTTTTTAAATAGTAAAAAAATATTTAGTAAACCATTGTCATAAATGTTCATAAAAGTATTGGTTCATTTATATTAATAATTTACTATATATTTTTTTGTTTGAAGAATATGTTATTTTAAGGATTCTGCATACTGTTTCTTAAAAGCAACATCAAAATTTTAGAAAAAATGCGGAAAATTACAAAATTTGAAAATTTTTATGTTAATACAAAAGAATATCCTTCTGCAAATATTTGTAATTTTGTGTTTAAAAATTTGTATGTTGTTGCAAAAAAAATATCATTTTGCAATTATTAGTAATTTCAAAATTTAAATGTTCAATTTTGAAAATTATTCTTAAAAAAAATATTTGTAATCTTTCAATGAATCTTCTTACAGATAAAGCAATCAAGAAGGCTAACCTACATGGAACTGAAAAGTAAAATCTGAAATAAACTTCAGTAAGAATTTCGTACAAATTATAGAGTATGGCAAAATTTTCTCCCGAGGTTTTCCTACTATCTCGACATCAATTGCCATCATCTAAATTTTGGTAGAGGAGTTTTAATAAGGACATTAGGGGCATTATTAGTAATAGACTATGCAAGTGGTAGGTCATTTATCTCATGTGCAACTTTATAGAAATTTGATGACTCGACGCTTATTTTACAAAATTTTATCAAGCTTCGTTAATATCCATTCTTCAGAGTGTGTTACCAGCAGAAAAACACCTCAAAAGCTGCTTTTCTTCCATCTCTCTTCTCGCCACTGTTGCACTTAATATATGATTGGCAAGAAAAAGAGAGAAAAGGCCTCTAGTAAGCTTTACAGTGGCTTAAGTTATGCAAAAGCTATAATTCCAACGAGAGTTAAAAGAAAATAATACTAAACGATTGACCTCTCAAAGCTATATAAAAAATCGGTTTCTCCTTTGGTGGGTGTTAGCGTCTCTACAGAAATAACAAACGTACCACTTTCGATCGTTCCCAGAAATTTTTTCCGACAATTATTTTTTAAGTGGAACGAAATTTCTTTTTAATTTGTTTTTATAGGCTTCTTTTTTGGTTATGGTATTAGGGAATATAACTTACTAAATAACATTTACAATCTAATGCAAATAATTTGACAGGTGGTCAAATTGGCGATGAGCTAATTTTAAAAAGATTAGTTTACTCTTTAGTTTAGTAATTACTCATCAAAATATGGACACCAGCAAAGTCGGTGACGCCAAAATATCACTATACAACTCAAAAATGAGCAAAAACACTTCTTTCACAAATTGTGCAAGCAAGAAGTAGACGCAATCATAATTGGAAGATATCAAATAAATTGGCATCAATTTTGCTATTCTTCCCCGTTATGATCAACAACAAAAATTTGGAACAGGAGGTGAACTCAAACGCATGTTTTCAGCCGTTATTAGATTTTCTAACCTTTCAATTGAATCATAGTTTCTTCGTCACTTCATTTGCATGCCAGTCTAATACGCAGTTCAATGAAGAAGTTCAATGCAATCTCTCTGTTGGATTGCGTCATTTCATACCTTTCCATGCAGGTGGAAAAAATACCGTAATAGGAACGTTCTTTGAGTAATTGAACACCTGAATGTTAAATATAAAACTGGAACTAAGTTTTACCACCGTTGTTCAACTACTCTATTGGTCATAATTACTTTGAATCTGAATTCAAAAAGCAAACGTAGCTCATTGATAAGCAAACGTATCCTAATATTTTTCTTGAGCTCTTTTTTGGCAATCTCTTTATGAAAAAGTTGTGTTAAACTCTCCAATTTACAGTGCTCTGAATAAGGTATGAAATGTGAATCTTTCACCTTTTTATATCTTTTTTCATTTCAGTATAAACGAAGTGATCAACTAGATAGAGCTCAGCAGTCTTAAAACGACCGGCGGGCTGAATTACGTTTGCGTTCCTTTACTCAAAGGCAGGCTCAACGATAATCCAACAATTTCTATTTGCGAAGTAAACATTGAGACTGCTATTGATCATATCCCCAACGTTTTTTTACACTCAAGTGATGATTTTTTGCTGTTTGTTGAAAGTTATGAGATTTTTGAAAAAAAAAGATAAACATGTGAATACCAAAACCATTAGTTTACAGTGCAGTCTTTAGACTGGTCTAATAATGAAATAATTTCATGCCATTGCTGGGAGGTGGAAACCGCAGAAGTGAGTTTTCGGCCAATTTCAGCTTTAAATTGTTTTTTTTTCGGGTTGATTTTTAATTCTTTTATGTTTTGTAATATTTGGCTTATTTGTATTAGTTTTGTGGATGTACTTATAAACTTTGCTTAAAAGTCATTTTACCCTCTTTTTTGGGTTTATTTTTTCTAGTTTTTGAACGAAAAATTGCACAAATGAAAATAATTTAGTCGATGCTTCTTCTGTTTGGTTTTCCCATAGGTATCCCAAAAGATTTCTTTTAACTTGCACATTTGAGGTATGTTGCTTTGTGTTAGAAGTCAGCAATTCTCAAAAACATTTGGACAAAAAAACGCTAGTCGGCCTTATTTTTTTGGTAGTGGTTTTGCTGATTCCGAAGAAAACGCTACAGTTATTGAATGGCTTCAAACTCAATTTTACTTCTTTGTTAGTTCAATTACGAAAATTTTTAGCGACTGTCTACATAAAAAATATATATGCAAACTTTGATGTGTCTGTTTGTGAGCGTCTTGGTCAGAAGTGGCTTGAATTACGAAGTGAAAACTGAACTGTAGTGAATGTGATATAAACTTCCAACAGGTAAATTTCCACACTTTTTGGCGCTGATCTTAATTAGTTAAACCATTTCGGAAAAGCTCAGACTTAGCAGCGTTTTCTTCCAATCCATTAGAACTTCTGAAGAATGTGGGAACAGAGTAAGACAAGGCGGCTCGTTAATGTGCGTTCGCACATGATGTTCCGACCCGAGCTCATCTACATTTTTGACTTAATTGTCAACCAAATGAAGAGATAACAAAAAAAGATGTTTGAATTTAAAAAAAATGCTACAAAACCTAACTACAAATTGAATTACATAATGCCATTTCTCATTACAGCGCTCACGAGATCTACCAATAAAAAGACTACGAGAGAATACAGCAAACAACAAAATATGCAAAAACAAAATTTTCACGGCAGAAACCAAATATATAATTTTAAAAGCACCTAGTAACAACGTCAAAATGCAATCAGATAAAACCTTAACTCCACAAATTTAGTTTTTGCTAACTATACAGCAGATGTATGTTTTTTATAATGAGATTAGGTAAAAAATTGACATAGAGAAAAAATGAGGTTAAAGTCAAAGATCAATCAACATTTCTTAAACCAAATAATTTCAAAAGTCTAAAAAAATCTTTAGCTTTTTAACAAAATAATTCTTGATAAATTTACCAAAAAGTCAATATGAAACCTGGGACCTGTCTTTGCTGAGACTAAACCATAGGAATAAACTAAATACGCAGAAAATCTCAAAAAAATGAACAATTTACACAAAGACGCAGAAAATCTCAAAAAATTACGAACAAGAACATAAATTATTGAAGCCATTAAAATCATTAGCTATTATCTGAATTTTATTTATTTTTATTTCAGTTTACATTTAAACTCATTCAGCTAAAATTAAACTGAAAGAGAAAAGAAGTTCGTTCATTTGGGCCACATCTGAAAATCATTGGGATCTGTTATTACCTGAATAAGCTAAAAGAAGAGAAAAAAAGGAACACAAATACTCCACTCACAATATTTTTTTATGAAAACAAATAATGTCCACCAAACAAAACATCAGTTACGACATAATATTAGTAGACAAGTTGTTTTTTGAAATTCAAGGAATTGGAGTGGACATCTCAATGACGAGAATAAGTTGACGAAAAGAACAAAAAAAACTGAAAAGTTTGAAGGCATTTAATACGCTAAATTATGCCTAGATGATGTGACGACTAGGATGTTTGTCATTCAAAATTTATCAATAAGACGTTACAACAAGTCATTGACTATGAAAACAACAAAAACAGGCAAAATCCAAAAGTTCGGTAGAAAATTGAGAGAAGAAAGTGTCGAAGCTATTTAAACCATAAGCTTTTTTCTCTGAAAACTTTTTCAACGATCCATTAAACGTCTTCACTAAGCCAATGGGAGCTATAAACATTAGGATAATGTAATACGATTTCAAAAGGAACCAAAATTACTAAACAAAATCCAAAAATTATAAAAATTATGAAAACTCGTGCACCGAAGTCAAAGAAACAATAGTTAGAAGACAAAACCGCTAACTAGATAAATTGTTGCTGATGTAGAAAAAAATGCCACGATGTGAATACAAGGATGTTCATCATGCCTAGGTAATCAATAAGACATCAAAATATGTCTTATGACTATGAAAAAAAAACAACAAATACAGGCAAAAACCAAAATTTCATTAGAAAAATGGGAGAAGAAAGTGTTGAAGCCATTTAAACCAAATTTTTGTCTCAGAAAGTTTTATCTATGATCCTTTGGACGTCTTCACTAAAGGAAGATGTAGCCATCAATATTAGGATGACCTGATAAGATTTCAAAATAAACCAATAAAACGAAATGTCCAAAAAATTTTTTAAAAAATTTGAAATCTTTGAAATTTGAAAAATTTGATAAAGCCTCCAATGAGATTAACTTATGTTGCAGTGGTATGAAGGAGTTCAATCCTGTTTTTACTGAGATGAACTTACAGTTCACAAAAATAAGTATGATTTTCCATTTTTAAGAAAAAAATTCGAAAATTTATTTTCAAAGTCTTAACAGCCATTAGCTGTCCACTCACAGCTCTAAATAGGTTCACTTAATGCTCATTAGCAAATCTATTGCACCTTTAGTCAACAAGTTTATGCCATAGGATTATAAAACTTTAGTAAAACCTCAAAAAATAAATCAAAATTTCATTTGAAATTACGAAATTTGAGGTACGAATCCAAAAAAAACATGAGCGATCTCTTTGAAACAGATTTTCTGTTCATTGGGCTTCATTTGATCGTAAAAAAGGTTTGTCATTAACGGAACTTCGATATTAAAAGTGTCTAGTAGTCTCTAGGTGACTGAAAAAACAAAAAAATTGCAAAATTTTCTAAAAAAAAAGAGCTCCCAAACCTAATTCGATTTTTTTATATATTAAACTTCCCTCTAAGACTAGAACTAGTATTTATTATCTCCTTTCGTCTATTAAAAACCTAAAATTGATTTACTTTTTGGCGTGAAATCTAGTTTTGAATTAAATTTTTCGTAGAAAAAACGTTAATTCGAACGAAAATTACGGTAAAAGTGAACAAAAGTGAACCAAATATGCAGTGTTCACATGAAACTTTAAACCTCGATAACTCCTCGAAAAAAACGAAATTCAAAAAAATCTTTTTAATTTCGAATTCTACGCTGGACGAGCTTTTTAATGATACCATGCACATTTCTCTACGATGAATATATCGGTCAGCCAAAATCCACGGAACAAAACCCATTTGAGTATATAGTTCCTCCCCCCACAAGTGGGGTCGGAACAAAAATGCTTTGCTCCTTTTAGATGCTGGATTTTCAGATTAAAAATCATCGAACTTACTGCCATTTAAGATAAATCACCGGTTCCCAAAAGACCAAAAGAGGGGCAACCCAATGTTTCCGTCTAACTGTTAACGAACTCAATAGTTTACTTTTGGAAATATTATTAATGTTCTACAAAATTGACTTGGAATCTAGTTTGACAATTCGACTAACAACAAAGACCAGAAAATGTGATTTGTTCTCCAGATTTAATCCTTTCTTATATAATAAATTGCAATAAAAAACCTTTTCACCTAGTGTGATCATAGAAATTTCACCGTACATGAAAACAAATTGAAATAATTTTAAGATTTGCTTTTGTGACCGTCAACAAGTTCGTGTTAACAGACGTTACTCTAGTTAATTGCTAAAATATTCCGTGGATAGCGATGCAAAAATTTAACTTCCAAGTCCACAATCGTGATCAAACGGCTCGTGATATATTCCTCTTGGCTAAAAAATTTCACGTAAGTCAAGTTGAATGATTTAGAGCTAATTGAAAATTAATTCCACGTCGCTAAAACAGACAAGTAACATTGATGAAAAAAACATAAAAAGTTATCTTTTTCCAAATTTAGATTTCACATTTTTAAAGCGAAAGTTTTGTTTGTCCATAAATTTCACTTTAGCATGTAGGGATTGCTTATTGAAATCATTTTTAAGTACTTTTTTCATTAAGTTGGAGAAAACAATAAAAAAAGTCACTACGAAATCACTAAAAAAAGCTTAGATTGGCCATGTGCGCAGCATTTTGTAGTTTTTTATATTTGTTTCTATCGCACGACAAAATAGACAAGCAGCACTTTTGCGTTTTAATCATGTTTTAAGAATATTTTCTTCTGTTCTCTTCTTGAACCCTGTTGGTTGTTTTTGTATCGCACAAAATTCGTGAAAAAAGAGGAGCGTCTTCCAAAAATAAATTCTCTATTTTTGTATAACTGTTTTCTAAAGTCATTTTAGGAGTAGTTTTTTCGAGAAAAAAAAAATGAAAAACTGAACAAGCATTTTGGTTTTATTATCAACAATAAGTTTTCATTGAGAAGCATACACGGAAAATTTACTTTCTTATTTTTTTTATTGAGTTCGCACGACAAAACAGACAAGCAGCACTATTTGCATTAATCATAGTGTTTTTAAAAAAAAAAGAAAGAAACGTCTTCAAAATTTACATTAGTGCAAAAAAACTTGCATTTGCTTACCAAAATTGAACATAATATATCATTTTAAAATACGGACTATAAGTCTTGGGAATCTTCA
Organism: Convolutriloba macropyga; assembly: GCF_964194025.1. Lineage (NCBI taxonomy): Eukaryota > Metazoa > Xenacoelomorpha > Acoela > Convolutidae > Convolutriloba > Convolutriloba macropyga. Next base: position 30,814,678 of record NC_134479.1, read on the forward strand.
TTTTTTTACAGAAAATGCAAAAAAGTAAATTTGCTTTAACTTGAAACCCCCAGTGAAGGAGCTATACTTTTGAAATTCTGATTTCCTCTGCTCAAAGAACATCATTTTTATCGGATTGCTAAGATAATACGTCCACAAATGATATTAAATAGCGGAAACTTTTCCCAGTAAGCCATCATTCTAGAAACGCTTATTTAGAATGACAATTGAATAATCTCATGCCAATTGTTCTAACAAACGCAATCCTAATAACCGTATCCATCAGGATATGGTTGTTAAAAGTTATGGTTACAGCCAGAATTCCTCAGGATTTACTGTTATTATGCAAACAGTAAATTGAGTCAGCGTCTGCTTAGAAGTTAATTTTGTGTGCAAAGAAGTGTTTTGCGTCCTTTGTCATTTTTTGTTTGATAAAAAATTCAACAAGGGGATCATCATTTATTAAGGATCTAGCAATTGCCCACCAAATTTCAACAGAATTTGCTATAGGTTGTCAAATCCTTTGAATAAGGTATCAACATTACTGAAAATCTAAATTGCGTCTTTTGAAGACGCTATCCTAATATTTTCAGAGAGCTGTATTTCAAATGGAGCAGAAATAGATCAATGTTCTCTCAAAATTTTAAATTTGGGACCATTTTTCAGTTCTATAGTTTCACCTTAAGGGTACACATTTGAGAACTTTAAAGTTTTGAAATGGACGCAGTTTATTCAAATGCCTACATCACACTCGCATATCACAGATAGCAGTTAGCTTTTTGAAGCAGATCTTAAAAGAGATTGTGACGCTACCTGCATTGTAGAGCAAAACCTATAAACACAACTGTTTATTTGCTTGAGATTTGTTTTCAATTTCGTTTTTGAGCTCAAAAATATTAGCGTGGCTGTGAAACATAGAAAAAGCTTCTTGTTCCTGTTGACTTTTAAGGACTATTTTACAATTGCGGCAAACTACTTACGTTATATATCATTGCAAAATAAACTTTTGAGGCAGATACTATTTGGCTTAATAATCTTGTCAGACCCCTGATTGAGATCCTTCATTTATTACAAGAATCTTATCTAAAGACAGAAATGATTTGAAAGAAGAGATGGCATTTTTTTTTTATTCGTTGCCATTCCTGAGTATAGATTTTTCCATCCCATCTTAAGCAGCTCAAGAGAAATTATTTGAGCACTCTAATCTTGCAGTACATGTGAAATTTTGTTGAAAATATCAAAGTTATTATTCTAGATTGAGGAACAGATTTATGCGCACTTTTCACTAAAAAACTACTCATTTTTGATTAAAAATTGGAATTAATCAGGGAATACTAGCATTCGAAAGTCTGAAAACCAGGTGAATACGGTCAATTAGCACAAAATGCAAAACATCAGTTCCTTAAACTAAACTTAAATTTCGTTGTCTGCAGAAAAGTAAAGGTAAATGCATAGTGTACATCACAAATTGCACTGGCAGCAGAAATACTTATCGGACATGAATTGAAAAAGCTTAGAAACTTGAGACCATCAGCTAGTGCACTATTTTACATAAAAACCAATCTACGCAATCAAATTGGACACATTTCAACCCTAAGAAACAAGAGCACCCAATGTTTTTTGTTGAGCTGTTCAACGTAACAGTAAAAATGTCATCAATTTTAACTTATAATTAGTTCAGAAATGGAAAAGTGGAACACAGCTGTCTCATTTTAGGCTCTGCAAAACAATTCAGTTTATTTTACGTCATTTTTCAAAAAAATCTAAAACAGATGAGATATTTTCAAAAATTTTCCCTCAAATTTTTATTTCTCATACAAACTCTGAAGCTGTTGAATTTTGAGTTCGTTGGTTTCACTAAATCAAACTCTTGTGAACTGCGCATCATCAATTTAAAGTTACTTTTTGGTAAAAGGAAAAACAAAAGAAACGAGTGCATTCAATGGCGTCTCGCTGCTGCGTTCCTATTTGTCTAACCCCACAGCATTTCAAACTTCCATCATTTAACCCCGCTTTTCAGCCTTAATATAATTGGTTCTATTAACATAGAAAACTAACCACTTGGTCATGCCTCGCGGGCGATGGCCATGCCATAGCTGCCCGAGAGACTTGATATGAAATCATCAACTAAGCATGGGATTAATTTATCCAATTTGAGAAAACACGCTGTGTCGACTGCTAATTTGCGGCATGAAATGATAGAGGGATAACTGATATCTGCTTAAGTTATGCGGCGTTAAATAAGCGGGGTAAACAGAAAGAAGTAAGGCAGGTTTTCAATAAGTGTTTCTTTTTTTTTGAAGACATTTGTGCTCAGATAACTTATTTTTTGGTTTGCAATTAGTGAAATTGCAATTCAGGTTTGCAAGTTTAAATATTTACATTGAAAATTGCCCAAAACTGTTCGCCAATCGATTTTTTCTTTGAAACTTTTGATTAATTGTGAAGGAACCAAAAGAATGCCCGGAGAGCTAGACTGACGTTTCTTTTTCTCTACGATGCTAAAAAGTAAAAGTTTGTCTTAAACGTTTGCTTCACGTTTTTGAAAAGCCTGCTTCCCGTTTTTGAAAGCCTACTTCCCGTTTTTGAAATGTTAATTCAGTGAAAAACTAAGGTCAATGTAATCAAGATGTTATTTGCAAACGACATACCATTTAATGCTTGCTGCTCTGAAAGGTGAACGCTTTCATTAATAAACACTTTTAGAGCTAGTTATTTAAAAGATTTCCCCCATAATCACCCAGTTTTACTGCTGCCAACTTCTCATACAGTCGATTGTGTCCAAACCAAAGTACCCATTGCATTTCTTGGCACCCCTGTACTGCTCCACACATGAAACCGAAAATTTCGTTACATGGTATGGCTGCAAAACTTTCCATAGATTTTTTGTTGCTTTTGTTGGAGAATTTGATTTGTATTAAACGAGAATTGTCATCTGCATTGATGACATCACTGCCCCCGTCCCAATCTCAAACTTCCTTGTCGCTCGATTTGTAAAAAGCCGCAGGCACAACATTCAATTACTCTGATATTAAAAAAGGGGGAAGAAACAGCCAATGAACACAATGGAGAAGATAAGCACACATTTTAATCTCTATTATGGCTTTAATACATCAAATATTCATCGGCAGTCAATCATGATGAAAGAGGGAAGGCACACAAGAGTATAAAGATTGTTCAGTTTTTAAACAGAGTCTCCTTTACCCCACTCCCCCTCATTCTCAATGCTGAGTTTTTGCGGCTTTGCTTTAATCAACTCTCGTTGCGATAACAACAGTTGCAAAACTTACCGATAAAATAACATTTATGAATACTACCCGTCTAAAACCGTGTTGAGACTCCGCTTTGGGATTGCTTATCCTTTAGTAGACTATCTTTTTCCTGCATGCTTTTCTCGCCATATCGGCCATAAGAAGAATAGCGAGAAAAAAGTAGCGGAAAAGACTAATCAACTGCAGTTTATTAGTTGATTTACTGCAGTTTATCAACTGCGGAAAAGACTAATCAACTGCAGTTTAGCAGAAGTTATGCAACTGTTGTAATCGCAACGAGAGTTGATTAAAAACATTACCACACAGTTTTTATCGTCCTCTCCAAGTTATTCAACAACTCGACTCCGATCAGAGTATTATAACTACTCAACGGCAATAATAACAAGCGTGTGGTACTATTCATTAATTCATTGCGCAGCAGAATAAACCTAGCAGTGCGCTATTTTTCCCGGAAGAACACTAATTGACATTAAATTATACACTTTTTATCCTTGAAATAATTAATCCTTAGAAATATTATTTCCATTTCTTGTTCAACGATTCGTTTACGCTTCCTAATTTTCAGTCTATTTAATTTAGCGAAACAATGTTCTAATATTTCTTGAACTTTTTACTTTGAATCTTTGACTCTTAACACCCCCCCCCCCCCCCGAGCAGCTTAAAAGGCCTGTTCTCCGCCCTAACAGAATTAAATTGAAATTAAGCAATAAACGTGATATTTCCCACCAGTATCGTTCGATTTTGGTATGACCTAGATTGATTGTAGATTGTGCAGATTTAAATAATAATGTTCTTGCAACCCAGGATACATTTTTTGCATAGCCGACTCACATTTCAAAGGAGAAACATCAACCTGTTTCAAGAGTAACAGGGGAAAAGAGATCCATCAATGCACTCTTAAACATTGCAGAATAATATCAGCCTCAAGAAAACGAAATCAACACAAAATTATCTAACTTCTGCTCCTCAAGATTGGCCGTTTTTGTTAAATTAATGAAATATATTTTAAAAGTAATGAACCCAAATCTGTGATGTCTTATTTCTATGCCTCTTAGCAGATTACAGAATATTTCAAATTTTTTTTTTCAACTGTAGTTTGCATTCATTGCACCAGTGCTCTATCCGAACTGTTTCCGGCCCTTCCCCCAAATATTTGCTCTCATTAAACAGTGTGAACAAACTAATGCACCGGACTCCACTTATGATTTGAATAGTCTCATAACTTAGCCACAATATATATTCTATAAATCAATTATAGATAGCATTCTACAGGAGGAAAAGGAAACGATCCATTATATCACTCTCTACAGTCACTGCAATGTCAAAGTGATTAATACCTTAATACCTGACTGACTTTAAACTTCACACAAATGCTAATGCATCATGGATGAAACAAATTGAATGTTTACATTTGAGTGAAAATAAATGCAATTGGAGCAATATATGTCCCGAAATAATCCCGAACATTATAACGTCGACTTTCATCCGGACATTATAATCACGGCTTCCATTTTACTTCATAAAAATACGAATCGCATTAGCTTTTAAAAAATTCTGTACGCCCTTGAAACCCGAATGGTCCCCGGGAATCAAAATCATCACAAATATTGCAACCAATGAGACAAAAAATCCTAATAGTTAAAAAAACAAATAAATATTAACCAAAATTACAGGTTTTCAGTTCTGCTTCACCACTGATTTAAATGGCCAATTTCTCTGTTTACAAAAAGTTTGTCAAAAAATAGTTCTTTTTTCGTACTTCTGATCTACTGATTTCCGAAAGCCTTGTAACCCGATTATGTAGTTGATATCCTGTTCAGATTAAAACACTTCAACATGGAATGCTTCACTCAACTTTCGCCGACTGACAGCCCAGAAACTTGGATAGTGGGTTTTTCACAACAGGCGGGAGTTTCTCATAAAAGTCCTTCACTTTGGGCTGCAGTTTTGCCCACGTTTCATTCGCAATCTGGTACACTTTTGCAACAGTCATACGCAAAAATGCGTTAATCTCTTGCTGCTTCATTTCATAAATAAAAGGTCCAGTAAACGCCCCAATAAATGCCAGAAAAACGAGCGTCAAGAAATTCATAATGGCTCCCAGATAAGTGAGCATGTACATAATGACAACTACTTTCAAAGTTCGGACCGAATTTTCGAACATGATGATTCTTCGCGCGTATCTCAAACCGGATTCCAAAACTGGTCCAGCTTTCTCCGAAAATTGTGATACCTTGTCCTGGGTTATACTGATGTCATAGTCCAACCATTTTTGCAACGGATGCTCAATTGGTTTGCTGTTCAACGTGGCCTGAACTGAAGTGTAGATTTTAAGACTCCACACCGAAACCAAAAGGAGCAAGTTGAAATAAGCAAACACTGATATAAATGACATTGTGTTCAAAGATATGAGCAAGGTGGTCGTGATCAGAAACACCATCAGAGACATTTTTACATCTTCCCAGAAAATCAAGGATAAGACTGATTCTGGAATTTTGTACTGTGCCAGCATATCTCTCACTTTGATCGGCTGAACGTCAGTTTCCACTTTTTCCTCCTCAGTTGATTCCTTAACAGGAGTTACGTCACCATTCGGCACATGATTGGTTTCCTCTCGACGATTGAATTTGTCTTCGAAGGTGTCTCCAAATTGTCCCACAGTGTCTAAGCTTTCATCCTCACTGCATCCTCCCACTATTTCCGGAGGTCCTTCCATGAAGTCAGCCATTTTGAAATCTGAAAAAATGGTCCTATTCATTTTGTGGAACAGCTACTTGTTTCCTTACCCTTTGAATTGAATCTTTCATCAATATTTGATTTTAAAAAACGCCTGTAGGACTGGCTAATTAAAATTAAACCGTAATCGGGGATCAATAAAATCTGACAGAGCAGATCAGGATTAAGGAGAGAAAGATTATCGAAGCTGCATCTTTCATCTTGTCCGTGGATTTAAAAATAATCCAAATTGTTACCAAACTTATTAGTCATGTGAATCTGTGCACTATAATAGGCAACAATCGCTTCTTGACAAGAATGGTTACGAAAATTGCTTAGCGTACAGAATTATTTGAAAATTGAATGTAACTTAGCGTCTTCGTTAGCTCGATTAGCTTAATCATGTTACTTCAGCAACGCATCCCGCAATGAATGCCAAATTGGACATAAAAATGGATAGCTGAAAACTGAAGTACTAGACCACTTTAACTATGTGCTGTGCTCATACGCAAATAAAAGTTTGCATCAGGCTGCTCTAGCAGTATATGACATCATCTCTTCGAAAATTACGGAAAAGATCCCCAAAGTTATTAGGTGCCTAGAGTTACTTGCGATCATTTTCAAATTTTTTAAAAATCATTTTCAACTGTGTGCCCCCAACCCCCTGTATCGGCTACATAACGCTGTCATGTACTACTTGCGCTTTTCGTGTTATTGCGTGGTGAAATTTGAAATCCAATTTGAACTTCACAGACTATTTTGATGAAAAACTATTTGCGTGACACGAAAAATATGATCTTCAATCTGCAACAGTCCGCAAAAATTCTGTTAGGATCAATAAGAAATCGCCTTAAATTTGACTTGAGATCAAATGAGACAAAGAGCACTTGACCTCAATCCCAGCAAAACTTTAAAATCTATTTAATGGTCAAATTTCGAACTGCAAAACCTTTTTAATAGCGAAAGCGAGTGTCATAAATCAGGAATCTGGTCTGACAAAGATTTCAAAAACCTACAAAATTATTTATTAAATTTAAGCTTGAAATGTTTAATCTCAGCCAGATAGAGAAGCATCATTTATAATACAAAATTACAAATCTGGATGTACAAAATAGAACCTTTTCCTCAATGTGCTAATAACTTCAGGCAATTGCCCAAATCTGTTCACATCATCACTTTCATTGCCAGATGTCAACTTCATTGAAGACATGTAAAAGGACACTTCGGTTATCAAGTCCAACAAATGCATTCTTCTAGAATGTTCCAAAAGCAAGCCACAGAATATATTAGCGAACCAGGACCCTTTTTCTTTCAGGCCAAACACTGTGCAATTTCGTTGACATGCATAGCATACAAAGCAATCTGAGCTTTTTGGAACGGAGTCGGAGCGGTCAAGTGTCGAACCCTGCATTGAAATGCCTTGTAAATTTTGAGACTGCGAAACACAATCCCCTTTTGAATTAACATTTTCTGAGTTTTTAGGTTCCGAAATTTCCGCTTTGCTCGAATTTCGTCGATCGTCAGTGAAAACTGAATCATCATTTGCGGATAAAATGGCTGATTCGTTGATGTCCAATTTCAGTTCTGGTCGAACACCTCGAGCAGACAGGAAGAAAAATAGTTTTGGACAGCCGTTCAGATACGTGAAATCTTGCACCTGAAACAGCACAAATTTCGACTTCAACTTATCTATCTTAACTTAGGGTCTGGCAGAGAACAGTGTGATGTTGAGTGGCTGCTAATATGTACAATCACTATGTCGCTTATTTTTAACGTATTATTCAGTAATTTATGTTAATTAAAAGAAGTATTATTTAAAACAAACTATTTAAGTACATTGCCGGGGGCTAGAACTCAATATTTTGGTCAAATTTCTGCCACGATGACTTACAATTTGCAAAGCTTCTCATTTACTGGTGGTATATTCTAACAAACAATAAATTGAGCTCAAGAAGTGGCCGGAAGTTAAACTGAACCTGCGTGCAGTCCAATAATAAGACACACAATGCTGTTGTGACACTATTTACAAATTACTTCGTTTTCGACTAGACTTTGTTGATCGGATAAAGCTGTGTTCCCGCCACTTTTATCTACAACCATTGAGACAACTTTTTTTCAACGTTTGGAAATTAAGAAAAAGACTTCCTAAAATGATTGTTTCAGTAGAATATCAGGTACACATCCCAAACAAGCAGTCTAAGATTTAAACAAATTTTCCAAGACTTGTCAGAACAATCAGCACAAATTTTGTCTTGAACCTTTATCAACTTTTTTCATTTTAATTTTGTCATTCAGTAAAACAATTAGCTGCATATTGACCAACAATAATAATAAATTTGTGAAGTTTCTCATTTACTGATATATCCCAACAAAAAAGAAACAGAGCTCAAAAAAGACCCCTAATTTCAAAATTAAAATTTAAAAGCTGCAGGAGAGCCCTTAATAAGAATTATTTCGTTTTTGAGTAGCTTCAGTTGACTTTTTATCAACTTTATCACAATTTTGTGGACGCATTATTTTTGCTACTTCTTTTTTCAAATATAAATCAAAAAAGGATGATTCGTAATGCGTTTCTGCGCGTGAAATTCCAACTGATTTCATGTTATATTTAAAAACTGAGGCTGAAAGCTTTCATTCAAACAATTAACACATTCACTTACATATTTATGTAACGTACTTAGTCTGATCACTTTGTTGCTGATTTTAATTTCGCATTCCACATAAAAAAAAATAAAATTAACAACGAGAAAATATAAGTCATTAGTGTTAGTAAAAATTTGAGACTCCACTTGATGAAAACTCAACGATTTAAGCAAATAGCTATCACAATTTGAATTAAAACAGAAAAAATGAATTAAAAAATTGTTGCATCTGCATCAAAGAATATTATAATAGCTGAACCTTGAAAGAAAAACCAAATGTTTATACCAACCGGAAAACTTTTGGATTATTGAATACGTTTGAGCTCTTCCCAGTTGAGACATTTCAACTCACTTAAATTTTTCATTCAATAAAGTTAATTTAATTACGCATACTGTTTGAAAAAGAACAAAGTTCCTTAAAAAGAAGGTTAACAACTTATCCACAAAAAATGACTCGGAAGTAATTTCACATAGCCGTATGTTGTGAAACGGAGTATTCAATGTAATGTTTCAATTTTTTGTTCCGACCCACTTTAGTGGGGGAGGGACTATACTCAGCTGGTTTTTTTTTGTTCAGACAATTTTTTTTGTTCAGACAGGTTTTGAAGTTTTGTGAATATTAAACGAATTTCAGCTGTTTTTATTCACATTTATGACCAATTTTCGTCAATTTTGACCAAATTTTCGTATGTTAAAATATGTTAAAATTGTTAACTGTAGTGTTATATATTTTATCTCTAAAGATAATGAAGGTTTGCTGAATTTTTCGATCCGAGTTTTTTGGCTAGAATTTATGCTAAATTTTTCAAAATTCTGACTTTTTTTCGTCAAAAACGGGACCAGATTTGTTTTTTTTTAGCCCAGTACTAACAACTTATCCACAAAAAATGACTCGGAAGAAATTTCACATAGCCGTATGTTGTGAAACGGAGTATTCAATCTAATGTTTCAATTTTTTGTTCCGACCCACTTTAGTGGGGGAGGGACTATACTGAGCTGGTTTTTTTTGTTCAGACAATTTTGGCCGATCGATAAATTAATCGTAGAGAGTTGTGAGTGGTATCACTAGAAAGCCCGTCCAGCTTAGAATATGAATTCAAACGATTTTTTCAATTTATGCTTTTTATAAGGAGTTATCGAGGTTTTGAAGTTTTGTGAATATTAAACGGATTTCAGCTGTTTTTATTCACATTTATGACCAATTTTCGTCAATTTTGACCAAATTTTCGTATGTTAAAATATGTTTAAATTGTTAACTGTAGTGTTATATATTTTATCTCTAAAGATAATGAAGGTTTGCTGAATTTTTCGATCCGAGTTTTTTGGCTAGAATTTATGCTAAATTTTTCAAAATTCTGACTTTTCGTCAAAAACGGGAACAGATTTGTTTTTTTTAGCCCAGTTGCTTTAAATTTTCTGGAAGTAGATGCCTTAAAACTGCGGCCATACTCTTTTTGAGCTGACAAACAAGCTAGTTGTACTCCTGCTGACTTTGAGAGACCGCTGGAATTATAATTTTGCCAGTTTTTGCAAATTTAAACTCGATAATTTTATAAAATTCAATTTTATTTTTGACAAAATGAAAAATTTTTTGAGCAAATGTATCTAATTCACAACGATTTGAACAAATGAGTATTTTGTTAGACGCGCAGCAATATCTGGGCTGATCTTGATCTCACCATGGTTCCCTAAGATAAAAATTTTTTTTAGATTTTAATGGGGCGACTTTTCTTCAAAATATTTCAGCTATAAAAATGTTTTTTATGCAAATTAATAACAAGAATTTTAAATCAGTGCTCAATTAATGACAGTTCAAAATTACAAAAAACGAGGCCAAACAAGGTTATATTACGGTTTCAAAGTTGAGCTCATGGTTTTATGGCTCTGATCAATTTTTTTCGTAAAAATTTCATGAACTTCTCCAGTTTTGCTTTCATTTGTTAAATTTTTTGTAGCCCAATGACTTATTATCACCAGTAAAACACCAGTTATATTTTAGGAGGTATATATGAACCGAGAAAATTTCGGTTGTTATCTAATGTGTTATGACTTTGAATATAATTGTTTCAAGAAAATACGGGCAAATTTTTGAACACTATTTTATCTTATCTCTCAAAATCGTGCGCAGTCAAAGTAAAAACAGGCAGAAACCAATTTCCTGTGAGTTATAAATTAAAATCCGTAACGGTTTTATGTCCAACTAATGATCTCTTTGTTTTGATACTAGGCGTTTTCATTTTTTTCCTTTTTGAGCATAATTGCCTATTTTAAATCATTTTGGTTCCTTTCGAATTATCACATTACTGACAGGTCCAGTTGAAGAAAAACATAGAATAGAAAGTGCAAATTGTTGGAAAAGGGGGTATCTGGATATTTTAATTGTTTAGGTTATTTAGTTTTTGCTTTTTGAGCTGAGACAGTTATGTCGCAAAATTTCATGGTTTTTTGTTTTTGCCTCTGTTTCTTTCTTTTTGCTGTTGTACGCCATATAACTGAGAACGATATGTCTCATTTACTTCCCCATGGCGTATAACTGAACCTTGTTGAAGATATCAGTTTATAGCTGTTCGTTGTAATGACTTTCGAATTAAATTTTTTAAAAAAGAATTTTTCAAAATATATCCCTTTTTGCATTCATTTTCGTAACCATGTAACTCCATCTCGCTAATTAGGAGTCTCAACTATTTTTGTTGATTCAAACATTTTCTTTACGCTTGGTTATACGTTGTGACTGACTGCTTCGACAGTTAATTTCATAAAAAAGTTTTTGATATTTCTATACTGTTCTGGGTTCTATACGTTTTGGGTTTCTTTCTGTTGTCATGTCTACGTAGTCCTTTTATAAGGAGGACTTTCTGATGTTTACATGAAGAGAAAGTGACGGTTTACAGTTCTTGCAGGTAACCTCTTATAATCATAGTGCCTTGAACAGTGTGATCTCGTAAAATTGTTTGATGTTTTGGTTTTTTTATATATTTATTATTTTGTGAGGTCGGGACTTAGTCTCATTAATAACAGGCCCAATTCGCCTCCCGATGTATTGCAACCCAATGCATCGCTGTTTGTTGAAACCTTAGGTCTGTTATGACTATTGAAAATATTTGTTTTCAAAAACACTTAATTTTTGAGCTTCATTTTTTTTAAATAGTTTTTCGGTCGACTTGTAGCTCTGTCTCTGTAAACACAGGTCATAACCCGTTTCCATTGAGCTATAATTTAATCTCCAAAACGGTTTTAGCTTCAAACCAATTGTTTCTTGGCTTTCTTACCACTGTTACTACGAGATCTAAGAAAATATTTGAGATTTTTTTTTAATATATGAACATCTTATGGGATTTTTGTTTTCTTTTTAATTTATAACAATAATCGTAGGTACCATTGGCCTTGAAATTTTGCACAATTCAACATTGGATCATCACATGTCTCAATTGCTTTCTATGGAGTTATAAATGAACAATTCAGGGATTTCAGTTGATATCTAACGACATTAATAACGGTGAAGATAATTGTTTTCAGAAAGAATCCTATTTTTGAATTTCGCACCTTTGCTCTTTTTTGACGACTTTTTAACCAGTCGCATTGAGGACAGGTTCCATATCTTATCTACTGAAGTTAAATTGCTTCGTTTAGGTTTTATCTGATGCGAATTTGATTTAGTTATTTTTTTATTATAGACATAGAGTTTTGGTCGTAAATAATGTTTGTTGTTTGATATTTATCATGGTCCTTTCTAGTAGCCATACTATCAATCACGTTCATCGGCCCTCTAGCGGGGCATTTTTGTATTCCATTGGTTGCTTACTGAACGATATGTATGTTTTTGAAAGTTTTCTATCTCTTCATCATTTGGTAGCCAATTAAGTCAAGAAAGTGGATGAGCGGGGTCGGAACCTTAGGTGCGTACGCACATTACCGAGCCTCCTTGTAATACTTAGCTTTAAACACTACATCATTGAGATGATAAAATTTTACCCGGTACTATGCAGTTTATTGTCAAGCTATTGATTGTAAGATGATTTCTGCTGTATTTTAGGTAATCCAATAGAAAGGTCTTACAATAGAAGTGTTTAGCTTTTTTAAAGTAACTGAACAATACATTTGTAATCACAGGGTTCAATTTCTAAAAGTAACGTCAAATAAAACGAAAGCTAAGAAACATGGAGGAAAAATTCTTGTAAATCACTTACTTCCAAATTTTACAGTAAAAACAAGCCAACACCTAATTTCCGGGTATTCTTGAAAATATATTGAAATATCAAACTGAGAAAATGATCGTGTTTTCTGTCTTCCTATCAATCACAGGTCAGATTACGTTTCTTCATATCTACACAGAAAACGATTAATAGTTGTATCTTGATCGAAAGAAAACTACCGCAATCACTTTGCCATATAAACAATTTGAGTTTTTTTATCATCTAATGTCAAAACCTAAACTGGCATATTAATTGTACACTGTTCCTCAGTACTATCAGAGAATATTATTTTTGAGGACGTGCAACTTATGGATATCTCATAGCACTCTCTTGGACATAAGATACTGAAATTTGTATTCCATTTATCGATCAGTTCTGCGAAAATTTACAGGCGAGCAAACTCAGTCACACAAATGTCATTCATTCAGATGCTTTGCCTAGTTAAACTTTTTATGAAAAAGCACAACGTGTCGTATTAAAGGTTAGACAAAATTTTCACCTCTTTACATTAGAGGGTTTTACATTAATTCAACACACTTTCCCTTCTTTTCTAAAAAAAACGCTGTTTTGAGGTTGCAATTTTCTATCGCGTTATGAATGGATGCAGTCCATGTTGACCACGGATGAAATTCTAAAACATACCTCGTAATTAAAACAAATTCGGTGCGAATCTATCAAATACATTAGATTAACTTCACCATCAAGAAATATATTTTTTTATATAATTAATCTAATCTTTTTTCGATAACAAAAAAAATATTCAAGCACACTTATAGAGATAAAGCACAAGTTGTCTTGTAGACTAAACAACAATTTTCTTCAAAATCAGAACGCTAGTCAACAATCAGGCGACGTGAAAAGGTAAATAATGTTAATTGCCCTATATCTTTTTTCCTTGAGATATTGAAAATTTTTTAAAAAATCTCTTCGGGAATGGATTCTGTTTTGAAAGATCTTTTCAATGGTAGCCCTTTTGCTCTGTAAAAGATACCGCTCGGCCAAAATTGACTTCATAAAAGAACCAGGGTAGCATGAAGATCAAAACCTCCAATTTGAAGGCTGGAACAAAAAATCAAAACAAATCTTAGAAATCTAGATATTTTCTTGCTAATTTATTTGTTAGAACTTTTGTTCTTCATTTGCTAAATGCTGTATTACTTGTAAATTTTGTTAAACCTGCCAAAAATGGAGATAATGTACTGGAACTGAGCAAAGTTTTTCAGCCGACGCTTAACCAATCACGTTCTGAAGGTTTCAAGAATTCTCGTAATTTTTGTCTATTCTCATTTATTAAAAAATAGTCTTGAAGTACTCATATTTGCTCTTATTAGGCAACCTGTTAAAATTCGAGTCCCAATTTGAGTTCTTGAATTGTCATGTTAATATTATGAACATTTTATTTCATAGATCAATCACTACTCCAAAAACAAGTTTTCCGACAAAAATCAAACCCAAAAATCGTACCTTTCTTTTGATAAACGACAAACTGACAGAATGGCCGTCTACTCCGCAAACCAAATCATTTTCATCACCAAACGCCATTACAAATAAAGTAAAACTGCTGTATTTTGCTAACTCGCAACTCTTCAAATGTCGTTCAATTACGCCCGCAAATGCTGAAGCCGAAAGGTCCGTTTCCACCTCAACTTTGTAGTTTAAACTTTCAAACGTCGATTTAATCAACTCGGCGTCTTTAGAAGTTCTTGTTATTTTCAAAAAGCCGGAATAATCGCGGATGTCAATAATCAACACGTAACCACTTTTATTCTCAGTCCGTGATAAATTAATGGGATAATAGTGGAACAATTTCAAATGTTCAGAATCAATAAAATTAAAATCAATAGCATCCGTTTCGTCACTGCTTACGAAGAAATCGAGAGAGCTCAAATCAAATGAGCCCAAACTTGCACGAGCTTCGGCTAGGGTTTTAATTCCTTCGCCTTTACCCGTTTGTTGGAAATTTAACATCCGTTCGGCCAATTGAGGCATTAGCAAATTTTCGGCTATGCATTTCAGTAAAGCTGCGAACATGTTCATGTAACTTTTTCTGTCGTTAATTTTCTGGAAAGCATCGAACTTTTGAAGCAAAAGGGTTAATAATTTGTCCATTTGTTCAACACTGCTATTCGATACACCACTTACGATATTTTTCTCGGCTAAAGTGATAATTTCTTTACTGTATAAATTGATCATCAGGATTTTAGAATCTAGGAATAGTAGCGAGTTTATGTAAACTCTGATCACGTCTGTGGGTAATTTTTCAGTCATATTGGCACGATAGAACTCGGCTTCCACATGAAAAAACTGAAACAACAGAAAAACTGAAACAACAGCTTCCACATGAAAAAACTGAAACAACAGGTAAAAAAGAACAGTATCAGTTCTGTAATAATGCGGCACGCCACAGTAACAAATTTATATTCAGGTATACGACAAACAAGGAGATATTTGATATACTCAACAATTTAAATGTTAAAAAACCGTTGGGTCCATCACTCATTCCAGCTTGGGCTTTAAAAGATGCAAGAGAACACATAGCTGAACCTCTCTGTTTCTTTGTTTAACCAATTCTTAACTGAACAACGCTTTCCTAACGACCTTAAGCGTGCCCACGTGTTGCCTCTTTTCAAGAAAGATGATCCTGAAGATCCGATAAATTATCGACCAAATTCGCTTACTGGAGCTCTAGCTAAAATTTTCGAAATCCTTCTTCGAGATCAAATATTAGCTTATTTAGAGAAGAATAAGTTACTTGCAACAACACAGTTTGGATACAGCAAAAAAGTGTCAATTACAGATGCTCTTTTATATTGCACTGAAAGAGGAGCTTTTTTTAGACCTATCAAAAGCTTTTGATTCGATATCACATCCTACTTAGACTTTTAGGTTTTAGTGAACATGCAAATACAATTCTAAAACCTTATCTAGAAAACCAAGTTCAAAAAGTCAAATTCTTGAAGTATGAATCAAATTGGATAGCACTTAACCGTGGAGTACCACAAGGTACTGTGCTAGGCCCACAGCTTTTCAACATTTATGTAAATGATATGAATGATACTGAT
This sequence comes from Convolutriloba macropyga, assembly GCF_964194025.1. Taxonomy (NCBI): domain Eukaryota; kingdom Metazoa; phylum Xenacoelomorpha; order Acoela; family Convolutidae; genus Convolutriloba; species Convolutriloba macropyga. Next base: position 30,830,541 of record NC_134479.1, read on the forward strand.
GTGAATTCTAATATAATCCAGTACGCTGATGATACTTTTATCTTTTGAGGTGGAAAAACAATTTCTGAATCAAAGTTACATCTTGAAAAAAGTATTGCTAAACTCATTCTCTTTTTCAGGAAAAATGAGTTAAATGTAAATGAAAGCGAAACCGAATTCATTATTTTTGGAGCCCCTAAAAGGAACAAAATCGAAGAAATAGTTGTTAACGGATGTACAGTTCTCAAGAAAAAAGTTGTGAAATATTTTGGAGTTCATATTGACTGTAATCTTTCTTTCGATGAAGAAATAAAAAATCTACTAAGAAAAATGGCTGTTGGCATTAAGGACATTTACGCCATCAAAAATATATTTCCAGAAAAAACTAGATCTGCTTTACTGAACGCTCTTGTTTTAAGTCATCTGGTATTACCCAATTGTTGTTGTTCTCAGGTCTTAAAAAATCACTTCGAGTTACTCTAAATAAATAACTGAACTGGGGATTAAAGGCAAGTTTCAATAGAACCAAATCTGACGGGACCACTGATCTCAAGATCAAACACAAAATCTTACCAGTAGAATACCTCATAAAGTATCGGGTTATTATATATTTTATGAAGCTTCTAAAAGCAGATCTACCAGCCTTCGATGAACTCAAGTTAGCCACCCTAAGTGCTAAAATGAATGACCGTACAAACAAGCTGTCATTTAGAGCAAACCAAAAAACTAATATAATGCAAAACCGTTTTTCAAAAAAGGCAATTGACTGGTATTACGATTTGCCTCTCACCTTGAGGCGGAATATCCCTAAAAAGCAGGCTCTCAAAACTACAATAAAAAATCATTTCTGGAATGAGTTTCTAAAAGACCCAACGGTTTCTGAATTGAATTCTAATCTCAAATCTTTCACGTTCAATCTTAATTTGACATAGTTTTAGGGCGTCGTTTAGTCTTTTATGAAATGTTAATTGGAGGATTAGCATTTTTTAAAATTTTCTCTTTTCTCGAAAATATTAATTCTAGAATTAGCATTTTTTAAAAATTTTCTCAATTATAATTCATCTCTTAATTTATCGATATTTTAACACATTGTAAATTTAATACAATTTTAAACTTTCACAATATGTGACGTTTGCTTCATTTATACTTCTTAACACTACATTGCCTTTAAACTGAGTTCTGTATTTTATACTTCATACTCAAAGGAATTAACAATGTTTTTTTAATTGCTATTAACAATGAGTAGTTTACATTATAGAATCCAGGTCTCATCAGCAGTTTCAGTAGAGTCCATTGAGGTTCTAAGAAAACTGTTCAGACTTAAATGCCGCGGTATTATCCAGTTTATTCCATTTTTCAAAATAAAAGTCATGAAAATTGTTGGTCAGACAAAAATTGTAGCTGATATATTGCATAAAAAACCAACAGTAAAATAATTGATAAAAACGTTGTATGAGATCAACTAAATCAAATTTGAATAAAACAAAATATGCGTTGGATTTTAACAGCTTTCAAAGCAAGTTAAAAAGATCTTCGACTGAGTTTCACCTACAATATCTTAGAAAAACTTTTGTATTTTCCAGTCGCATACGAAGTTCAAATGCACACAAATGGTACCCAGCTGTTTCAAATATCCTTGTTCTAAAATATGGGAAGCAAATTTAGATTTAAAAACTGGCTGTAAAAAGTTTTCTTCTGTCCTCTTACAAAAATTATATGACACGAAAATATTATTTAGCCCTGCGCAATATCAATGCAAAATCCGGTTTGTAGTTCTTAAGCATCCGTAAACAGTGCTCCCGAAAAAAAGTTCAACTAACAATCAAGTTGGATTTTTTCGGAAACGTCTTTCGAAAGTGTCGAATGAATATGAGATCAAATTGACAAAAAGCTTCAAAAAATTGTTCAATTAAACTTCTGACAATGAGCTCGTTACATCTCCAAAAAACCTCAAGGTTGATTCAACGAAAGAAATTTGGAAATGAAGAACATATTGAGCTCAATTATCACTATATATATACAAACGAAACATAACATTAACGACTAACGTCGGGCGAATGGCTCTAAACTACCGGCGAGCGGTTGGATTCGGCCGTTGAGAGCTGTTAATTAAGCTTGCTGACTGCATTTGGACATTTGATAAAAGGATGACGACCGAACAAGCAACTATTTCCAAAACAGTTTACCAAAATCACTGATATAACTTCAAAAAATCTAGGGAAAAACGTTAAGCCAGAGCTTCGTTTTTAGTTTTGCCTTTTAAAAATAAAATTTCTATTCTTTTGTCATGTCTAGTCATTCAGAGAAACAGAAAAAATCTGACATCAGCCGACCTTAAAAACACTCCAACCCTAATTTAATGCTCACGATTTCTTCTGTGTGATCAACCTCACGGAACAATGAAGACTCCCACCTAACATACCTTGAGCGTAGATCAAGGTAAACGTACTATTAGAGAAATCCTTAGGAAGTACAAAATAATTATGCATTCTTCTGTTTTGTTATTCAATGTATCGTAAGCTGAAAATTCTTTTGAAAATCGTGGCATTTGTCAAAAAGAACGTTGATGTGAAAACAAAAATACAGACTCAGTTTTGCTTAAAATCTCTAACCTTTTCAAGAAAACTATTAAGTCGAAATAATGTTTTTAAATAGTTATATTCTAGTTTATGAGATAATCGTTGAGGGCTAAAACCAAACAACACCTTATCTGCGAACAAAAGCACCTAAGTTTCATTTTTTATACACCTCAGTTTTGTAAAAACCCAACAACTAAAAACAAAATCTGAACTATTTATTACCATCAAATAACTGCCATTTTATTGAACAGCAATACTACAAGCTGACAGAATCTAACTTTCTAGCTTTCGCAGCCATATAAAGACAAGGCCAAATTTCAGAAAACAGAAGTTGTTTTTCAAAAAAATTGAAACATTTTGGTGTTAATGTTTTTGAAACAAAATATCTTAACTTACGACAGAGTAAATTACAAGCTGGCACAAACATTTGGTGATATTTCAAATTCAAACAAACTAAACTCGATAAATTAAGATAAACACACGGATGCATCTGAGATGGCTGAGAAAATGAGCTACTTGAGAAAATGAGGGCGAAAGATACACGAGCTTCCTTTCAGAAAAAAATCACAACTCAGACATAAATCAAACTTTCAAAAATTCCAAAACTGCCAAACTGAGATAATCGGCCGAATTCCACTTGAAGCTTGATAAGGACAAGCATACAAATTAAACATCAATCATTAAATTGCATGAGTGAACATAACCGACTAGCGTCGGACGAATTGCTCTCAAACCAACAGTGAGGGGTTTGCATTATTAGTAGCCAGATTAAGCTTAAGACCACTAGCATCAATGACTGAGGTAGGCGCGAGACAAATAGTGAAAGTAGTGTTGTGGGGGAGGGTCAAAAAGTGGTAGGGGTTTGCTCAAGACGACCCAGACTGCCATTCGCGCAACGAATTTACACCGCCTCAACAGTTTTGGTGAAACGGGCACTTGCCAGAAAATAGCCGCAATAGCTTCGTAGATCTTCAGTCTAAAAAAACAGTAAAAAGACAGACCAAGAAAATTCGTCTTTTCATTGAAGACTGATATGTTATATTTTGATTAAAAACCTCTATAAATTTCTGCTGCCTCTATTAGCTGTCCTCTAATAACCTTCATTTAAAGTGACACACACCCATTTGCCCTTATCTTTTTGAATTAAAGTAAATAAAAGTCAATTTCAAAGTGAGGAAGTCATTTTTGTGAGTGAGGTAAGTCAAGTGTGACCAAAAAATTAATCACGCGAATGAACAAAAACAACTCCCTCCACTAAGAGTGAAAAATGACCTCACGCACGCAATTCAATTGATATTGAATGAACGAATGAAAAAGCAGATTTGAAGTGGTTGTAACGTCATATGGTCGTAAAAAGAAATCGCAACGCCGAAAAAAAAACATAGCCGGAAGAATTCCGGAAGCGACTCGAAGCGTCAAAACTTTACGAAAAACTGTAAATGCAGCTGAAGCCATTACCTTTTGAAATAAACCAATAACTCACTGCCTCCTCAGGTCTGATCTAAACATTGGTGAAATTTAAACCACCGTCATCAAGAGAAACAAAATGATGCAAAAATTTAGATTATGGAAAACGTTTGGTAACGTTTAGAAAGTCCTAATTAATTAGGATGGTCAAAATACTGATAGGCTGAAAAAATCTCAAAATCACGAAAGCAAACGGCAGATAAAAATCTTAGAGCTAAGTTATAATTTTTAAAAAAGAATGCTCAAATTAAAGAATCATGAAAACCGCTCCAGTTAGATGCTAAGTTATAATTTTAAAAAACGAATGCTCAAATTAAAGAATCATGAAAACCCCTCCAGTTAGATTTCTAATCTCTGCAATTAAGACAAAAACAACTCATACTTCTTCCTTGTTGTATACATTCGAGACATGATTTCAAACTAATTCAAAAATTAAATTAACCATAGGAAAGACATAAGCATCAGAATAAAATTCAAAAGCTAAAAAATAGTTTTTAAAAACAATACTAGGGCCAGAAGAAAAATGCAATAGATACTAATTAGTGGAAGTTAAGGAAAAGTTATCCAAGCAAACTCTCAGTACTGCCTTATGTTGAATGAAATCAATTGCAAACCAAAGAAATGACGAAAAACTAGGAAAAAGCTGAAATCATTCAATTTTTTTAACAACTGAAAAAATCAATATAACAAAAACAAGTTTAGGTGCCAGGACAAAACTAGAGTGATACAAACTAGAATGTGAAGAATATGGACACAATGTAAGGAACACCGTAACAAAAGGACCAATTCTTGATTTTTGGAGGTTAAAAATCAAAAAATCAAGAAAAACGAATACATTTTATTGTTCAGCATTCGAAACATGGAAAAGACAACAAATCATCCGAGACAGAGATCCATCCTCCTGAAGAGAACAAAGAAAGAAAAGGCAGAATTCAAACATACGAAACAATGAAACATTTTGCAAAAAATGTCAAGAAATTTGAGACTGCATTTATGAAATTATATGAAACTGATTTTCAAAAACTTAACGCCAAAAAATGATTGAATTTTCATTGAAACCAAATTAAAGTCCCTCATGTAAAAATGCTATTTCTAGTAATTAAAACCAAAATACAAAAAAAAACAGAAAATTGAAAAAAAAACAAATCGGATTAGCATATGTACAATTTAAAACAAAATTACATCGAGGTAGAAAGAGGCGTTGAGTATATGAATTATCAAAGGGAAGTTGCCATATCAACTGATTTTTGACAAAAAAGACGGTTGAAAGATCCAAAAATGAAGAAATTATAAAAAAAGCCCAAGATTAACTAAAAAAGAATATGTGCCAATTTTGAACTTTGAATGCATTTTCAGGCTCTACAAAACACTGTGGTATTAATTTCAGAGGTTTCAATATAGCATCGAATAAAAACTATTTCTACAAAAAAAAACAAATTAAAAGCAAAAACACTGGGCCACTAAGACGAAAAAACGGCTAAAAACTTATCCATATGTGCCATTCAGTCAAAAACAACTACTTTTCAAAGTCAAAAAGTCATTCACTAAACGCAGCGCATGATCAAAAAACTTCTCTCGCTCAGAAAAAATTAGTTCACACGGCAATTTTACTCACTTTCACTTTTAGGTCATAGCATCGTCTGAAAGAATAGCACTTCCGGTAAAAAAAAAACCTTAAGAAAACCAATACTCCTCTTCGAGTCCTAATAAAAACCAAGAGAAGGCCAATAATAGCCCCAGCTATCACTGTGAGTCTATTAAAAATTTAGAACAGTTAGGTTGAACAAAATTGTTAGCTTAATCGATTGCAAGATATGCGTCACGAATCATTTTGTACCCAGTTCAACCACTTTCGACATACAACCATTTCAGCAGCAATTCCTATTCAAATTTTTACGCTTCTTTTCAACACCTAACTGCAAAAATTTAGTGCTTCGTTACAAGTTTCACAAAACGACTTAAATGTCAACAGCACATTTTTTTTCAAAGGAATATTCAACTTAGGGGCGTAATTTAACTACACTATCACCAGCAGCAAGTTAAAACCTCAGAAAACCTTTCTATACAAAAAAATTATCATGGCGGGATTACAAGTGCAAGCTTTGCCAGCCCTAACCGAAGAATACCAAATTGGCAGAAAGAATCATTGCTTAATGATGAACTGACGTTGAGAGTTGCCTAATTAATTGATTACCTTTGATGCAATTTAAGGAGCCAATAACTTACAATTTTCACTTCCAAAATACTTTGACATGCATTTTGATATGCTCTATAAGGATTTTGCAAGCTCATTGCGTCGGCTTCTAATGAGTAATATAGAATACATTAGTCAGCACTCTAGAGACAGTTAGTTTCATTCTCATTGCACTGTTGGGCAGTATTATATTGTTAGCTAAAGGCTGCCTCTTTTGATCTTTCACTACCACTTAAGACCATTTTTTAGAATATGCACATTTAGAAGTGTTGATATTTCCCATCATACCTTCAAAAGCAGGCTACGAAATTAAGCGCTTCTGCAATTACTTTAATTAATTGTACGACAGGAGGTTAAATTTCTAATCAGTGGTTTTAATGGCGGTTTCGGAAAACCCACACAATTTTAGGTTGTACAAAACCCACGAAAATAAACAGCACTTGACTGCTACACAGCTGTTTATATAGCGCATTTAGGTCGCGGTCATGCTTTAGCGGCTCGTGTGATTGGTTATGAAACTATCACAACGGAACAAGTTATCAAACCCAAAAAAATTGGGGTTTATTTCCGCGGGGGCTGTTTCCTATAAGAATAAGACTGGGGGTTATTTGCCGTAGGGGCTGTTTCCTCGACCCCTTCTAGAGGGGTATACAGGGGGGGGGGGAGGGGCATTCGTCTTTTGAAGCAATGATGATCAAAACCATAACTCAGGACGAAGAAATATCACTCAAAACTGATCAAGTCTTGCATAAATTTGGCAAAATTAATTATAACCAATTAATTTATGTCAGCTATTACAATCTCTCCATTCATTCTCATTAATGTCATAGTCTACCATATACATGTCCAAATTCCTCCAACGACCTGCAATTCCAAAGTCAATAATTCTCTTTTCATTCACCAAATCAAACCATCCAACTTTCAAGTATTTGCAGCTGGCTTCGTATGTTTTCAGTTTTGATGAAACGTTATCGAGCCAAAGAATCGAGAAAAACACAAATGATAAATGACGTAATTTGTTCAACCTTTCATCAGCGCAAAGTTTGTTCACATGTCGTTCGCTTTTCGGCGATCTGATTGGTTCCCCGACTTCTGACAAATTACAAGAAGCCGCTCGTAATTGCGTTACAAAAGTGTTATAGTTTGGGTTACTCTTGTATAAATAAAACAATCCTAAAAGAGAAGTTGAGTAAATTGTAGTTTTCACTGGCACAGATTTGCAATCTTGTAATGTTGAAATCAGTACTGATCTGTATTCATTTGATATTGAGAACGCATAATCGTTGATTCTACCACAGCCGCGTATGAAAGCTCGACCACAAACAGTCCCGAATCGAGACAGAAGAAAGATAATCATAAGTAATCGTTGGTCAGAAGCGCAACCTGTCACATATACAACAGATCTGTAACAAACAAATTTCCCGAAAATCAATTTAAGATATGAAATTGAATTCTGTGTTTCGATGTAATTCTGAGGGAAAATATCACCACTACGCACCTTTCGAAAGCAAGAGCAAGTTCTGAAAGATCAGTTCAACAAATAAATGTTAAGGATTTTGGAACAGTTAAAGGCGCCTCCTACTGATAAAGAAGGTCCTTTAGTTGGCAGTCGGACCGAAGTTCTTATGGCTAGATTAAATTAAGACAACTGGGACGCACGCATAGATTATTTACCGGGTTTAGTGATGTGATGACACAAAGTCTACATTTAAAAGAAAAAGAGAATCGATTGAGGTGGGAAATGCACAAAGTATCAAGGTCAGCAGCAGTGAGTTGGGTGTAAAAGGATGTACCTATGTATTAACATTCTTCATTCGTCAACAGCTGCAGCTTTCTTTCAATTCTGCGAAAGATAAAGACTACATCTACATTCGAAAATGTTTGACAGGACCCTCGATTATCTTCACGCGATATGCAAAAGTTGGGGGAAACGAAAAGTAGAGGGTCCGAAAACGCGTACAAGTCTATTGTAGGCATTGGTGAAAGTCAATTTTATCCATTTTCAATGACAAAGGAAATGCCAAAGGGACTGCATACGAAGTGGGAGTTCAACGAGGACACTGCAAAACCTCATCCAAAAAGAAATGAGAAGTTTTTTGCACAGCAGGTAAAGGGTTACTTGCAAAGCACGCGTCCACAATGTAAAATCCAGTCGCAGTTCAGTCACAAACTCAAAAAAATTCGAAGTTATTTTGTTAATAGCTTCTACGCTTATTGCAAGTGTTCGAGGCAATGGGTTGCTATTTTCACTTTTGTCCCTATCATTAAGGAAAACCACTATTATCGAAGGGTTGAAGAGACGGGAACAAACAAGATAATGATCGAACACAATAACTGCAGGGATTAGGATACAGTTGTCGAAGTGGGATTAGGATACAGTTGTCCCGAACAGGTTGAAGAGACGGGAACGAGATAATGATCGGAGAACATCTGCAGGGATTAGAATACGGTTGTCGAAGTTCGTGAGTGACAGTGGAAAGTGGAAGAAAACACAAATGGAGTTAAAGAATTCAAAACAAAAATTATCCATTTGAGCCTCCCTTGTCCATCAACGCTGTTATTGAGATTTCCCTTGTCCATCAACGCTGTTATTGAGATTTGTTCGGTGTGTTGATTGCAGTTCTGAAATCCCTGAGCAACTGTACACAAATTTCGAAGATTTCCAGCCTATACTTAGGAGAAGTGAAGTTGGACAAGATGACAAAAGAGAGCATATGAAAAAATTTGCAGAGCAAATATTGTTATCGAAACCAGAAAAGCGCTCATCTCTAGTTTCAAGCACCAAAGAGGACAAATCATTACTCCGCTGTTCCCGTTTTAACTTGAGAAGGGGTTAGAAAAGTGTTGTTGATGCCCGCCAGCAAGAAGATATAAACACAGATTATAAACACAGTTGTGGCAGACACGATTAAGCTTATAGGAAACGTCTTATACAGCTATCAGATAATGGATTTGCATTCAAAAAAAGTACTTCAATGTATCGCAGTTTGATAAGTTTATCAACAAAAGATTTTTCAAGGATCTCAATCAGCTGCCGGAACAGATATTTGAAATGGTGTCGAACATGACACGTATCCAGCGTAAGGAACCAATAATTGGTTTTTTCATACACCAGTATGCTAAGCTCACTATGCCCCAACTCAAAAACAACTTTTCTGTACTTTGTTCAATCAAAAGAAACATGAGCAAATCCAAAAGGATATCGACAGTTTATAATTGGCGAGCAGTGAAAAAAATGAGGAGATAATTCGACCAGAGATGCGATCCTTGTGTTATTGGATGAGGCAAAGTGATTACTCTGAGAGCATTAAGGCCACTTCAACGAGCATTTTTTTTCTCGGAAGTGCTGCAATCAACATGCTTGCTACGATAAGAGAGCGCCAGGATGTTCAAGGAAGAAATTTACATGCTCAGAGATGATTGCTTTGCGCTCAAAAACACTGATGCTACAATGAGGACACAAACACCAAATGATGGTTCTTTCAAACTTTTATCCCAAATGTAATGTCTGTGAGGATAGTTCATACAAATCCTTTAGATTTATAATTTAACTGAATTTCTTTTAAATTTTGTAATTTACTCATCTCCTTTCAGTTCCTGTTTTTAGTTCAATATTTACCTCCCAAAATCTCTTTCAACAAGTTTTTTAAAATAATTGAATTAGATACAGATACTTAATTAGAAATTTTACAAAATCTCAATTGATATATTTGAAGACTATGTTCATCATTTCATTTTCTACTGATTACCTTTTTATCAAAGTTGAACAAAAATTTTAATTTTCAAAACTTACAAAACATCGACAAAGCAAATCAAAATATAAATATCATTTAAATACTTCGAGGACACTTGAGTAAATAAAGTTTGAGCAAAATATATAGCATACAAAGCCCACAATTCTGATTCTTGAAGTTTCCCTTGTACTAACGAAAAGAAGTTTGATTTTGTCCTGAAGCAATTTCTCCCATTGAATCACCGTGAAGTCTTTGATTATTTTTTGCAAGCAAAATCAAGTATGAGCCCTGCTGAGTAGAAGGATCACTGTCGATTATACAAAACGCCTTTGTAGGTATACATCGAGGTCGAATATCAGCAGGGAAGAAACCAAAATACTTGAACTTTATATGCGGGACCTGTGAACATTTACGAGTTGCTGATTATCCAGTTTTGGCAACAGATCCTTCCTTGTCAGTTGCGACTCAACTGATGCGTTCACCACAAATATTTCTTCAGTATTGGGCAAACTGTTACCATAGTAGATCTGCAAACGAATTGCTGCAACATTTACATCGGTCAAATGAATTTCAACAACACTCCTGTGTTGATGTAAGACAGAAAAATAACTGAAGATGGTTTTACAAATCTTTGCATTGAATGTTAGGGCCAAAATCATCATAAAACTTTGGTTCTTTCATTGCTTTAGCATGAGCTCTTACCTGATTTTAAGTTAACTCTAGTTTGATTTCCACGCACAATTTTCACTCGTGGAAGACGAGATTTACGAAAATGGAACCTATTCGTGTCTTAAGGCCCAGATTAATAATATTCATCGTAGAATCAATTTTTCGAATTGTTCTATTTGAAATTATGTCTTTTCTATGAATTGCTTCAGTCCAGCGGGAATAATAAACTTTTTGGAAGTTCTTCATTTTAATAAAATCTGGAAGGTTCTCGAAGCAGTCTGTTTTTGAAAACTTCTCATCCATTTATCTGAGATTGCGACCGGTATAGTAACAAGATAGGATTCCAAAATCGAATCCTCGGAGTTCAGCCTAGCAATGTCAACCAAAAACGAAGCAGATGATTGGATCAATTTTAGCCTCAGGTTAACATTTGGAAGAAGTAGAGTTTCGCATGCAAACAGGTCTAATGCCAACGGAACGTACAGAGTCAATTCATTCTTATCCTTTTTAAAAAGAATATCTGTTAATGGTCCTTATGTAAAATCATTTGGCTCAATCTCGTACGATATCCTTGGCATTGAAATAAGCTTTCCGTCGTTAACTTTGTCCCTGAAATATCAGCCGAGATAAAAGCCTGATGCGCATAAAGAGAATTGGCACTGTGGACTTGTTCATTGTTTAGACTTTAGATTAAGAGACAGGAGCATTGTTTACCAACAAAATTTCTTTGGCATTATCCAATCCTGCTGTGTCTCCTTTTATAATCCGCCCTCTAATGAATAATCAAGTAAATCGCAAGTCGGTGAAAAAATTGCGATCTGTTTCCAATTGAAATTCGAATAGTTGACTCCTCTATTTAATTTGTAGGAATTATTTGTTCATTGGACCTAAAAATTGGATCTATAATTGGAACTTTTTTAAAAGAGTCAGCAGAGGGTCAGAAAAGGAATTCATTTGAATTTTACCCGACTGTTTTTTCATAATGATAAATAGAAAATGATCAAATTTTTTTTAAAACAGCGAGTTTAGTTGAACTTGACCAGTTGAAAGAAGGGAACAAGGTATCTAGCAGCGTTTCGTAATTCGACATAGATAGTGCAGAAATTCGACTTGATTACTTTATGGAACCGTTAGTGATCAAAACTGAAACTGCACTAACTGAGAATCTGACAAAATCTCATCATTGCCTATATCCAATCTTACCATAACCTATAAGGTATGTGTTCAAGTATGGTCAAAAGGGTGATTTACTGATACACCAGACTTGCTATTGTATGATCCTTTTGATTTAGACATAACAGGTTTGTCAGCTTCAACACCCAATTTAGCAGCCTAACTTTTGCTGAATAATAAATTTTGTGATCCTCTATTACAAAAATTAAGTTTTCTTGTTAATATTGATTGAGAATTGAGGTTCAAAGCCTTTGGGATGTTGTGCTTTTTTGACAGTACCTGTCAGACTGTTAGAAAATTCCACCGAGAGTTATATATTGCCTGTCGAATGGAGCCGACATTTTCATTTTCAAGTCATAGTGAAAAGTCATCAATCTTCCTTCAATGCTATAACAAACCTGGTTATGATACTTCGACTAGAGCTACTTCCCATGATCCATACATTTTTCGGAAAAAAGTCAACGAGGCCACTGTATTTTGCGGATAAACTTGAGTGGAAGCGTTTGATACCAGTTCTAGATAAACCAAATTCATGTTCGATTGTTTTGTGGGACCTTCAGTTGCGAAAACGATCAGCCGGGGTTCTTCAGTCTGTCTGTTCGGATTTTTTGTTTCATTTCTTTGTCTTGACTTTTTCTCATTCCTCCCCCAAATTGTTCCGTATCGTTGAGTTTGCGGTCTTTACTAATTTTTAATGGACGTCTGTATAAATAAAACACCTCCAATTTTGGGAATTGCTGACTCAATTACGACTCTTAATTTTTTTTTGCTTCAGTTAAAACATTTTTTAGAATGGGTAGAGTCGTTCTATCTACTGTTCTAGCCAACGCTCCAAAGCCCCGCCATCTCTGACGAGAAACTCCTTTAGAATAAGGAAGATTGTATGTCCATTTTCCAGCACCACTAATGATTGAAAATTGATTGTTTACTTTTTGATAGTTCTTGCCCATAGAAAATTCCGTCATTTTATTCCCCTCCCAAAATATGTTAGGAAGGTAGCCAAAGTGTTTAATTTCGGTATCAGAAAAACTTTGAGGTTTGTATCCTTTCTCGAAAATGAGCTCCGCTAATGCCAAACTAACTTTATCGCCTACTCGAAACTTGGGCTGTGTATTTTCGTAATTGCATTCGCTTATACATAACAATCAAAGAATCAGCATCCACATCTTTGGGCGCAAACCCAATACTTCGATTGACTCAAGAGTTAATTATATCATTAAAGTTCGATCGAAATCACCTACTTTTCCAAATAAAATTTTGCTGAAAAAGATTTAATATTGACACGTGAAAAAACTGAAGTTTAAAATTATCAAAATAAGCAATTTTTGTTACAAGTTCATGTAAAAATATTTTTGAATAAAGAATAAATTAAATAAAACATTTTTCATCAAAAAAAAATTGCTTAAAGAAATATTCAAAAACTTTTAAATGATCAAAAAGACTCTTTTTTTAGCCAATGCGTTTTGATTGGACAATTTACTCTGTGGTATTTCGCCTTGAAAAAGTATTTTATTATTTGCTTTCGACGGAAATGATTTATAATAAAGTAGCCCAATTAAAAGCTTAGAAATTTTTGGTCAGTCAAAAACAATGTACCTCCCAGGATGAAAAAATTGTTGAAAAACCATTATAATCGAAAAAAATGGCAGGAGATCTTGGCTCATTTTTAATTGATAACTAACTTTAAGTACTTGAAAAATCTCATCACGATCCCATGGTTGATCCAATTTTCTTTGTTCACAAAAAAAACAATATGCCTCATTATTGGTTATTAGGAAGCAGGGAATTGAATCTCAATTCCCGTGGAATTAATTGCTCGAGCAGTTCCGCGCAGCTTGCATTGCATACTGTGCTACGATCGCCCATATTTGATAACTATTATTACTTTAAGTTGCTTAGCATTTAAACAACAGAAATGCACCAAGCGTAAACTCAGTAATAATTTAATCGATATAATTTGACGCATTTCCCCTGGGGTTATTAAGATAAGTTGAGAGGTTTATTCTTCTCGCTCATTAGGTTCATCTTTGGAAATTGGATGAATGTATGAAAAAAGGCTATACCTGATGTTAATACATAGGTACATCCTTTTACACCCCCAACTTTTACCAAGCCTACTTTTTCCATTATCCTTTTAGGTGACACAAAATGTGCTCCTCCATGTTCTGAAAATGAGAAAATTTATTTGAGCTCATCACGTCGCCAATAACGGCTTTTTGTCGATTGATTTCATTTCATTGAGTTCCTAGACAATTTGAACTAAACTAATGAAAAGGTTTATCAGACCCAATGAAAGGCATGAAACGAAAACCAAACTGAACTATTTTTTGACGCCAAATTAAATACCGCATCTCACATCTCTGGGTCAAAGAGTTAAAAAAAATAGCAACAAAATAAATAAGCAGCGAAGCTTTGAGCTATTTATTAAAAACTTTAATTTTGGTGCCAGAAAAGAAAATATTCAATTGTGCCTGTGCTAATTCATACCTAATACTTAATTATATATGATCACCTGGCTCCTGTTTCAAATGAACAGAAATTTGTTGATGTCCAAAGAGAGAGAGAGAGAGAGAGAGAGAGAGAGAGAGAGAGCAAAAACGAAGATGTCCAAATGTTAAAAAACATTGAATATTTCATAACAGCAAAAATTTCAACCCTGTTTGGATTTGGAGATAAATGTAAAATGAACAGTTAGCAATTTGGCGAGAAAAACAAAACAAGGAAAAATAGAGGCTTTGAATAACGCGATCAGACCTCCGACAATCAGATTTCCGCGTAAAAAGCACAACTCTAACGAAATTCATTTAAATGAACAAATTTAAGCTTAAGCAAATGGGGAAAAGGATGCCATAATATTTATTTCAGTGGAGTCTTTTATTTTAAAAAAGTCAATAATACAAACTACAGGTTCAAGCAATTAAATTGCAATGCAATTGGGGAAAAATTAGTTTCGTTTAATTCCAAAAAAGTTTTAACGTTCACAAAAGGGTTCTATACAAACATTATGCAAAAATAATTGCTATAGTCCGCATATTCTAATAATGGAAGATCGATAATTAACCTTGACAAGTTTTTCAACATTACTTTGCATTTCTTTTCCGTTAATTCTTGCTGCTCCTGCAACATAAAATAACCCGTTTTTGCCAACATGTCAAATGTTGAAATACGCAAGAGCAAAATTGGAATCATTTTGAAATGAACTTTGTTCAGTCCTTTTCAGTATAGAAACATAAACCGACAAATGTCAGAAGAATTGCTCTTGAACGACAGCCAAGGCAATTTAATTCAGGGGCTGTAGCCTAGATCAATTTTTCTTTATGGGTGCAAAAACCTTTCCCCGCCGGGATTCGAAACCACTGACCTCCCGATCCACTACCACCCGCACTCAAAATTGTCAAGCAAAATATTTGCATAAAAAAAGACACACACACGTTTACAATAATTGCTATGAACTTCGTTCAAGAGCAGCGCAATTAAAAATATTAGCAAGGCGCTGATGTCACGAAACCGATAGAGGTGTAAAAAAAAGTATTAACCAACAAGATACAATAGAGAAATGTGTCCACTAAACATTTCATGTTTAACCTAGCAAAATAGGGGTGGGGTCACCAATAAGGGTTGAGGGGGGGGGGGGGGCAACTATAAGAACCCCCTTCACACGATGAATTTATTTCAACAGTTTAGGTTAATTGCATACTTAGAGACTAGTAAAGTACTGACGAGAACACTGCTCAGCAACTTAATGCCCTCCGGGCTTTGTGTTATCACATTTTTGAAGACGAGAAGTCAAATGGTCAGCGAAAAAAAACTATCAGAAGAAGTCAGTAGAACAAAAAAAGAATTGCAGAAGACCAGCACGAAGAAAATAATTGCTAACAACTTCGTTTTAGAGCAATTAAATAGCCCTTTTCAACGAAACATACATTTAAAGGCTAGTTAAGCTCTAAAACCACCAAAAAGGCCTTAGTGCCCACGGATTTACCAGTTTAGCCTGTTTCTGAGATAAGTTGCGTAAAAAGACCAACATGACCCAAATAATTGCTACAAACTGTGTTTGAGAACAATTAACAAGACAAGCAAATGATAGGACTTTAAATTATTGCAACAGAGCTGATAAAAGCCACTGCACCGCTTCGGTTTTCTGGTTATAATCTGATATTCTCAGATGAATTTTTTTTAGGTCTCACTCATTCACTCAGTTAAGTTTGACATATTAACTTTAATTTTCGAGCTGAGCATACCTTTCAATATATTTAACCATAATCAACATATAATTCATCAAAATATAACATAATTAAGGCAAAAAAGAAACGAGCTATATTCACAAATAGTCTTGTAGATCTTTACACTTCCATCTGTAAATTATGGGCACCGAAAGACTAGGCATGGATCCGACCTCACTAACAACCATTGTCACCAAAGAAGGTGGTGTTACATCGAAAGCACAATTCAACACATTCAATTTGTCCTGTTCCCATAAATTTTTCACAAGTTCGCTTTTCACACGACCAACAGTTGGATTCTGTACAAGTTCAAGCGGGTTTAGCAACTCATTGCTTACTATTGAGTCAGTTTGAATTTTCTCACTAAATTTGAAAGTTTCGCAGCAAACGATAACGGGTTTGTTGAAAGATTTAGCAGATAACATAACAAGACCCGAGCCAGCGCTGGACATTACAGCTCCGTTGCCTAGCAACGCGTGGGCACCGATTAAAACTTTACTTACTCTAGGCATCAAGTAACTAATAGCTGTGACTAATCCATAATTGCATTGCACACCTAAATTTTCAAGAATTCTTAACGTTTTACGACCAGCGAAACACGGAGAGGAATCAATAATTGTAACTGAAAATACTTCACTTCTTTCTCGGAGTCGTTTACTTGCGTTTGAAAGCAAATTAACAGCTGTTGTTGAATAACCAAAGGTTAGAATGTTATCGCCATTTTTCACAAAACTTGACCAGTTTTCTTCTGTTACTAACGCGTCTGAACTTAGCTGAATTTTATTATTTAAATACTCGTTCACATCTTGTTTTAGCAGATTTAAATTACAATCGTTCGATTGGTCAATTGATAGACTTGAAATTTTAGATTTCAGGAATTTCAGAGCGTTTTTTGTGGACATAGGTAAAGGTCGACATGATTCTAAAAATGAAATATTCGTTTTCAGCTCTGCCTCAAACTCGCGTGAAAACGTTTTTGAGCTATCGAGACCAGCATAGCAATCAATTAGCTCTTGCACAGCCTTCAAAAATTCTACACAATGATCGTTCGAGCCTTCTAGGGTACCATTAGCCGATTTGACGCCCAGTCTGACAAAGTCTGGGTGAAATTCTTTTTGATTAAATTTCATAGATTGAGTAATCGTCGTAGATTCAACTGCTTGGGGTAAATGAAGAAAAAACGAAACTTGTCTTTCAGATTTCGAACTTTCGATTGATTTGTTTGGGCGGTCTTCACCAGTCGAATCCAGTTTGGTTTCTTGGAAAGTGACTTTTTGGCTCTTTGTCTCGTTTGCCGAATTGAATGCTGGAGCGTCTGTCTTTGCAATTGGAGTATCGCTTTTGGCTTCTTGATCGTTGGCTTTCTTTAATGCCTTAGCTTGCCGCTACAACAAAACGCTCATTTGCCTACAGAGTGATTGATGATCGTTCATATTATCTCCAAAATCGTTGATACTATCTCCAAAAGATATTAGTTCCAAAAAATCTCCATGGAGCAGAAACAACTGCCGCACTATCTTAACATACATCCTTAAATGATATTTTGACACCTGAACCAGTTAATGTGTTATAAACTACATTATGGGTACAAAAAACGCGCATTAAATTGCTCATGCAAGATACGAAAAAATTTATTCACTTGAGGAAACAGACTCGGTCTAAAACTTGAAAAATTTTACTAACAGATGCAAACTGATCATTTAATTTTTATTTTTTAAAAAAAATGTTATTCAATGTCAAAAGCTTCAAATGAATACTGCATCTTAGATCTAGTTAACTGCGTTCTGGGCACACTTTTTGGGCTAATATTTCTTGTGCAATTTAAATCAGCATGCGAACCTGTGCTTCCTGTATCGCTCTCCTTTCTGCTTTTGTCAATTGGGGTTTAGCAGCTGTAGGTTGAGCGGTACCTTTCTGCACTCCAGTTTCGTTCTCGTCTGGTTGACAAGCTACATCCGATGCTTTAGTCTCACGGTGTTCACCAGCATCAGTTCTTTGAAGGGTCTTCGTTGAATTGTTGACGCTGTCAGCTGAACTTAATTCTTTTTCACCTGTTTTGTTAGCTTGTAGTTCTGGGATCTGATTGGCTGAATCTGAAGTGTTTTTTCTGTTGTTCACTTTCTCTGCTCTTCTCGCCTTTTTCAACGCTTTTCCGCTGTAACAGAATATTGACATCAGACTCAACAGAAATTTAAAGCATAGCCGACAGATTGCCGGACAATTATCATATTATCCTTATTTTCAAAATAAATTTCAGGCACTGATGTCTTTCCAGAAAATAAATTTATAATTAGTTACCTCTATTCAATTCAGGGTTTACAATCTGATTTAGGATTTAATAAGTGAGTGCCGAAGTCAATTTATTGAGTAAGTCAAGCATGATTTACAATTTATCACACCATTGACCAAAAAAACCTATGCAAAAAGCAGAAACAAATGACACCACGCACACAGCTTGTTGCTGAGTGGTAGAAGTCGCACTTGGGATGATCAACTGGTTGTAACAAAAACAGGGAAGACGACAAATAAAACGACATAGCGGGAAAGTCCTGAATAACAATCCAAAGAATTGAATTATCTAATGACATGAGCATTAAAATTTACCAGCAACATCAAAGTTAACAAAGCACATGACCCAAAATGCGAAAAATAATTTAAAAAACCGAAAACACTCCTCCAGAAACCAGTCATGTAAAAATAGGCAGCAACAACAACACTTTATATAACCATCGACACAACGCATCCTTTGAAGGCATTACCCTACATCAACTTTGCCGAAAACAATGAGCAAAAAACAGAATTGGCAAAAACCATAATAGTTATCAGTGGCTTCAAATTAAAAACACTAAGCTATACCTATACAATCCTGAACTACGTCATAAATCACTTTAGAGTAAACAAAAATCTTACTGATTCCATTATCTGAAAACAGTACACAAAGAGCAGCAAATAAAAGCAAGATAACAAAATCACTAGAACATTTCAAACAATTGGTATCTCAGTCATCAAAAACAATAGCCAAAAATGGAATACGATAAATCAACAAAATATACTCCGACATCCAAAGCCAACTTAATTGAGATTATTAGACAATAAAAGCAACAAAATCGAGCAGAACTCGAACAGCCAAATTTAATTGAGATAAAAAATTGCCAGTTATAATAACCAATGGTATGAACGCAAACCAGAATTTAGATTCATTTAAGCCTTACTACCAACCGATTAGACGTGTCATTAAAGCAATCAAATGATAACAAAACAAAAAGCACGAAAAAATACGATCAAAAATCAACAATTCTCCCTTAAACACAAAATAGTGACAAATGAAAAAAAATAGCTTTAAATAAAAACAAGGTTCATTTGAGCATCATTAGTAACCGATGACACCTGAGCTTTGTGACGATAAATGATAAGACAACAAGAAGACTAATACATTTTTTTATTCAAATTTGAATAACAAAATGTATTAAAGTCTTAACTTATAGTTGTCAATCGAAACGATTATTTTGGTTCACTTATGCATCATTAACAACCGATGAAGCCTCTCATTAATGAGATTAAGTGGTCTAACAAATAACAAAATAGCAAAATTCAATAAGCTTTAGTTACCTATAGAGGAACACCAGCAATTGCAATTAAGCGCAATTTGGGCATTTTCTAACAAATTAATAGAAATAAGGAAACATATATTAAAAAAACACTGAAACAAGTCAAACAGCCTTACGTGAAATAAAATTTATGCCAACACCAAATTTTCCTTCCACCAAAAGGTTTTTTGACTAACAATCAGGTTCGCGGCCTAATAGCTTTTTTCGTTCCTTAAACTACTCCAACGTGATTAAAATCATCGCCCTTATTTTACCTCAAAAGGTGAAGAAAAAGTGAAAAGAACTTAAAAAATAGCACCCAATACAATCTAAATCAGTTGTTTGTGAATACATAGCAGGACAGGTCCTGATTACAAACTACAACTGACCTGAACACCGGCAAAATTGTAGAAACATCAACCTTTAACAGTCAACAAAACATTACCCTATAAATTCCATTTTCTGGAATCATCTGCTGTTAGAATTACTAGATCTGGAATTATCGATATCAACAATATTTATAAAAAGACTATAAAAACAGCGTTCTTAGAAAGCATACAACAACCCCGAAATCAATTATAGACAAACGAAAAAGAGCAAAAAAATCAGGATCCTCTTGAAAATTAGTTGCATCAAAGTAAAAAAACACACTTAAATAATAAAATCCTTAAGAACAGCTTTACAAACAACAATCTATCATGAAGGAGACTCTGTGATAATACAACAAAATGACTGACAAATACGAGCAAAACCTAAATATTTACTAAATTTTTTGAAAAACATTGCTGTTAAATTCGAAGACGCCATTCGCTCCGAGAAAATACTTCTCCTTTGCATCAATTATGCCAAATAAGTAACCAATGAGAATTGAATTTAATAAAATTTAGCCATACGACAAAATTAAAAACAAATTTGGCAAAAATCAAAAGTTCGCGGATTTTTTTGACAACAAAGACAGAGTGTCCCAAGTAAAAAAAACCATTGGGTACGAACAAAAAGATCACTTTGAATGACTTTCCTCATTAGCAAACGATGTGACCTTTTATTAAGTAATAAGTATTTCTAATAAATAAAAGAACCGAAATGTGAACAAAACAAAAATTCAGTAACTTTTCATGACAAATAGTGGCCAAAGTCAAAACAAAACCGACTACGTCAGGCAAATTGCTCTCAAACGACCGGCGAGCTACGGTCCTCGTCAGTAGCTAGCCACAGTTTAGTGAGGCTAACTTTAGCTTAATTGAAGCGGCGTGAGGTGAGCGCAGCGGAGGAGGGGTGCACCGCAGCGGGCAGGGAGGGGGATCTTTGGTTGCACGGGGCCCTTACGGCTTGAACGATGTGAAGGGGTGGAGATTGCGGGTTGCGGGGTGGGGCGATCAGTTTCTAAGAACCGCCCTTCACACCATAAATATAGGTCTCCAAAAGAGCTTCTGTGAATCGCATACTTGGAAAATAGTGAGCTGAAACACTCGAAGAGAAGTTAATGCCATGGGGAAGAGGAGTGAAATTGGTCTGAAGCTTTTAGATTCGTCTATGGGTTTTCCCGGCTTGTGTAGGGGTATAACCCGGCCAACTTTCCAGATGTTCGGGATTTTGCACTATTTACAGAAAGGTTTATGGTGTCAGTGAGGTATCTCAGTGCAACGGGGCCTAGATGGTGGTGGATTGACGCTATTATATCTGGGCCCAGCGTCTAACTTTTCTTTGTGTCTCTTATAGCTTCTTCCACTAACACAATCATGGGGGAGAGGAGTGCAGTTGCTCTCAAGCTTATAGATTCGTCTATGGGTTTTCCCGGCTTATGTAGGGGTATAACCCGGCCAACTTTCCAAATGTTCGGAATTTTTGCACTGTTTACAGAAAGATTCATGGTATCAGTGAGGTATCTCAGTGCTATGGGGCCCAGATGTTTGCGGTGGATTGGCGCAATTCTATCTGGGCCCAGTGCCTTACTTTTCGTTGTCTCATAGCTTCTTTCATTGTGTTACTTTTGAACATTCTGCCCTCTATTTCCAGTTTCTTTATTGTGCTTAGTTCTTTTCTAATTTTTTCTTGGGGTGTGGAGTACTGTTGGTTAAACATGGCACATTTCCTTGGATCATGGTGAGGAGTAGCCATCTTAGCGTCAAAGTATATGGCTGTTTGCAGGTGATTTACTCAAGTAGTTTACTGATTGATGTCTTGTATCCAGGTAAACGAAGGTGGTGTGTAGGTATTTAGTTTGATGTTATTACCACTTGCGGTGAGTTCTGTGGCTTGCACTTCTATGTGTTTGTCAAAAGTCTAAAGTTTAATTTCTTGAAACAGAATTGTGTCCTCAATGATAAAAGCTACCCCTTCACCTTTCCCTCTTTCTGTGGGCCTATTCTCTTAGATAATGCAGTAGCCAGGTGGGCTTTTGAGTGTGGATTTCTCATTGAGATCGGTCTCCTGGATGGCAGCTAATTGATGTTATTTTTCTGCATCCAGTCTATGATGTTGCCTAGTTTTTGTTTGAGACCATTACAATTCAGTTGAAGAATGTATTTGCTTCTATCATCTTGCACCAGGAGCAGTGCTTACAGTCAAACTTGTTGTTCCATTGCTGTATGGACTAAGTTGATGGAATTCAGGTGTATCCATCCTCCGCAGCCGCACCAAATGCCGTATTGATTCCAGTTGCTACGGTGACAAATAGCACAAGGCGTTGTGCTGGGGTTGGTTTCAATGCCGCCGAGGACGAGAAGCAGGGCAAAAATGTGTGTTCCCAGTCAAATGCCTACTAGGAACCAGAGACACTGGGCTTGACTGATCCCGCAGCAAAAACCCATTTCTCGCAGTCTGTGTAGAGCGTGTATGGATCCTGGCAGCGGTTGCCCGCTCGTAGTTCTGCCGCGTATAGGCGTCCATACTTGAAAACCTGTAGATTTGGTTCGACTTCAACATTTAAAATATCCTTTTTGCAAATATTGTTAAAGAATTATCCCATTTTCCAGATCATTCAATTGGTTGCTTTGAATCATCACAAATGTTTCCATTTTAATTTGTCGAAGCTACAAATCTCTGATGCACTTGCCTTGATTGGTCAGTAATTCAGATAGCTTTTTCTTCACTTGCAGATATGACGGATTTTCTCCCGATTCTAAGTTCTCGTCGCTTTTTATCAACTCTCATGTATATTTAAATCCTGAGTGGTAAAAAATTAAAGCATCAGAAGCGAAAGATATCAATTCCTATATTTATAAATTCTGACAGTAGTAAAACATTCAGGCATCAGAACCGAAAGACAAAGAAAATGACAAGCATCAGAATTATAATCAAAATAGATATGATAAATAGCAATCAAAATATAACGTGCAGTGATTTTGAATCAGAAAAAAATACGCAAACGCGCGAAATTTATGTCCTAATGTACGTGATCAGGTCCGAATATGAATCTTCTTTCTTATCACTGTTCCTGGAAGCCAAGCTTTGTATGGCTTTTGATGCTGACGGACCGGGTCCTACTGGGATCTATTCTGCAAACCGCTAAGTGGGCTTATATCTCTTATGCCCCACAGGCGCACGTGCTATTTTTTAAAACAGTAACATGCTCTATAACAACATATAGTTTGTAACTAGAGGCGTAAATAACCGGGGTGGGGGGGGGGGTAAACCAGCATAGATCCAAAATCTCTGTCAAAAAGTCAAAAATCAGAACACATAAGAGACTCGTAAACATAAATTTTCCACAGTTTCTAACCTGAGCTTGGCTCCACCTTCTTTATTCTCGTTGTCACCACCACCGGGCATTTTAATCTGAAAATTTACATTTGATCCATCTTACCTGAGAAAATGACACTATACTAATCAGAAAACACATAGTTAAAGCAAGCGTCTGTACTCCATCTTTCGGGCTTAGTGGTCAGATAAGCTATAGCCCCCATCATAGTAAATATCATGGGGGGTATAATGGGAAAGACCCCATCTTTCGCAACCGTCCGGCGTCCGACTTTATTTGCCTTATATTGAGAGTGGAAGTATGTAAATCGTGGAAAAAAATCGGATTTTATACATTTTCGTTCTTCGGGGTTTTGCTCCCATTCAGTCGTACAAATTTAGCATTCTGCTGCGTCCTAAGTTATTATTTTTTTTTTGAAACATGTAAATTACTCAGACTATAACCCTAAGGTTAGATATCTACATGCTCTAAAATGTTAAATAAATTAATCAGCATTGTTAATAATATAGTAATCTTCAAATTATGGCTGTTCGTTTTTATAGGTAAAAATAGGATTTGAAGGCTCCTATTTGTCTATTAACGGGTACTTTCCTGTGTTGATCGAGCAAAAACTCGGTTAAAACATTTTTAAAGCAAGTTTTACTGTTAAAAGTTCTTATTGAAGAGGGCAATTTGTTCCATTTTTGAACGCTTTTCAAGATTAAAAATTTGTTATTCCACTTCGTTTCCGTTTTCTTTTTTATAATAATTTGATTTGTTCTGTTGTTCTGTCTGGCGTTATGGCGACTAGTAAACATTTTAAAATTTTCGGATTTTTCCCATTGTTTTATATCTGTTTGTAGCTTCATTAGGCTAACTTTTGAGATAAACAATTCGGCTGGTAGGATACGATCCTTAATGAGAAGATCAATGGAGTGGTCAAATTTTTGACGAAAATAACAAACTTTTATTCCCCAGTTAATTTGCCTGTTTATGCGGTTTATGTTTTTCACTGTAAGAGTTTGGAGGAATACTCCACTGAAAGAAAGATGAGAGAGTACAACTGACTTGAAAACATCAATTCTTACTTTCAAAGGTATTTGATTTCTTACAAGATACAAAGAACGAATTGCATTAGCCATTTTGCTTCAAACTGAATTCTGGTGATTTTCAAAGGTTAAGTTTGAATCAATTTGTACTCCCAGATAACGACATGCATGAGCTGGTTTGATAACTTCGCCTTTAAAAGAAATTTCTGGATCCGAATTAGTATGATCTGTAAAGAATAACATCTCTGTTTTATCGGCATTTAATGTGAGTTGATTCTCTGTCAGGTATTTGTCTGTTTGTTCTAATATTTTTTCAATTTTTTGGGGAATATTTTCATTACGTTCGAATTTGCATATAATACTAGTGTCATCAGCAAATTGAACAACATCATTTTCACCTTCCAGCTTTTCAGAAAAATCGTTGACATATAACAGAAAAATAAGAGGTCCTAACACAGTTCCTTGTGGAACACCATGATTAATAGTTATTTATCTGATAAGTCAATACCCAGTTTTACGCATTGTGTTCGATTTTCGAGAAAAGATTTGAGAAGTAAAATTGTTGGTTGAGAGAGGTTGAAATTTTCAGCTTTCTTGAGAAAGATTTCATGTGAAATTGAATTGAAAGCTTTCGCAAGATCTAAGAACACAGCACCTGTGTCGTTATCTTGCATATTTCCTATTATTTTTTCAATAAAGTAAAGAACAGCATCAGTAGACGACTTTCGAGATTGGAAACCGAATTGTTTTTTGTTCAAGAGCGCAAATTTTTCAAGATATTCTAATAACTGATTAAGTAAAAGCCTTTCAAAAACTTTTGCAAAAGTTGGTGTTACAGAAATTGGACGATAATTCGTTAAAACAGAAACATCTCCTTTTTTGAAAATTGGTGTGATGTGTGCATCCTTAAGAATTGTTGGAAAAACTTTCTCTTGAATACAATCGTTAAATATAATCTGAAGATGTGTCCCAATAGCATATTTTCCGGATTTCAATGCCCAAGCATTGATGTATCCCGGCCCTGGTGCTTTGTTGTTGTCTAGATTGTCAATAACTTTATAGATTTCCCTCGAAGTAAAAGGTCTAAAATTAAACTCTTGAAAAGTTCGCTCTATTTTTTCGACGTTCAATGGAACAATCTGCCCTCTGTAGATGCCCACTTTGCTGAAAACTCTGTTAAAAGCGTTACATATTGAATTTTTATCTTTCGTTTTTTTACCATTCTCATCAATTTCAGTGATGTTTGGACTGTTATTTTTCTTTCCAATTTTTTTCTTAATGAATTTCCATTTCTCTTTTGTGGTTTCAATTTTCTTAAAAAATCCTCTGAAAATTGATTTTGTGCTTCTTTTAACTTTCGGTTTACAATGTTGCGATATTTTTTAAATGACGCAAAAGATTCAGCACTTTGTGTCAGTTTGTACTCATTGAAGTAACGATGTTTCTCAGAAACTAAATGTTTAATTTCTTTTGTCAACCAAGGTTTTTCTGAAGTAGTCTTTTTTATATTAGAAACTAATTTCTTCTCTGTTGATGCATTTTTCTCGAGTATTGTCAGAAAAATTTTGTTAAACTCTGCAAACATTTCATCGCAGTTTCTTTGTTTATAAACTGTTCTCCAATCTGCAAGAGCCAGATCTCTATTAAATTTTTCCTCGACAAAATTTTTTGTATCTCGTTTAAAAAAAAAATTTGTTTTTCTTCTAACAACAAAAGTTTGCTCTGAAAAAATATTACATTATGATCAATATCGAAAGGAGGTAAGCAGACTTTCCAACTAGTGGTTTGCTTATTAGACGAGAAAGTGATCTATCAAACTTTTTTTATTGTTGCTTATGCGTGTAGGAATATCAATGTTAGATAACTGTAATCCTAGTCCCGCCGCAAAATTCTGAAGGCTTTTCTGCCCATTTACGCTCAACATATCAATGTTATAATCACCAAATAAGAGAATATTATCTGTAGCTGAGAACGCATTAGAAACCTCTGCACTTAATTCGTCTAAAAAGAAGTCACCCAGGCTTTGATGTGGACAATATGAGATGTTAATGAGACATTTTTCAGATAAAGGGTTGCCTAGCTCCAGCCACAAAGTTTCAAAAAATTTCGGATCAGCTAACTCAAATTCTATTCTGCGTTTAAAATTTATTTTCTTAGGAATCTTGATTCCTACACCCCCACCCTTAGCTGCTCCTGTTTGATATGACCGATTTTTATGCAAAAAATTGTGCTCAGCGCTGAGGTTTATATTCCAGCTTTGATCTTCGCTCATCCAAGTTTCAGTTACTAATAACAAAAGTTTCCGAATCTAGCTGCTGGAGCAAGTTTGATATATCTTGATACTTATTCTGTATGCTACGAGCGTTGAAAAGTAGAAATTTTATGCCAGTTTGAGCGCCAAAAATAGCATCATCCAAAGAAGAAAGTTTTAAGTCATAGGGTCCAGGATTTTTTTCTATGTCACCACAGAGAAGCAAAAAATTTCTGTTAGGAAAACGTGAAACACAACGAACAGCCGCAATGAATAATAAAATCAGCATTCTCTGGAAATAAATCAGCACATTTTCTAAATTATCATGTTTCTTATTTATTTGAGTTAAGTAACGTTGCTTAATGTATACCTGGTCTTTCATATTTCCCATAAAAAACCAGAAAGTTAAAACAAACGGTAAAAGTATCATGTCAAAAATTAAAGTTACTCAACTCAAGCAAAGTTCAAATTTCTATGCAATTTCCGAGGTTGAACTGTATTCTGTGCTGCCAGTAGGTTGTGTGTTATATTATAATGACGTATATTTTCTAGCAGATTTTTTATACCACCATTATTGGGATGCACTCCATCAAAACATATATCATCAATTGATAGCGCATTTTCCAAAAAACCTCAATCCGTGACCACGGATAGGATCCATCAAGCTCCAGGCTTATCATTTCTAGATGGTCATTGAATTTTGATATTTCCTCGTTGTTGCTATTATATAACTCAAAAGTGCAGAAGAACCAATAAAAAAACCTTTTGAGTTTTCTTTTAAACTGATTGATTTCCCCTCAGAGAAGAATTAAATTTATACAAGGTTTTGATCAAGAGTAGCAAAACATGCAAATTAACACAAAAACCTTGAAACGGAACTCCACCGAGGATACCTTTTTGCAATGGAGGCCCGAAGCACAAAATAGTTTAAAGAGAGGACAGTATAGGAATAGCAAATTATTCTCAAGCTAAACGCGTTTAGTTGAAAAGTTTGAAAAAATTTGCCTTACGAAGAACATTCAGCTTCAAGTTGTCAAGAAACTTTTATACCTTATTGTAACTCATTCTGGGATCAGTTACCAAACCTTTTTTCAAGAAATGGTTCAGCAAAATAGATCATGTCAGTCTTAGCAGAAACTCTGCGTACCTCATACATGCCTTTCCAGACACTGTGAGTTTGCTGCACAGAACGTTTTTAAACCTACAGCAACTTCCAATAATCAGTACGGAACATTCAATTAAAAGTGTACTAATTTTGACAGCTCGACAACTATTGGCATTAGAAGTATTATGCAGATCGTTCGCCTAATATGCCAAGAGTGCCTAGAGCAAAAAAGGACAAGAACCCAGAACTTAATTGTGGGCTCTAGGCATGAAGAGACCACCAAATCTAAAACAGGAACTTGATGAAATAAGAGGTTAGGCGAAACCAATTTAAACATCAAAAAATGCTTTTGAATCAGCGCCATTCCTCGCTTGCAAAGAATAAAGATTGCGATAAACACGAATTCATAAGTAAAGAATTTAATCCAAATGAAGAACCTACAAACAATGATTCTCAAAGAAAGGAAAGAATTAATCGAAATTGGAAAAAAATACACAAAAATCGTAGTGCTTAGAAACTTGTACTTTAAATACAAAACAAAAATGGGCAGACGTTCAAATTAACGAAAAGGCTAGAAATGACTCTTAAACTCAGATTTGAAAATCTTAACCAGTAAAACCCGAGGCAAAATCGATTCAAAAATTGCGAAATTTAATTGCAATCTGTGTACTAATTGAAAAGTTCTGCAAATCATTTGCTGAACAGAAACCTGGTTAACAAGTGATAACCCAGACGATATCCCAGACGAAGCTTTTTAACTAAGCAACTGCACCTTTGATAGAAAAAAAACCAAAGTGGCTCGTACAACACTGAACACGGAGGAGCTCTCATTGCATCAAAAAATCTCACGAGATGGAAATCTTGGAAAAGGATAAAAATCGAATTGACGTTTTCTTACGAAACCCAAACGATATAATCAACCGTTCAAAAAAAACATTTTGAATGAGTCATTCAGCTCAGACCAAAAAACTTGCTAAGTAGATCTGCAATTACGTCAAGAAAACATACTTGGATGTAGACTGAAAAAATATTCTTTTAATAAGTGGGCTGCAGCTCGCTAAACGCAATTATTTCTAGAAAAACCGTAAATCCTTACTGCTACATTCACATAGATGAACTTGTAAAGCAATGGAAATATCACATTTAATGATAACTATCACTACATTAAAACAAAAAGTTTCAAAAGTCAAGTCTCTCAAAGCTACTAAAACTGAAAATCAACTACAGCAAAACTTAATCGACGATCAAACGGAGTTTAAAGAGAAAATTTTTTGAGGTCGAAATATCTCAGACCTGCAAAAATTCTTGCGATCGATTCCTAGAAGTAGCTGATTTCCCGAGATGATGAAATACTACAATAATAAATCAAATGGCGTTGCAAAAAAAAGTAAGTTCTCCAGTGACTTTTTGCGAGCGTTTTTCTGAAAAAATTAAAATTAATTGTGATCCACAATTTGTGGAAGATCAATATAGCAATGTGCACATAAGCTTTCTGAACACTTGAAACTAATCAAGCATGCAATCATGTTTTACAGACAATATAAGTAATCGTTTGATCAAAAATCTGCCTTCCACATCAAAATCCTCGTTGACGGTTTTCAGGGCTGCGCTATCAAAAAAGTATTTTCTCTCGTACTGGAAATTAAAAGAAGTTAACCCTATCATTAGAGACGAAGACATAGCAGATGTAAAACAGTACAGACATAAAAACATTCTATGCAATACATCAAAATTTCTCAAAAAAATTATCTTTCATGAGCTGCACTAGAGTTCAATCACTAGAGTTTGCAAAAGTTGGTGTTACAGAAATTGGACGATAATTCGTTAAAACAGAAACATCTCCTTTTTTGAAAATTGGTGTGATAAGTGCATCCTTAAGAATTGTTGGAAAAACTTTCTCTTGAATACAATCGTTAAATATAATCTGAAGATGGGTCCCAATAGCATATTTTCCGGATTTCAATGCCCAAGCATTGATGCATCCCGGCCCTGGTGCTTTGTTGTTGTCTAGATTGTCAATAACTTTTTAGATTTCCCTCGAAGTAAAAGGTCTAAAATTAAACTCTTGAAAAGTTCGCTCTATTTTTTCGACGTTCAATGGAACAATCTGCCCTCTGTAGATGCCCATTTTGCTGAAAACTCTGTTAAAAGCGTTACATATTGAATTTTTATCTTTCGTTTTTTTACCATTCTCATCAATTTCAGTGATGTTTGGACTGTTATTTTTCTTTCCAATTTTTTTCTTAATGAATTTCCATTTCTCTTTTGTGGTTTCAATTTTCTTAAAAAAATCCTCTGAAAATTGATTTTGTGCTTCTTTTAACTTTCGGTTTACAAGGTTGCGATATTTTTTAAATGACGCAAAAGATTCAGCACTTTGTGTCAGTTTGTACTCATTGAAGTAACGATGTTTCTCAGAAACTAAATGTTTAATTTCTTTTGCCAACCAAGGTTTTTCTGAAGTAGTCTTTTTTATATTAGAAACTAATTTCTTCTCTGTTGGTGCATTTTTCTCGAGTATTGTCAGAAAAATTTTGTTAAACTCTGCAAACATTTCATCGCAGTTTCTTTGTTTATAAACTGTTCTGCAAGAGCCAGATCTCTATTAAATTTTTCCTCGACAAAATTTTTTGTATCTCGTTTAAAAAAAAATTTTGTTTTTCTTCTAACAACAAAAGTTTGCTCTGAAAAAATATTACATTATGATCAATATCGAAAGGAGGTAAGCAGACTTTCCAACTAGTGATTTGCTTATTAGACGAGAAAGTGATCTATCAAACTTTTTTTATTGTTGCTTATGCGTGTAGGAATATCAATGTTAGATAACTGTAATCCTAGTCCCGCTGCAAAATTCTGAAGGCTTTTCTGCCCATTTACGCTCAACATATCAATGTTATAATCACCAAATAAGAGAATATTATCTGTAGCTGAGAACGCATTAGAAACCTCTGCACTTAATTCGTCTAAAAAGAAGTCACCCAGGCTTTGATGTGGACAATATGAGATGTTAATGAGACATTTTTCAGATAAAGGGTTGCCTAGCTCCAGCCACAAAGTTTCAAAAAATTTCGGATCAGCTAACTCAAATTCTATTCTGCGTTTAAAATTTATTTTCTTAGGAATCTTGATTCCTACACCCCCACCCTTAGCTGCTCCTGTTTGATATGACCGATTTTTATGCAAAAAATTGTGCTCAGCGCTGAGGTTTATATTCCAGCTTTGATCTTCGCTCATCCAAGTTTCAGTTACTAATAACAAAAGTTTCCAAATCTAGCTGCTGGAGCAAGTTTGATATATCTTGATACTTATTCTGTATGCTACGAGCGTTGAAAAGTAGAAATTTTATGCCAGTTTGAGCGCCAAAAATAGCATCATCCAAAGAAGAAAGTTTTAAGTCATAGGGTCCAGGATTTTTTTCTATGTCACCACAGAGAAGCAAAAAATTTCTGTTAGGAAAACGTGAAACACAACGAACAGCCGCAATGAATAATAAAATCAGCATTCTCTGGAAATAAATCAGCACATTTTCTAAATTATCATGTTTCTTATTTATTTGAGTTAAGTAACGTTGCTTAATGTATACCTGGTCTTTCATATTTCCCATAAAAAACCAGAAAGTTAAAACAAACGGCAAAAGTATCATGTCAAAAATTAAAGTTACTCAACTCAAGCAAAGTTCAAATTTCTATGCAATTTCCGAGGTTGAACTGTATTCTGTGCTGCCAGTAGGTTGTGTGTTATATTATAATGACGTATATTTTCTAACAGATTTTTTATACCACCATTATTGGGATGCACTCCATCAAAACATATATCATCAATTGATAGCGCATTTTCCAAAACCTCAATCCGTGACCACGGATAGGATCCATCAAGCTCCAGGCTTATCATTTCTAGATGGTCATTGAATTTTGATATTTCCTCGTTGTTGCTATTATATAACTCAAAAGTGCAGAAGAACCAATAAAAAAACCTTTTGAGTTTTCTTTTAAACTGATTGATTTCCCCTCAGAGAAGAATTAAAATTATACAAGGTTTTGATCAAGAGTAGCAAGACATGCAAATTAACACAAAAACCTTGAAACGGAACTCCACCGAGGATACCTTTTTGCAATGGAGGCCCGAAGCACAAAATAGTTTAAAGAGAGGACAGTATAGGAATAGCAAATTATTCTCAAGCTAAACGCGTTTAGTTGAAAAGTTTGAAAAAATTTGCCTTACGAAGAACATTCAGCTTCAAGTTGTCAAGAAACTTTTATACCTTATTGTAACTCATTCTGGGATCAGTTACCAAACCTTTTTTCAAGAAATGGTTCAGCAAAATAGATCATGTCAGTCTTAGCAGAAACTCTGCGTACCTCATACATGCCTTTCCAGACACTGTGAGTTTGCTGCACAGAACGTTTTTAAACCTACAGCAACTTCCAATAATCAGTACGGAACATTCAATTAAAAGTGTACTAATTTTGACAGCTCGACAACTATTGGCATTAGAAGTATTATGCAGATCGTTCGCCTAATATGCCAAGAGTGCCTAGAGCAAAAAAGGACAAGAACCCAGAACTTAATTGTGGGCTCTAGGCATGAAGAGACCACCAAATCTAAAACAGGAACTTGATGAAATAAGAGGTTAGGCGAAACCAATTTAAACATCAAAAAATGCTTTTGAATCAGCGCCATTCCTCGCTTGCAAAGAATAAAGATTGCGATAAACACGAATTCATAAGTAAAGAATTTAATCCAAATGAAGAACCTACAAACAATGATTCTCAAAGAAAGGAAAGAATTAATCGAAATTGGAAAAAAATACACAAAAATCGTAGTGCTTAGAAACTTGTACTTTAAATACAAAACAAAAATGGGCAGACGTTCAAATTAACGAAAAGGCTAGAAATGACTCTTAAACTCAGATTTGAAAATCTTAACCAGTAAAACCCGAGGCAAAATCGATTCAAAAATTGCGAAATTTAATTGCAATCTGTGTACTAATTGAAAAGTTCTGCAAATCATTTGCTGAACAGAAACCTGGTTAACAAGTGATAACCCAGACGATATCCCAGACGAAGCTTTTTAACTAAGCAACTGCACCTTTGATAGAAAAAAAACCAAAGTGGCTCGTACAACACTGAACACGGAGGAGCTCTCATTGCATCAAAAAATCTCACGAGATGGAAATCTTGGAAAAGGATAAAAATCGAATTGACGTTTTCTTACGAAACCCAAACGATATAATCAACCGTTCAAAAAAAACATTTTGAATGAGTCATTCAGCTCAGACCAAAAAACTTGCTAAGTAGATCTGCAATTACGTCAAGAAAACATACTTGGATGTAGACTGAAAAAATATTCTTTTAATAAGTGGGCTGCAGCTCGCTAAACGCAATTATTTCTAGAAAAACCGTAAATCCTTACTGCTACATTCACATAGATGAACTTGTAAAGCAATGGAAATATCACATTTAATGATAACTATCACTACATTAAAACAAAAAGTTTCAAAAGTCAAGTCTCTCAAAGCTACTAAAACTGAAAATCAACTACAGCAAAACTTAATCGACGATCAAACGGAGTTTAAAGAGAAAATTTTTTGAGGTCGAAATATCTCAGACCTGCAAAAATTCTTGCGATCGATTCCTAGAAGTAGCTGATTTCTCGAGATGATGAAATACTACAATAATAAATCAAATGGCGTTGCAAAAAAAAGTAAGTTCTCCAGTGACTTTTTGCGAGCGTTTTTCTGAAAAAATTAAAATTAATTGTGATCCACAATTTGTGGAAGATCAATATAGCAATGTGCACATAAGCTTTCTGAACACTTGAAACTAATCAAGCATGCAATCATGTTTTACAGACAATATAAGTAATCGTTTGATCAAAAATCTGCCTTCCACATCAAAATCCTCGTTGACGGTTTTCAGGGCTGCGCTATCAAAAAATTATTTTCTCTCGTACTGGAAATTAAAAGAAGTTAACCCTATCATTAGAGACGAAGACATAGCAGATGTAAAACAGTACAGACATAAAAACATTCTATGCAATACATCAAAAGTTCTCAAAAAAAAATATCTTTCATGAGCTGCACTAGAGAGTAAAATTGTTGCACAACGCATAGCATGTTTTTCGAGACACAGATCGGTATAAAGGCAGTTGCTGCTGTTCCTCAATTACCTTTACAATTTTCATGGCAACAAAAAAATCTTGCTACTGTATATGGCTTTTAAAAAAGCCTTTGATAGCATCCCACGTTATGCTTCACTACAGAAAGTTTAACTGCTAGCTGCTAGTTGTTAGTGGAAATTTCATAAAAATTGTAGTTATTTTTTTAAATAAACGAATACAATATAAATAAGATAACAATTGTTAGTCTGGAATTGCGCAATATTCATGTGGGGTACCGCAAGGATCTCAATGGGATGCATTTCTGCTCATTGTCATTGTTAATGACCTACTTTGTAAGGATATAAAAGATTTCGGCCACGCTGACACGTTTTAGCTCGTAAGCTCCCAAACGCGATCAGCGAAAATTTGCTACATGACATAAATCAAATTGAAGTTTCTTGTTTAAACAATAAATTGAAATTAAGCGGAAATAAGTGCTGTCTCTTAACAATCAAAGTTGAAAACAAACCCTTTAGACGGAAACCATTCTGAAGGGCTTCAGTTCCACAAATGTTATGACAAAATTAATGAAAAAAACCTTAAAATTTTATTGCCTCTGAATTCTTCAAATGGGTTCAATAGTTTTCAGTTCTTCACCCTAGATAATGAGAAATTGAGAATACAATGATCAGATCCATTAAGATACAATTCATCGAGGTTGTCTAACTCAGCGTCAGTGTTGTAAATACTTGATGCAATATCTAAAAAGTTTTATGCCTGGTATTTTAATACACTGCCACAGGCGGAACCCACTAAAGAAAGGACTACCAATTGCCAGCAGCATCATTGGAAGAAAACTTTGATTTGCTAAAAATCCAACAATCGACGTTTTATCAGAGCAGGAAGTTACAATAAAATAAAATGATCATTTTGCCAGCAAATCGTTGTATGTTAATTCTTGTTTGACGATCATTAGCAAAATGAAAAATTTGTGCTTTATCAAAATGGTTCCTAAAAAAGTTGTTGTTGTTTACACGGACTTCGCAATGTCTTCGGCTACACCGACACCTTTTAGCTCGTAACATCGTTCACGGAACAGCGAAAATTTGCTACATGACATAAATCAAATTGAAATTTCTTGTTTAAACAATAAAATGAAATTCAGCTGACATAAGTGCTATCTCTTATCAATCAAAGTTCAAGACAAACCCATGATAAGCCTGAACAAAAAAACATTAAAATGCAAAAGCAAACAAAAAGATATTGGCAGCACCAATTTGAACTGGAAATAAAATGACAATAAAGATGCTGTAAGGTACTAAGCGAGACGAAACATAGGGCAGAATTTATTGATTACGCATGAGAAGTGGTCAAAAAAATCACATATGCAAATCAATCCCAAATCGCTAACAAAATAGACAAAAATGAGATTGAGAGAGTTCTAAAGAAAGCTAGAAGTTTGTATTAACTAATTGAGACATTATCTACAAGAAACTGTTTGAAAAACTCGATCGGCTTCCTCTCTGTATATACAGGGGAATAAAAAATCAACTTCTTTTGATGACCTTTCTCAAAGTAAATAATTACATCAACGTTTCGATCAGTAAAAATAAACCCTGTGGCTATCAACTAAACACAAGACAATTTAAGCAAATGAATTAAACGAAACAAGAACGAAAATTGTAGAAATTTTCTGAAGACGTTCCCGCAAACTGTTAGAAATTATATGTAAATTTTAAAAAAGTGCTATAGATAGAGCTTCAACAAAAAACCTAACTTCTAACTGAATTATACCGCAGCCATTTCGCTAGGTGTTATTTAGAAGCCAACTCTTGCACTTAGATCTTTTTAGGCCACTACAACAACAGCAATCTGGTAAAGAAGTTGAACTGCGCCAACTAATGAAAGGATATTAAGATTAGTGCCACAACACTGAAGCCTGATCTACTACGACTACTACTCCTACAGATAGTAAAAAATTAAAATAGCGGAGTTACGAAACAAGTGAGCGCATCTAACACGGGGATTTCTTAAATTTAAAATTTTAAATCCCCGTGTTAAAATTTTTTGTTTTTCAAAAATCAACTCAAAGAAAGATGCCTTTGTTGAACCATATCCCAACATATAGTATGATATTATTGATTAATTTTTCGAATGCATGACTTATAGTAGGTTGGAAGAAAAATTTTAACGGCAGACTTGCATATACTCATAATTACTAAGATAAGAGACGACATATTGCAAACAATTATACTGATGACTTTTAACGTGAAACCTCTATCTATTGTCACACCCAATTATTTAGCGTTTTGACAATTAGCAAGCATTTTAGTTTCCAAAACAATACTTTTAAAGTGTTTGTTTTCAAACCATATAATTTGAGACTTAATCATATTAAGCTTGATATTATTATTATGATGTATGTATATCAGAAGTAACAGCGCTGTCATCAAAAAGAAGAGATAACAAGATTGAATTAAGTACAAACAGCATTGCTCCAAGAGTGGACACCTAAGGCACGCCGCAGATAGTTAATTGTTATCCTGATTGGACCTGATTCTCTTGAACGAACAGTTTTGATTTTCCAGATAGCTTGAAAACTAATTGAGTAACCCCTTCCAGATTCTCAACCGTTCCATTTTCAGCAAAAGTTTTGTGTTAGATTTTGTATCCAGTACATTTTTAAAGTCCAGAAAAACGGAAAAGTGTTGTTTTTAGATTCTTTGAATAACAGTGACTATTGGATTGTTGGTCAAAGAGGTCTATGGCTTTCTCTTGCTTCAAAAATAAAGTTGATATTTTTTTCTTTTAGCGAATAGTTTGTCGTTGATACTGTGAAGATCTTCTGGAAGAGAATCAAGCGAACAAATTAAATCAATTTTTAAAATCAATCATGAATTTTAAAAATAACTTACGAAGTGTATGCTACCAGATACTGTTGTACACTTGATAAGCAAAATTTTATGTTTGTTTTAATTTCAGTCAGCTGACATAGCTTGAAAACCAATTCAGTTACCCCCCCCCCCCCGATTCTAAACCGTTCCATTTTCAGCAATAGTTTTGAGTTACATATTGTATCGAGTACCTTGGTAAAGTCCAGAAAAACAGAAAATTGTTGGTTTTTTTTTAGATTCTTTGATAGCTTTTCGATCATCTAAGCTAACACTTTGTGTTTAATTTCGGTTTGAAACCAAAATGCTTTTCATAAAGCAGTCGTTCTGCAAATGAGATCAATCTATTGAACACTGATGTCTCAAACAATTTTCTGGTTACTTAAGAATTTGAGCGCTTCTAACACGGGGATTTTTTAAATTTAAAATTTTAAATCCCCGTGTTAATTTTTTTTTGTTTTTCAAAAATCAACTTAAAGAAAAATGCCTTTGTTGAACCATATCCCAACATATAGTATGATATCATTGTTTAATTTTTCGAATGGATGACTTATAGTAGGTTGGAAGGACACTTTTAATGGCAGACTTGCATATACTCATAATTACTAAGATAAGAGACGACATATTGCAAACAATTATACTGATGACTTTTAACGTGAAACCTCTATCTATTGTCACACCCAACTATTTAGCGTTTTGACAGTTAGCCAGCATTTTAGTTTCCAAAACAATACTTTTAAAGTGTTTGTTTTCAAACCATATAATTTGAGACTTAATCATATTAAGCTTGATATTATTATTATGATGTATGTATATCAGAAGTAACAGCGCTGTCATCAAAAAGAAGAGATAACAAGATTGAATTAAGTACAAACAGCATTGCTCCAAGAGTGGACACCTAAGGCACGCCGCAGATAGTTAACTGTTATCCTGATCGGACCTGATTCTCTTGAACGAACAGTTTTGATTTTCCAGATAGCTTGAAAACTAATTGAGTAACCCCTTCCAGATTCTCAACCGTTCCATTTTCAGCAAAAGTTTTGTGTTAGATTTTGTATCCAGTACATTTTTAAAGTCCAGAAAAACGGAAAAGTGTTGTTTTTAGATTCTTTGAATAACAGTGACTATTGGATTGTTGGTCAAAGAGGTCTATGGCTTTCTCTTGCTTCAAAAATAAAGTTGATATTTTTTTCTTTTAGCGAATAGTTTGTCGTTGATACTGTGAAGATCTTCTGGAAGAGAATCAAGCGAACAAATTAAATCAATTTTTAAAATCAATCATGAATTTTAAAAATAACTTACGAAGTGTATGCTACCAGATACTGTTGTACACTTGATAAGCAAAATTTTATGTTTGTTTTAATTTCAGTCAGCTGACATAGCTTGAAAACCAATTCAGTTACCCCCCCCTCCCCCCGATTCTAAACCGTTCCATTTTCAGCAATAGTTTTGAGTTACATATTGTATCGAGTACCTTGGTAAAGTCCAGAAAAACAGAAAATTGTTGGGTTTTTTTTAGATTCTTTGATAGCTTTTCGATCATCTAAGCTAACACTTTGTGTTTAATTTCGGTTTGAAACGAAAATGCTTTTCATACAGCAGTCGTTCTGCAAATGAGATCAATCTATTGAACACTGATGTCTCAAACAATTTTCTGGTTACTTAAGAATTTGAGCGCTTCTAACACGGGGATTTTTTAAATTTAAAATTTTAAATCCCCGTGTTAATTTTTTTTTGTTTTTCAAAAATCAACTCAAAGAAAAATGCCTTTGTTGAACCATATCCCAACATATAGTATGATATTATTGATTAATTTTTCGAATGCATGACTTATAGTAGGTTGGAAGAACACTTTTAACGGCAGACTTGCATATACTCATAATTACTAAGATAAGAGACGACATATTGCAAACAATTATACTGATGACTTTTAACGTGAAACCTCTATCTATTGTCACACCCAATTATTTAGCGTTTTGACAATTAGCCAGCATTTTAGTTTCCAAAACAATACTTTTAAAGTGTTTGTTTTCAAACCATATAATTTGAGACTTAATCATATTAAGCTTGATATTATTATTATGATGTATGTATATCAGAAATAACAGCGCTGTCATCAAAAAAACAGATAACAAGATTGAATTAAGTGCAAACAGCATTGCTCCAAGAGTGGACACCTAAGGCACGCCGCAGATAGTTAATTGTTATCCTGATCGGACCTGATTCTCTTGAACGAACAGTTTTGATTTTCCAGATAGCTTGAAAACTAATTGAGTAACCCCTTCCAGATTGTCAACCGTTCCATTTTCAGCAAAAGTTTTGTGTTAGATTTTGTATCCAGTACATTTTTAAAGTCCAGAAAAACGGAAAAGTGTTGTTTTTTAGATTCTTTGAATAACAGTGACTATTGGATAGTTGGTCAAAGAGGTCTATGGCTTTCTCTTGCTTCAAAAATAAAGTTGATATTTTTTTCTTTTAGCGAATAGTTTGTCGTTGATACTGTGAAGATCTTCTGGAAGAGAATCAGGCGAACAAATTAAATCAATTTTTAAAACCAATCACGAATTTTAAAAATAACTCACGAAGTGTATGCTACCAGATACTGTTGTACACTTGATAAGCAAAATTTTTATGTTTGTTTTAATTTCAGTCAGCTCACATAGCTTGAAAACCAATTCAGTTACTCCCCCCCCCCGATTCTAAACCGTTCCATTTTCAGCAATAGTTTTGAGTTTTACATATTGTATCGAGTACCTTGCTAAAGTCCAGAAAAACAGAAAATTGTCGGTTTTTTTTTAGATTCTTTGATAGCTTTTCGATCATCTAAGCTAGCACTTTGTGTTTAATTTCGGTGTGAAACCAAAAAGCTTTTCATACAGCAGTCGTTCTGCAAATGAGATCAATCTATTGAACACTGATGTCTCAAACAATTTTCTGGTTACTGGCGAATTTGATTTGGCTCTATATTTATTCACATCGTTTGATTGAAAATTGAACAGGCATTAGTAATTTTTAAACAATAAGAGAAAGATTCAGCAGCACAAATGTGACATTAATTATGGATGACATTATACCAAGAATTTCGGTAGCCACGGTCTGAAGTAATTTAGCAGAGATTTCACCTAAACGTGCTACCTTAATAGAACTCAAAGCAGAACAAATATTGTAGAGTTATTCATTTGAGACTGGAGTGAAAATGACAGGCATTGGGTTGTCAGTATCCTTAGCAATTATATTAGTACTAATAGACATTATTTTAGTACTAATATCGGTACTTTCTCCCAAAACCAATTATTGGGAAAAAAGAGTTGAAAAATTAGCGACCTCTTCGTTGTTGCAGATCTCTTCTTCGCGAGTGGTCAAAATAGTTCTTTTGCAGGGCTTTGTCCAACCTGAAAAGTTTCTTTCGTTGGTTATTATCCAAAAAAAGCGAAACTATGCGAAAAAACGTATTGTCAGAATAAAATCTTTTTTGGGCAACAACTTTACAAACAATTTTTGTTTGCTTTCTGAAGCCGGCAGAAAATTTCGGGCTTCTTGTCCTGCTGAAGAAGTTTTTTTCTTTTATAATAGACTTTCTAATAATACGTTTGAACCCTGGGGGCGTATTTGTTTTGACTCTGAGACTCATTGGTCAGTTTTGTTATCGGTGAATAATTCAGTAAATGAGAGTTTCGAATTGATAGTTTGGGTTACCATT
Source organism: Convolutriloba macropyga (assembly GCF_964194025.1). NCBI lineage: Eukaryota > Metazoa > Xenacoelomorpha > Acoela > Convolutidae > Convolutriloba > Convolutriloba macropyga. Next base: position 30,870,920 of record NC_134479.1, read on the forward strand.
CAACTGGAGAAGCATAAGTTGACCAAACAGGAAAAGTTTCTTTTAATTTGGTTTCATTGTCCAATAATAGAAAAATTTAGATACTTGTGATAATTTTATGTTCAAATTCAGCCGTAAAGTGTAGTTTTACGGTTATTGCATAGTGATGCAAAGTTACAGCTAAGAAAGAATAGGTCAAATCATGGTCAAGAATTGCAGTTAATTTGTCACCTACATCCGCTAGAGATTTAGTAGTTTGCGAAGAACAGTGACCATTGGATAGTTGGTTAGAGAGAACTTGGATGGTTCTCTCTTGCTTCAAAAAAAATTGATATTTACTTCTTTAGCGAATACAGTTTGTCATTGATACCGTGAAACTCTTCTAGGAGAGAATCAAGCGCACACATGAAATCAATTTTAAACCCAATTTTGATTTTTAAGAAAATTTACGAAAAAATGCTACCAAATACTGCTGTACAATTGAAAAGCAAAATGTTTATGTTTGTTTCAACCTCAGCCATCTCAACCTTTAGAGAATCATGTAAATATATACCGAGGCATTGGTGCTCTTCTTTAACTTAGGCAAGAAAACGTAGCTTTCTAAATTAAAGACAATAGCACTCACTGAACTAGGCAACCACGCTTCATTGAGACATACAACGGAGTACAAAAGGGGCCTAGATAGAATAAAGTGCTTCAAATAGCCAAAATTTTACTTAATGACCTGATATTCAAGTGCAACACAAGACATTAAGACAAATCAGCGGATACACAAGCCATAGTTTTACGTAATTTAGAATGTGAATGTTGGTCTCCTTCAACAAAATTGATTTTACGATTGAGACATGTTTTCAATCAGAAAAGGATTTTTTTTAAAAAAAAATATGCAATTCATACAGTACTAAACAGTCTTCGATCAATCACTTGATACAAAACTGTTTTTCGTTTCAACCATACATATTTTTGTTACTTTCTAATTATCTCAAAGCATTCATTAGTTTAGCACGAAGAGGCGTGAAATCCTCATTCATATAAAAATTACTTTTGCATTTTATCAACTTCGTTTTTGTATACATGACCTCAATTTTTATCACAGCAAACGATTTTAACACTAAGGCTTCATTGATCAATCTCTTCACGGTTAGAGAAAAAATTTCCCATAATAGTAATAATATAATATTAATTCGAACAGACTGAATTGACCTGCCGAACAGAAATCTGAAAACTGAAAACCAGTAAATTATTTTCATAAAAACTTGACATTTGCAAGTTGTGCAGGTTTGTTTAACCCAGACAGATTTTAATATGTTTAGCTCACTTTCTCATTTTCAAAAATTCGAACTCAAATATAAACTTTGTGTTCTGCAAAATTGGAATTTTGTTTACAAGTTTCCTGTTTTCCATCAAAATTTTCGGCGTATTCAATTCACCATCGAAAAATTGCGAGTTTTGATGAGTTGACCGAGTTGAATGGTTTTTTTAAAAAAAATGACGGAAACCATTTAGTAGGGCTTCATTTCCTCGAATGTAATGACAGAAATAATGATAAAAACGTTCGAATTGAAGTTCCTCTAAATTCTATATTCAAATGTGTTCAATAGCGTCCAGTTTCCAGTTCTTGACCTTAGATAATGAGAAATTGAGAACACATGATCAGATCCATTAAGATACAGGTCATCAATATTGTCTAACTCAATGCCAGAGTTGTAAATACTTGATCCACTATCCCAACATTTTCTTGCCTATATACATTAAGATGCTGCCACAGGCCGAACCCACTAAAGAAGGACTGCCAATTGCCAGCAGCATCATTGGATGAGAACATTGACTTGCTAATAAATCCAACAATCGACTTTTAGTCAGAGAGCATGTAGTTATGATAAATTAAAATGATCATATTGCCAGCAAATTATTGTATGTTAATTCTTGGCTGACGATAAATAGCAAAACGAAGATATTGTGCATTATCAAAATGGTTCTTGAAAAGGTTGTTTTCTCGGACTTCGCAAAGCCTTTCCATTTTGTTCCGCATTCCGGACTGCTGAATCAAATAAGTGCGATAGAGAGTTTGGAGGCTGCATACTTGAAATATTAGATGGTTATCTGAAAGACAAAACCCGCAATGTACGTATTGGAAGTGCTCGTTCACAAAATAATTAACGTTGCAAATTAGTTGTGTATAGTTTTATCTCAATTTTGCCTTGTTTCAATAAAGGGGGCAAAAGGAGGAGGTCTTTCATGCAGTCGGTGGTGTCTCAAGTTCACTGTTTTCTTTGATCCGCTCAACAGTTTCCCCTTAAAAGGATTCCAGAGTTCTCATTACTTTCCCGCACAGTTCAGTACAAAATGAGTTGTATGTTAAATCATGTATCAAAAACTTCAAAAATGTCTTCACAGAGGTCTAGCTTCACAAATGTATCCATCATGCTCCTGTATCTCTTCAGGGATTAGAACACCTGATAAGCATTTTTTGAAACCTATTGTCCAATCCATGTTCTCACTCCAATTTAGATTCAGATTGATTAGTATTCCCTTGTCCATGAAAGTAGAAGTATCATTTCAAACAATCCCCGGGATCTTTACAACATAGTTCGGATCTATTCTGTTTCGGTCCCCCAGTGTTTTTTATGACCCCCCGTTACAAGTTATGTGTTGTTATATAGCACGTTACTATGTAAGAAAATAGCACGTGCGCCTGGGGGTCATAAAAAATATGCTCACTAAACTGGGGTGGGGGGGGGGGGGCGAAACAGAATTGATCCCATAGTTCCTACATCGAGTTTCAAGATTGGAACATTCTTGAAAAGCAAGACACATTTTGTTCTCCGTTTTACAGTTGACCAGTGCTAGCCGACATCTTCCTGTAGTTCCTCGTGAGCACCTTGCGTAGCGCTTTTAAAATGTTAGAGAGTCCGACAGATCGTAGCTAAAAATACATAAATAATGGGATCGAAAATAGAATTTTTGGAAACTGAGCTTGCAACGTTAATTATTTTGTGAACGAGCACTTCCAATACGTACATTGGGGGTTTTGTCTTTCAGATAACCATTTAATATTTCCAGTAGGCAGCCTCCGAACTCTCTATCGCACTTATTTGATTCAGCAGTCCGGAATGCGGAACAAAATGGAAAGGCTTTGCGAAGTACGGGTAAATAACAACTTTTTCAAGAACCATTTTGATAATGCACAATATCTTCGTTTTGCTATTTATCGTCAGCCAAGAATTAACATACAATAATTTGCTGGCAATATGATCATTTTAATTTATCATAACTACATGCTCTCTGACTAAAAGTCGATTGTTGGATTTATTAGCAAGTCAATGTTCTCATCCAATGATGCTGCTGGCAATTGGCAGTCCTTCTTTAGTGGGTTCGGCCTGTGGCAGCATCTTAATGTATATAGGCAAGAAAATGTTGGGATAGTGGATCAAGTATTTACAACTCTGGCATTGAGTTAGACGATATTGATGACCTGTATCTTAATGGATCTGATCATTGTTTTCTCAGTTTCTCATTATCTAGGGTCAAGAACTGGAAGCTATTGAGCACATTTGAATATAGAATTTAGAGGAACTTCAATTCGAACGTTTTTATCATTATTTCTGTCATAACATTCGAGGAAATGAAGTCCTACGAAATGGTTTCCGTCATTTTAAAAAGTCATTCAACTCGGTCAACTAATCAAAGCTCACCCTTTTTGGATGGTGAATTGAATACGCTGAAAATTTTGATGAAAAACAGGAAATTTGAAAACAAAATTCCAATTCTGCAGAACACATAGTTTATATTTGAGTTCGATTTTTTGAAAATGAGAAAATGAGCTAAAAATATTAAAATATGGCTGGAATGAACAAACCTGTAAATGTCAAGTTTTTATGAAAAAAATTTATTGGTTTTCAGTTTCAATGCCCTTTAGTTTGTTCGGCAGGTCAATCCAGTCTGTTCGAATTCATTTTATATTATTTTTATTATCGAAAATTTTTTCTCTAACCGTGAAGAGATTGATCAATGAACCCTCAGTGTTGAAATTGTTTGCTGTGAGAAAAAAATTGAGTCATGTATACAAAAACTAAGTTGATAAAATGCAAAAGCAATTTTTATATGAATGAGGATGTCACGCCTCTTCGTGCTAAACTAATGAATGCTTTGAGATACTTAGAAAGTAACAAAAAAATGTATGGTTGAAACGAAAAACAGTTTTGTATCAAGTGATTGGTCGAAGACTGTGTTTAATACTTTGTATGGATTGCATATTTTGAAATCCCATTCTGTTAGAAAATATGCCTCAATCGTATAATCATTTTTGTTGAAGGACCACCATTCACCTTCTAATTTACCTAAAACTATGGCTTGTGTATCCGCTGATTTGTCTTAATGTCTCTTTGATGCACTTGAATATCAGTCATTAAGTAAAAGTTTGGCAATTTGAAGCACTTTATTCTATCTAGGCCCATTTTGTACTCTGTTAAAAAGTCAATCCTTAAATGAAATAAAATTGGATGTAGGCACAGACGTGATTAATTTTAAATCGGTCAAGAAGCATATCCGCGCCTAGCAGTCATAGACCCTGTAGCATATTGCTACGAAAACGTCGATACGATACTTGGACAATATAAGTACCAACCCATCTGCCATTTGAAGTACATTGCTGCCAAAGAAATTTGCTCGCCTTTTGCTGTTCATTTAAGCATAGGCTGGGTTCCAAGCTACCTTTTACCATCTTCCTCTGAGTTAGTCTCGGCTTATTTCAAAACAAATGCGGAGCAAATTTTGAAGTGGCTAGAATTTTGTTATGACATGAAAAATTTTGCTACACTTAGACAAGTAGGTCATTTATCCGCCGCAGATGCACGATTGCATGAAGATTTTGGGAATATCAAAATCAATGTGCATAATGGCAAAAGATGAGATGTGGAAACGCTATTGTCTATAGACGACATCGATTTGCCCAATAATCAGCGCCATTTCAATAAAAAATGTTTAAAAAGGCTTCAGAATTTCTCAAATTCAACACATGAAGACTAATACAAGGGTTATTTAGTAAAAGTTGGAGATGCAAACAATTTGAAAATGGCTTTGAACTGGGTAGTAGCTACAACACCAACCGGTTTTTATATCGAACACACACGGCATATTGCGTAGGGCACTCAATTGGGCAGTTTAATCCAAAGGCGCATCCGTTAATCAGTCATTAACCAACTCTTTACAAAAACTAATCTGCGTACTCCTACGGTTCCCAAAAAGAATTCGATTGCGGTTTCCGCTGCCATCGACATAACGATTTTGCAGGCCAGTATACCATCTCGTTACCAGCCATCTCCACGCTGTTTGTGCTGGGAGCACCCCACATCAATTTCTATGGCACATCAGTATAAGTGCACCATTTCTGATCCTAAAGACTTGCCCACCTGCGCTAAATAAGCACGTCAGTGAACGGCTCCTAATAACGCTAAGGAGTGCCGATAGCTGCGAAAAATATCCCTGATAATTGCTACAGGAACCCACATTTAGACTAGTGGGATCCCTCGAAAATTCCCTCAGTAGGTCTAAGCAATTTGTGCAGTTTCTCCGCTAAGTGTGATCAAACTTACCAATTTTGTAGGAAATCAACCAAATTTGGGTAGTCAACGTGTTAGGTCTTTTTAATCAACTAAATAGAAAGTGATCTCTTCGTATAAAAAAGAGTTTTTGCCTGTTGCTGAACTTAATTGGTATCACAAATAGGGACCTCTGATTGTGAGTAGAAGTACCAGAAGTACCATTGCAAAAAATCAACACAACGCTTGTTGTTAATCCTTGTGTCTAAGGTCTCCGACCCTTTACGTTTTGAAGCATCTTTACCGTGTGTGCACGTTTAAAGCTCATGGACGTTCAGCGAATAGCCATGGGACAAATAGTAACCCTAAATCATCATTTATAGGTTCCTTGCTGGCTGCGTTGATCTTCTTTAGCTGCAGACGCTCACAATGCAAAAAATGACTTTTCAATACCACTCAAACATCTTCAATCTCATATATTTTAAGTTAGCTCTCAGGATGTTTTCACTGTAGTGAGTTTTGTAAGGGCTCTGTTAACTTCCCATCCGGGGAGATTTAAATAGTGTTGATTTTTGACAAAGCCAGGAGTGCAACTGAAAGTGATGACCGTTTTGTGTCATGTTAGGAGCTGCAAGCCTCTCTCCTCACTGCACGCTTAGAAAGGGAAACATGCCCTACACTTAGAGCAGCTGCGGACAGAGTATTCATGTTGACAGACAGAACATCATTAAGCTGTCCATAAATTCAAGCAACAAACATTGCAAATTGTCTGAGCAAATTCCCCATGTACACCAATGTTGACCAACTGAACAACGTTGCCACTTCTCATACGCCCTTCGGTGGAATTTTCGATGAAGTTTTTCCATCCAGTAGCTGGTAAAGGAAAAACTGATTGAACGACGTTGCCACTTCTCATAAGCCCTTCGTTGAAATTGCCGATGAGGTTCTTGCAATCCAGTAGCTGGTAAAAAAAGCTGATTGAACCACGTTGCCACTTCTCATAAGCCCTTCGGTGAACTGCCGATGAGGTTTTTGCCATCCAGTAGCTGGTAAAAAAAATGCTGAAACCACGGACTAAGGTGATAACTCCACCTCGCTTTTATTAGCAATAGTAACCATGCTTGTTATGAGTCAAATCATCCTGTTATTCTCCTCAGATACCTTTTTTTCTGAAAACAGCTATCGAAAACGGCTATAAAATAATTTGCTCCCTAAATGCTCTGTCTCATAACATCTCACGAAAGTCATTGGCAGTACCCTTGCAAAAATTTCAACGTAACTCGTGATGTTAACCTTGTGTCTAAAGTCTCCGACCCTTTAGTTTTTGTAGCATCTTTCCCGTGTGTGCACGTTTAAAACTCAAGGACATTCAACGTGTAAGTGAATAGCCATGGAACGAATAGTAACCCAAAATCATCATTTATAGGTTTTTTGCTGGCTGCGTTGATCTTCTATAGCTGCAGACAATCACAATGCAAAAAATGACTTTTCAATACCACTCAAACATCTTCAACCTCATATATTTTAAGTTAGCTCTCAAGAAATTTTCAGCGTAGTGAGTTTTGTAAGGGCTCTGTTAATCTCCCCCTGTTTGGGAGAATAAATAAGAGTTGGCATTGGTTTTTGACAAAGCCCTGGCTGCACCTGAAGGTGATGACCGTTTTTGAGTCATCTTAGGCATTGCAAGCCGCTCTCCTCCCTGCACGCTTAAAAAAGTAAAATTGCCGTACGTTTAGCTGTGCATAAACTCAAACAACAAACATTGCAAATTGTGTAAGTGAATACCCCGTGTACACCAATGTTGACTAATCGAACCACGTTGCCACTTCTTATAAGCCCTTCGGTGGAACTGCCGATGGGGTTTTTAACATCAAGTGGCTGGTAAAAAAATATTGAAACCACGGACTAAATTGATAACTCAAACTCACTTTTAGTAGCAACCGTAATCATGCTTGTTATGAGTCATATCATCCTGTCATTCTCCTCAGATACCTTTATTTCTGAAAACGGCTATAAAATAATTTGCTCCCTAAATGATGTACCTCATAACATCTAACGAAAGTTATCGCATTGTCAACGGCAGCATAACGGACATTGTTGTGCTCGACGAAGCCGAGCTTCATCTCCAAAACCTTGTTAAGACAGAGCTTCTTAACCTCGAAAGAAAAGATCTCCTTTTGGAGGGCTAAAAATTTTGGTCTCCTACATTTTCAAGATATCTCAAGAGACGGGTCACCTTTGAAATTGTTTCTCCATGATTTAATGCCGTCGGTGAAGTTACTGAAGTGCCTGAAATCTGGCCTGAGGAGGTTCTATTGACTGGTTAACCTCAACGCTAAACTCTAAGATTGGATATATAATCTCAGCGAAGATCAGGGATTTTAGGTTGAGCCCATATCTAAATCAAAGTTCGCCTTTATATCAACCAATCAAAGTAGAAAAATGCGAATAATTGTTCAATGAAAGTCCCTGATTTGCCAACTATTTGTTTTGGTGTACATTTGTATCGAAAGAACTCTTTCATCAGAAAATTTCTTTCATCAGAAATACTTCCCAGTAAGCTATTCTTACCTAACTGCTCCGCGAGCAATAAGTTGTGGAGGTTGATTAGCTTTTTTAACTGATTATTCATTCGAAATAGACAGCTTCAAGATAAACGATGTTGAGATTTTCCACCTTTTTTGAGGGGATCTATTCTGATGAGAATGCTGGTTCTAATCGATTCAGAATGCTGGTCGTATTTCCCTACGCTTTTGACAATTGCACAGTAAAGGCCAAATGCAAGAGTTGCGAATTGATAGAAATTTATTAAATAGTCGATACATTATGGTTATGATTCCATTCTTTAGACCTGTGATTCTTTCATTTTTAAATTCATTACCGACCTTTATGCGGTTCTGCAAACTCTAATCGCATATTCACTTGTAGCTTTTTCGGTCCTGGTTTTTTCGCGCTGAACACTTTTTTTGTTTTTTTTTCTGTGTTTGAAAATTACCGGTAGTTGTGTTTAATTCTGAAATTTTCATTCTTTCGATACAAATTTACGCCAAAACAAAAAGTTGGCAAATCAGGGACGTTCATTTTATTGAACCACTATTCGCATTTATCTACTTTGATTGGTTGATATAAAGGCGAACTTAGATTTAGAAATGGGCTCAACCTAAAATCCCTGATCTTCGTTGAGATTATATATCCAATCTTAGGATTTAGCGTTGAGGTTAACCAGTCAATAGAACCTCCTCAGGCCAGATTTCAGGCACTTTAGCAATTTCACCGACGGCATTAAATCATGGAGAAACAACTTCAAAGGTGACCTGTCTCTTGAGATATCTTGAAAATGTAGTAGACCAAAATTTATAGCCCTCCGAAAGGAGATCTTTTCTTTCGAGGTTAAGAAGCTCTATCTTAACAAGGTTTTGGAGATGACGCTCCGCTTTGTCAAGCTCAATAATGTCCGTTATGCTGCCGTTGACAATGCGATAACTTTCGTTAGATGTTATGAGGTACATCATTTAGGGAGCAAATTATTTTAAGGCCGTTTTCGATAGCTGTTTTCAGAAAAAAAGGTATCTGAGGAGAATAACAGGATGATTTGACTCATAACAAGCATGGTTACTATTGCTAATAAAAGCGAGGTGGAGTTATCACCTTAGTCCGTGGTTTCAGCATTTTTTTTACCAGCTACTGGATGGCAAAAACCTCATCGGCAGTTCACCGAAGGGCTTATGAGAAGTGGCAACGTGGTTCAATCAGCTTTTTTTACCAGCTACTGGATTGCAAGAACCTCATCGGCAATTCCACCGAAGTGCTTATGAGACGTGGCAACGTGGTTCGATTGGTCAACATTGGTGTACACGGGTTATTCACTTACACAATTTGCAATGTTTGTTGTTTGAGTTTATGGACAACTAAACGTGCGGCAATTTTACCTTTTTAAGCGTGCAGGGAGGAGAACGGCTTGCAATTCTTAAGATGACTTAAAATCGGTCATCAATTTCAGGTGCAGCCCGGGCTTTGTCAAAAACCAATGCCAACTCTTGTTTATTCTCCCCAGAGGGGGAGATTAACAGAGCCCTTACAAAACTCACTACGCTGAAAATTTCTTGAGAGCTAACCTAAAATATATGAGGTTGAAGATGTTTGAGTGGTATTGAAAACTTTTTTTTGGCATTGTGATTGTCTGCAGCTATAGAAGATCAACGCAGCCAGCAAGAAACCTATAAATGATGATTTTGGGTTACTATTCGTTCCATGGCTATTCACTTACACGTTGAATGTCCTTGAGTTTTAAACGTGCACACACGGGAAAGATGCTACAAAAACTAAAGGGTCGGAGACTTTAGACACAAGGTTAACATCACGAGTTACGTTGAAATTTTTGCAAGGGTACTGCCAATGACTTTCGTGAGATGTTATGAGACAGAGCATTTAGGGAGCAAATTATTTCTAAAAGTGAGGTGGAATTATCACCTTAGTCCAAGTTTTCAGATTTTTAGCAGCTACTGGATGGCAAAAACCTCATCGGCAATTTCAACGAAGGGCTTATGAGAAGTGGCAACGTCGTTCAATCAGTTTTTCCTTTACCAGCTACTGGATGGAAAAACTTCATCGAAAATTCCACCGAAGGGCTTATGAGAAGTGGCAACGTTGCTCGATTGGTCAACATTGGTGTACATGGGGAATTTGCTTACATAATTTGAAATGTTTGTTGTTTGAATTTATGGACAGCTAAATGATGTTCTGTCTGTCAACATGAATACTCTTTCCGCAGCTGCTCTAAGTGTAGGGCATGTTTCCCTTTCTAGGCGTGCAGTGAAGAGAGAGGCTTGCAGCTCCTAACATGACCCAAAACGGTCATCACTTTCAGTTGCACTCCCGGTTTTGTCAAAAATCAACTCTATTTAAATCTCCCCGGATGGGAACAGAGCCCTTACAAAACTCACTACAGTGAAAACATCCTGAGAGCTAACTTAAAGTATATGAGTTTGAAGATGTTTGAGTGGTATTAAAAAGTCATTTTTTGCATTGTGAGTGTCTGCAGCTAAAGAAGATCAACGAAGCCAGCAAGGAACCTATAAATGATGATTTAGGGTTACTATTTGTCCCCTGGCTACTCGCTGAATGTCCATGAGCTTTAAACGTGCACACACGGTAAAGATGCTTCAAAACCTAAAAGGTCGGAGACCTTAGACACAAGGATTAACAACAAGCGTTGTGTTGATTTTTTGCAATGGTACTTCTGGTACTTGTACTCACAATCAGAGGTCCCTATTTGTGATACCAATTAAATTCCGCAACAGGCAAAAACTCTTTTTTAGACGAAGAGATCACTTTCTATTTAGTCGATTAAAAAGACCTAACACGTTGGCTACCCAAATTTGTTTGATTTCCTACAAAAATTGGTAAGTTTGATCACACTTAGACGGAGAAACTGCACAAATTCCTTAGACCTACTGAGGGAATTTTCGAGGGATCCCACTAGTCTAAATGTGGGTTCCTGTAGCAATTATCAGGGATATTTTTCGCAGCTATCGGCACTCCTTAGCGTTATTAGGAGCCGTTCACTGACGTGCTTATTTAGCGCAGGTGGGCAAGTCTTTAGGATCAGAAATGGTGCACTTATACTGATGTGCCATAGAAATTGATGTGGGGTGCTCCCAGCACAAACAGCGTGGAGATGGCTGGTAACGAGATGGTATACTGGCCTGCAAAATCGTTATGTCGATGGCAGCGGAAACCGCAATCGAATTCTTTTTGGGAACCGTAGGAGTACGCAGATTAGTTTTTGTAAAGAGTTGGTTAATGACTGATTAACGGATGCGCCTTTGGATTAAAATGCCCAATTGAGTGCCTTACGCACTATGCCGGGATTGTTCGGTATAAAAACTGGTTGGTGTTGTAGCTACTACCCAAGTTCAAAGCCATTTTCAAATTGTTTGCGTCTCCAACTTTTACTAAATAACCCTTGTATTAGTCTTCATCGGTTGCATTTGAGAAATTCTGAAGCTTATCAAGCTTTTTTAATCATTTTTTATTGAAATGGTGCTGATTATTGGGCAAATCGATGTCGCCTTTAGACAATAGCGTTTCCACATCTCATCTTTTTCCTTTATGCACTTTGATTTTGATATTCCCAAAATCTTCATGCACACGTGCATCTGCGGCGGATAAATGACCTACTTGTCTAAGTGTGGCGTAATTTCCCATGTCATAACATAATTCTAGCCACTTCAAAATTCGCTCGGCATTGGTTTTGATATGAGCGGAGACTAACTTAGAGGAAGACGGTAAAAGGTAGCTTGGAACCCAGCCTATGCTTAAATGAACAGCAAAAGGCGAGCATTTTTCTTTGGCAGCAATGTACTTCAAATGGCAGGTGGGGTGGTACTTATATTGTCCAAGTATCGTATCGACGTTTTCATAGCAATATGCTACAGGGTCTATGACTGCTAGGCGCGGATATGCTTCTTGACCGATTTAATATTAATCACGTCTGTGCCTACATTCAAGTTTTATTTCATTTAAGGATTGACTTTAGACAACTGCAATGCTTTGTTTTGCGTTGTTTCGACTCCATTCAACCTGCTTGATGTCAATACCTTCCTCTTTGTTTGTGACCTTGACTGTAACTCTCGATGCCGAACCGTACAAACGAATTGCATTTGCAAAACTATTAGATACCTCATAGTTACTGAAAGCAGTACTGCCCAAAGCCAAAAACAACTGAAATATCGTCATGTGAAAATCACATTACTGACAGATGACACAATAGTGTTCCTAGTCGATTATCGCGTGATGGAAGGTTTCATTTAACGTGAACAAGCAGCATTAAAAATACTGCTGTTGTTAGTTTTGGAGGAATTTGGCAGATTAATCCTTTCAAGTCCATGAATAAGTGGGTTATGGGAGCTCTTGCAACCATCTCTCCTGCTTTTTCTTGGAATTGGGCTCTGCCGGCAAATAGATTTTTCCCCCAAATATGAGATTAAGAGATTTGTTTCGACATCTACATTTGCTTTCTGAAAGGAAGAGTTTTCATTAATCATGAAACTCCAAGAAGCAATATTTTAAGGACATTATGGGGGATCGGCTGGGTATATGCTGGGGTATGGGGTTCAAAAAGGGGCAGGGTGCTTGCAGCCGGTGCATATGTTTGTGAGCATGGTGGCAAGGGCACATTAGGATTAGCTACCAGTCAAGCATTAGCGGATGCATTTAAGAGTGAAAAACTGCGTGGGCTGACCAAAGTCAACTGAGACGTCATGCTCAAGCCAAAATACGTGGTTGCTTGAAACAACTGTCGGGCCCAGTTCGGAGCGTTTACATGATGGGATAACAAACTAAATTTTTTTGCCAATGATGGTGGTGTATATAGAGGCTGTGCGCGCCTTTGAAGGTCATCTTCTTAAGAGGAGCAATTTTTCTTTACTTTGTTCCTATAACTGGTTTATTCCATTCTTTTGAAAGTAAGCTTGTTGTTAGATTCAACCGGACCATGTGTTTTGTTATCAGGAGGATACGAGTTGTTTGATTGAGGTAAAGAATGAGGAATGGTAGTGAATTGGTCTCTGCGTTGGAGTTTATACAATAAACAAATTACATTCCAAGACAAAACAGCAGCCCTTAAAGACAACGCAACCAGTGATCATTAGAGCCGACTCAAGTTGCGCCCATTTGATGTTTGTTGGTGACAAAAAATTTTGAGAGAACTTAGTCTTTTTTACTGAGTTGTTGTTGTCATGAGTTCTTGCTTTTGCTTTACTTTGTTTCATCAAGTCATATAACTCGTTGTTTTCGTACAACCAACAATTGTAGTCGAATCTTTACCCAAAGCTTCGTTACCGTGAAGAGTGGCCAAGAGCCATTCGAATTGGGCACCCGTTTTCGCATAGCCGTTGTAACAAGTGAGGCGATCTTTAAGTCAGAGTATTATGAGTGACTCGAAGACCCCAAGAGGACTTGATATAGTAGCAGTATAGTTTAGGATGTTATCATTTTTATGCGTCTTCATTGGTGTTAAACTGTTGAGTTTGTCTAAATGGGCACTGACACGGCCACTGATCGACAATTTTTCCCAATGTCTCAGGTGAGTTTTTGTACATTAGGCCGCAGTATGTGAACTCAGCAAAGACAGTTTTTGCTTTCTCCCTGTAAAGAGTTTTAGGATACAACAAGTTGACGACTTTCATCGCAGACTGCTAGTCAATCATACTTTTAAACTGCCCGTATCATTTTTGCCACTTCAATGTGTCTAATTTGTACTGCGACAGTTTCCACTCAGGTAGGCAATCATTCATATTGCTGCTAATTGCTTCTACCAAATTTTTAAATTGTATTAAGACTTAACGATGGGAGCCCCGTAGGCCACTCCGACACAACCAAACAGGTTTCTGTGTCTGTACATTGGAGGTATTATTGATCTGCATAACGTTGTTGCAACTGTGGGTTTCGGTAACGACAGAATTTACGAGAAGAACATCTTCTCCAGATTGAATACCTGCGGGCATGGATTGAACGGATGATGACTTCGATGGAAAAGCATTGTTTAGAGCTGCCGAAAAGTATTTAGAGAGGACCGATTTGGGCCTAGTTGAAGGGGGGGTAACTGTTTGGCATTGTTTGGCACGGAGTTAGTGACGTTTGGTGTAACCATGTGTGTTGATGGCGAGGGAGCGATGCCGCATGCAGTTGGGTTGAAAAGGAGTTGCTATTTATGGGTTATAAAATGGAGAACATAGTGCATTTAGCAGTGGTGAGACAGGCGGGCTGACTACAGGCCACCGACAAACATAATAGGTTGGGACAGTTGTCGGGTTGTGCTCTTGAATTTGGTTGTTTTAAGGAGACCCCATATTACGTACTTTGTTCCTTTTACTTGTGTCTTGCATCCCATCGACAGCGAAGTTGTTTATAGCCTGAACTTGAATAATTGCCTGAAGATCAATAGACTATCAGTTGTGAGGTTGAACTGCAAAAGCAGGAATGAAAAAGTCTTGATTTAGCTGGAGATTGGAATCAGAAAGATGCAAATTTTGTTCAATTGCAACATCAGAAAAATTCACCGATGCAATGAGTGACGCACGCAGTGACACAATCATCAACAAGTTTTTTGCTCATAAGCGCGCTTTTCTCACTGAACAGCTCGCGCAGTTATCCGTTGTGAAGATTGCATACTGACGATCATCATCTTAAATTGCTTATAAGCTACAGCAGCAGCTAACTTTGTCTTGGTCCTCCTCAAGCTGCTGAGTTCCTGTCTATAGAAATATCATAACGCTGTCTGGCGAAAGGCATCTCTGCCTCAAATTGTTTTTCATGTTTATGGCTTTTTAGTGTTGGTATTTCCAAGTCACCTTGTTGTCATCCAGAAATTTGTTCAAAAAGTCAAATTGATATCTCTTTTATTGGTGCTTTGATGTATTTTGATCTGCTGTCACTTCATCGGGGACCGAAGTTCCTCCTTCTCTTCAACCGATCTGGTTAAAAACCTCCACATTTGACAATCAGGCTTTCCATTCTAAGTTTCATATCGTGCTTCTCATTGGGATAGATTTCCTTGTGTTTGTTATTATCTTCAGACTCTGTCTGGGACGTAGTTTTATATATTTGCTTTAACATTTTGGCAATGTTGCTATGAAACACTAAAACAGGAACCAAAAACTTAATACTGTAATAAAAGATAAGCATAATCACGAATATACAAAGAACAATTGGCTTGCGCCAAACAGTAGAGGACACTAGGAGCAATGTTTTTTTATTACAGACAGATGTACCCAGAAAATCAGAAGAGAAAAGGCGTAGAGCGTGCAGAAATGTGACACTCAATGGAACGTAAAGCAAAATGGAAACGCCGAGTAAGCGGGTCAAAGCCCTAAAGTTAACGACACGCCGGGAAAGAAACACCGGAATCACAATGCACAAAGCAAAGAGAATCAGGAGGGACGGAACGGAAACTCCGGGCAAAACATGTACCAGCAGACAAAAAGAGTATTAATGGGACTTAAACGCCAAGAAAACGGCCAACTTGACGGGAAAACGAGCGGACCAAACGGAAAAGTTGATTGAGAAGCGTTCTAAACGCGAAGTCGGGGTGGAAAACGAGCAAGCAACGAGCGAGAAAGCAAAACGAACTATGCTAGCAAATCACAAGCACCAAATCACAAAACAAATTAGCCGTAACCCGTGAGTAAACTATGTCACACAGTTAGAAACTATAGAAAAGCTATTGCAAGGCAAACTAGCGCAAGGTGTTATGTTGTTTAGTCTACCGATAACACATTAATTTACAGCAACGTGGTTGTATACAAAAAAACTGTAAAGTTCACGAAAATTAAAAGCAGCAACCTATAATTATATTACGTCAGGCCATAGCAAACAAAAATTAGCTAGCCAATGAAAGAGCACTCTTCAGGAATTAATTAGAAGACACACAACCAAATAAACAGCTAAAAAACTAGTATGGTTAGAATCGCAAAACGAATGAACCGCGCATCTAGGACAATTTTAGGTCACACCATAGCAATCATGAAGAGTGAGAAACCAAACAGCATACCAGTAAAAATTTTGTTTTCAAAAAACCTCAATATACTAAATCATAAGAGACATAAACCGGAGAAAAAGGAGGACAGAGCAAAGCGGAAAGAGAACGTAGGAAATGGAACAAATGATACCGGACGATCTGTGGAAAAAGCGGCAGGAAGTATTTAACGCAAAAATGGGAAAACGAAACATTTAGTAAACTGCTTTTGAAACAGTCGATCCCTTGAGCTGAGCAGAGATATCGAGCGTCAACACTCTAAGGCAATATACTGGGGCCTCTATGCGCTCCTGACATTTTTCGAGCAGCGCAATAAGCTGCGTGTTAAAGGTTTAATTTTAAAACTGTTAAGATGTGAAAGCGAGTGTTGACTAATCTTCACATTTAATTAGCTTTTTTTATTGCAAGAAATGACTCAAATGAAAATGTCCGTTTTTCGGACTATTGCAGCATTTGAGTTGAAACCTAAACCCGGTAACACCTGCCGTTATGTTTGAAACGATTTTGTGTTCTTTGAGGCTGAGTTTTTTGGGCATAATTCAGTCAGCTTGCAGCAAATATATAGACCATGTAAGTTTTTACAACATTATTGATGTCGTTTTACTCATACAACAAAGACTGATAATTTTTTGTCGAAATGTCAACATTTGCTCTAGGAAGGGCGGAAATTAGTGAAATTGGTGTTGTTTTCTGTTAGTTTTTTTTCTGGCAAATATTGTAAAGTTTGGCGAAATGTGAATGATCTTTCCGGGTTCAAAACATTTGTTGTACAACTCTTGAATCCGCTATCTTTAAACCGTTTTCTGTAAAATCACACAAATTTTTTTCGTATTTGGTTAATTTTTTTCTCTGCTTTTCTTTCTGTTTCCCGCAATTTAATGGCGCTTGTCGCAATCTTGTATCATGCCAAGTTAAACAAATTATAACGTAATAGAACAACTCTCATATTTCGTTTCTGAATTATTTCAAAACGGATGTTTTCTTAACAAAATATTTTCAGGAATAAATTGTCGGTGACCAGAATGACAGGGTCTTCTTGATAGTTTAAATATGAGAGCGACGAAATAGAAGGAGGGCTGCTAGATTAACGGATTTTTTAAATACAACAATACTAAAATTTGAGATTAAATTCGGAAGAGTCTTACCGTTTTTTGCTTTTGTCGACTTCTCAATTGCTTCTCTGATTTCCGTCGATGATCAGGTTAAGCGTGTTAAGTTTTGATCGAAATGACAAATTTGTTTAACCGTGATGTTTTTTGTTATGGTTCTCAAGTTGGTCATGAGGAAGTACAGCTGTGGGTTTTAGTTGTATGTTTTTTAGTATTTTGCTAAGAATCAGTTCAGTGTGGAGTCTGGACATCCAAAGGAAAAATGTACTTCTTTGTGTTGTACTTCTTTAAAATCCTGAAGTAGATCTTATTTTTTGAGGCCGTGCTGACTCGTCAGACTTTTAACTTCTCCGATTCCGATATAACACTTTTAACTCTATTTGAAACCAGCATACAATTTTGGTTTCAGCATCAGCCATTAACGAGTAACGGCCCCAGATGTGTTTGAGTTTATCAGCCCCCCCCCCGGTGCGTTTGAGTTTATAAATGAAGTTATCGCGAGCGGCTTAGGGTTCCCCAAGGTAACAAAAATATAGCTAAAACACAATCAAAACACAATTCAAAAAGCAAATTTGTTTTATCTCCATTTAAAGATATCTTCGATGTTATAAGTTCACTCTAAATAATGAAAGCAG
>NC_134479.1:30893540-30973401 GCF_964194025.1 Convolutriloba macropyga
CCCGACCCACTAACACCATATCAACTATTTACAAAAAAAAACGAATGTGCCATGTTAAAACTTTTGCGAGTTTGTTGTCAGAATGATTATGGAGAGACCAAAATCTGATTCAAAAAAGTTACACACACGCACAAAACCCATGCACTCACACACTCACACACAAACCAAAACACGCACAAACACAACCACATATACACGAGCAAACACACACACATATACACACACGCATATATATATATATATATATATATATATATATATATATATATATATATGTATTATATATATATATATATATATATATATATATATAAATATATATATATACACACATATATACATACATATATATATATATATATATATATATATATATGTATATAAACAATAATATACCCACACACGCATATATATATATATATATATATATATATATATATATATTATATATATATATATATATATATATATATATATATATATATATATATACATATATATATATATTTAAACCAAAATATCTTCTATATATATATATATATATATGTATACATATATATATATATATATATATATATAAACTATATCTTCTTTATATATATATATATATATATATATATATTTAAACCATATCTTAAGCTAAATCTTAAGCTAATATATATATATATATATATATATATATATATATATATTTATATATATATATATATATATATATATACATATATATATATATATAAATATATATATATATATATTTAAACCAAAATATCTTCTATATATATATATATATATATATATATATATATATATATATATATATATGTGTATACATATATATATATATATATATATATATATATATATATATATATAAACTATATCTTCTTTATATATATATATATATATATATATATATATAAACCATATCTTAAGCTAAATCTTAAGCTAATATATATATATATATATATATATATATATATATATATATTTATACATACATACATACATACATACATACATACATACATACAGATATAATCACTTGAAGAAATTGTCCGGAACTTTGAGCAAAAAGAGATTCATTGAAGGTAAAAGCTAAGCTAAGCTTTGCATGGTTTTAGCTTACAAACTTAAACATTCACTTAATGTTTTTGTATCAGACTTAAAGAGTGCATTACATACACAAGAATGACTAAGAAAATTAACCAAACCATTTACCAATATGACTTTTGTCATTTTCGCTCTTTGCTCTTTGAGTTGTACAAAAATATCTCTCGCATACAACGTTAATCAACAAAATAAAATTTGAGCACTATAGCACAGATTAACAATGAGAGGTACTTTTTTCAGCTTGCAATATAATTCTCTAACGATTTTTGTCTTGTTAACTTGTCATCATCATTACGAATTTGGATGCGAAGCTCAGCAGGGGTCAAAGGCCAACAGTAAAGCCAGTAAAGAGAAACAGGTGGATACATCACACGGTGGCCTGTACGCTTCCGGGGATAAATTGCTGTATTTGTTCCAGTATGATTTCAAATTGTGCCAGGGTGTCAGAGATGTGCTCCAGTATTCTTTAGTTTTGCAGGTAAAAAATATACTCGAACTCTCATTTTGGAGGAGGATTAATATGTTCAGCGGGTATTTTTGCGGTGTCATTTTTAGTGATTGATATAATCATCGCAGAAATTTGCAAATGGTATTTTTTGAAAGCCTTTTCTGCGTAGGATATTTTAATTGGAGGGTCTTTGAATTTTGCTTATTTTGACAAGTTATTGCCCGGGCTGACCACCATAAATCAATCTTAGATACCATATCAAAATCATGTATGGTGCTTATGGTATCTTAGATACCACATCAAAGCCATACAAAAAACACAACAAAGTCTCAAATGACGTTTTTGGATCGCAAAATACATTAAGCAAAAGTGACAAAATTTTATTTTCGTTAGAATAATAAAAAAAACGTTTTTAAGGGGACTTGGATTCCATATCCAAGACCATAGAAATCTATGGCCCATAGAAGACCATAAACACAAAAATTTTAGGAATCATTTTTTTTGTAACACACATTGCTTCGTTTCTACTTGATATCTGCAACTTCGTTCTCATATGCATCCATCAGCACCTTTTGGTTCCTCTTTTTATCATTGCTTGCCCCATTGGCTGCGGTGCAGGCTCATTGGGTTGCTCCTGTGCCCCAAGTAGCGATTTGTAGAACCCCTATGTCGGCATCATCGCCAAAAATTTCGTGCTCCAGATTGGAAAGTCCTGAGCTTTTCCCGTGTAGGTCAGCAGCTGCAGTGTCTGTTGATCCATGGTAGTTTGATCAGGCAACACAGTTGTGAAATAAAAATGCTCAGCAGAAAAAGATTATGACTGTCAACAATAAATTAATTTTGTTTTCAATATTAGTTTTATGACTTAGAAAGCTGGTAGGCTCATTACCTGTGAGGTTTCGTATTTTCGCAAGCTGAATAAAATGTGTTGTTTGAACTAAGTAGACAAATTAAATTCTCAAAATGGAAGAATAACAAAACTTATGTTTTACAGTACAATTTGGAGATTTACAGGAGACATCTAATTATGTGACAAAGATGGTGATTTGATTTTGGGGATGAAAACAGGCTCAAGAATCAGGTGTACATAACCCGTTATTAATAAAGAAAGTCAGGTTTCAAACCTAATCTTAATACAATGATTTACAGTGGGCGCCACAAGGGTTATTTTATATGTTTTTGCCTGCAAATTTTCCTAGAAATCAGTCCTAAGTGATAAAATAAATAAAAAGCAATTACAGTTTTTCAGGAATTCGTTCACATTTCCGTAAGTATCATAATCCGGTTCTACACAATCTAACTTTACTCTAATAATGGTTCTCTACACTCCCCAGTTTCAACGGAATATTGATTCTAAGTACGATTAATTGACGATTCTTTTATATTAATTTTGAGACGAAAAATTAAATTGCTCTAGTCTTAGTTATCTGATAAGTTAAACTTTCTTTCTCTTAATTCTATCTAAGTTCAGGGCTATAGTTTGATTGAAATTTTAGCGCCCCCACTCAGACGTTAGCTGATTATGTAGAGTCTGTTTCCATCAAAACTTCTGAAAGTTTCCACCTTCGATACTAGCACGGATATCGTGAAGATGTCGGCTGCTATTTTGTCTGTAGGAACGTAAGAAATTAAAATAGTCCCACTTTCGGTCTTGTCGCGAATGAGTCTCAATGTTTTTGCTGCCCTTGTGCATAACTGGCTTTGGCACAATTTGATACAACTCTGATTGTCCTCTCTTATTGCTATTAGATGTTCGGGTTAGATGTCGAAATCATCAAAAATATATTTCAGACAAAATACTTCTTGATCTACTGCTGCCATTACCTGATATACTGTTTCCTGAACAAAGAGTAAATGTGGTGTGCTTCTGACACCCCAGCTGAGTGCGCCACGTCCGTTGAGCTTGAAGTAATAGCCCTTCGTTGATTTTCTGTCCTTCACATCACCAGTCCGGTCTGCATCTATTTCCCTCTTTAAATCACAAGTAGCCTGTTTTTTGTAAACAATTTTCAAGCTTTTGAACATTGAAGATATCGCAGGAGTTGTTTTCTGCATACCCTGTGTTAATGGGTAGGTGCATTCATGTTTTTGGACAGAATGTTGGCTGTGAACTTGATGTCTGGCCTCGTCTGTTTGGCCAGATACAGAAGCGTTTGTAGATCCTCTGGTCCAATACTTCGTGTCCGTTCTGACTTGTATCAAGTTTCAAATTCAAATTGGCCAGAGTTCTTGAGGTTTTGCATTGATCCAATCGAAAACGCTCAATTGTATCTATGTAGCGATCTTGGTTGACTGTGACTTTGTCCTCCTCTTGTCTGACTCTTAAACCCAATAAACCAGTGTAGTAACCCTCTGTCATCTATTGAATTGTTGCCCTGATTGACTTCTTGACATGGAAGATCCCTGTCATGCTTCTTGATGCTACTATGATGTCCCCAACCAGGACAAGGTGAAGGTGTGATCCTCTGTCTATGCTCTGGCGAACAAACAATGGTCGTTCCTGTTGCTGGTGAAACCCTGTCGCAGTGGAAAGTTTTCTAGCTCCTTATACCTGTTGTTGGTAGCCTGTTTTAAAACATAAATTGACTGATTCAATCGACATATTAACTTCCTTTTATCTCATCCTCGTTTTAAAAACTCCTGTGGCTCTTCCAGATACACCTCTTCCTCTATTGGCGATTGCAGAAATGCCCTCTTGACATCAAATTGATGCATCAGTTGGCCTTGCTTCGCTGATAGTTGGAGTGGTATCCTGAACGCCTCTGGCTTACAGGTAGGCGCAAAAGTCTCAAAATAGTTCAGTCCTTCCACTTGTTTGAAGCCCTTCGCTGCATAGCGTGCTTTGTATTTGTCAACTTGACCACTAGGTCCAAATTTAAGTTTGTGCTCCTATTTGCCCCGTATGACGTCCCTGTCTGTTGGTGGTCTCACTAGGTACCAATTCTCGTTGTCTTGCAGCGCCCTAACCTCGTCCTTTTTAGCCCGGTGCCACTGTTCCCAATCGTCACCTTGTTTGACTTGGTAGACTTTTTTGGGTTCTACAGAGTCAGTCTTAGTTACAACAAGTCACCCTAAGTCTATGTGTTGTCAGCAATTGAAGCCACTTTGGTCTCCTTGATGGTCTCATTTCTCACTGCCACCACCTTGCGTGTGTTGGGTACGTACACCAGGTACCGTTGTCTCCTTCAGTGTAATACGCAAGTTTTTCTTCAAGTGCCTTGGGTTCAAGATTGCCGACGTCTTTGTTCGTGTTCCTGAAGAAGACTCTGCAACCAAACATAGATCAATTACTATTTGATAGCTTGGGTTTTATACCACACATCAGCTCTGCTTGGCACTTTCCTTCTCCTCGTCCAAAACCATATTTCTTGTTGCGTAAAGAGTTGCTGCTCCCTACAACACCTTGGGAAGTCCTAAGTCAATGAGCAAGCATATTGCCATCTTGAGCAGTGTCGTGCTGTTCCTCTAAGCGAATCCATTCTGTTGTGGCGGTTTTTTGGTATGGACTTCTCCTGTAGAATACCTTTATCTAAGCAAAAAAAACTTTGAGCTGCTCTGAAAGAAACCTCTTTGCATTGTCTTGCCTCAGCTTCGTGGGCGTCCCCACATTGAGAGGAAACTTTTAAAGCTCGCCAGTGTTTCTCTCTTTGCCTTAAGCAAGTCCACAAACACAAACTTTGTTTACTGGTACCCTAACCGGAACCCTAATATTGACACTACTCTAAAAGGTCCCGTCACGTCCGTGAACACCCTCTCCACCTTCTCTTTTGAGTCTCTGTCACTCTTGGTCAATGCGTGCCAGTTATTGTGACCTTGGGCAATGCGCACCAATTGCATACATCGTCGAGTTCCCCCACTGTCTGTGCTGAAATCCTGACCACATCTGGTTGATTCAAATGACCCAGTTGTCTTCGCTAAGTTTTTCACTGTCAAGTTTCAAGCGGTTGGAAGTCATCTTGAATTCTAGAACGCTGAAAGATAAGTAAAACAAATTATTTTCTTGCTTTAGTTTTTACCCGAGCTCCCTTCTGGAGTTTCTTGCAGCTAATATCTTTCCCGGAAATGACACTATGTACCCATTCCCTGTAGCGTGAGAATGATAGGAGAACAGGTTTGAGGAAGAGTCAAGCACACACAAAACATTCTTGAGTTGCATTGGAATTAATCTTTGATTTAGTTTATGTTGATCCTCACACAGCCTCTGCCCTCTACTTTGGAGGCCTCTTCGTTGGGATTTATGACCACTGATTGTATGGGTACATTCTACAGGAACACTTCGATGTTTTTAACTACGTGATCGACACAACCACTGTCCACCTGCATGCCTGCTTTCTTCCCCTGGTTAAGAGCTGCGCAGGATTCTTCGTCTGGTGTTGCCAATGTTGGACCCATTGCCACTGAATCATGTTTGCCTTCAACTCTTTGTCTCTTGCATGCCCTGTCTGTATTGCAATTCTCACCACATTTGCTACACTGTGCTGCCCCTTTCCTCCTGCAGTTCTTGGCAAAGTGTCCAGGGATCCGATCGCACGCACAAAGCAGTGTCCCCTTATGATTCATTCTCTCTCTGTGCTGTAATCTCATGGAAGTTCTACAGCCATTTCTTCAACTCGTACCACCAATCCCTATCACCAAGCTGTACCAACAAACTAAAGTCACCTCAGTCGGCGTCTCCACACTCAAAATTCTCTCTTGCTAAACGTTCCAAGCCTTTGCTCTATCTCTGATGCCGTCATCTCCCACACAGTCTTATCACATTAGCTTGAGGGTTCTCGCATCTAGAGTAGTTGTCAGATGGCACCACACATTGCTTCTTTTCGCCTTGATGACTAAAACTTCGTTCCCATATGCATCCATCAGCACCTTTTGGTTCTTCTTTTCATCCTTGCTTGCCCAATTGGCTGTCGTGCAGGCTCATTGGGTCGCTCATCTGTCCCCAGTAGTGATTTGTAGAGTCCCTTCGTCGGCATCATTACCACAAATCTCGTTCTCCAGATTGCTAAATCCGGCGCTTTTCCCGAGTAGGTCAGGAATTTCACTGTCTGTTGATCCATCTTAGTTTGGTCAGGCAAAACTATTGCGAAAATAAAGTGCTCAGCAGAGAAGGATTATGACTGTTAACAACAAATTTGTTTTTTTTTTTAAAAATTAGTTATATGAAATAGAAAGCTGTTGGGCCCATAACTGTTTGGTAGAGGAATTTTGCAAGCGGAATAGAAAGCGTTTTTAACTAAGCAGAAAAATTAATTTCTTAAAATGAACGATTAAAAAAAATACCTTACAGTAGAAATTACAGGAGACATCTGATTATTAGAACATATACCCATAAGACATAAAAGACATAAGACATAAGACATAAGACAAAAAAGTCAATATACAAACCTAATCTTAATACCATGAATTACAGTGGGCGCCACAAGGGTTGTCTAATATGTTTTGCTTCTGCAAATTTCTTAGATATCAGTCACAAGTGATAACACAAATGCAATTATACTTTCCAGGAATTCGTTCACATGTCCGTTGGTATCATAACCATTCAATACGCGCTGGGAAGTTTTTACAAAAAAGAGTCTCAGTCTAATAATAGTTATCTAGATTCAGAAGTTCTAGCCGAATATTGATTCTAAGAAACATTAATTGACGATTAATTTTTCATAAATTTTGTGACTAAAATCGATTTGCTCTCGTCTTAGTAATCTGGTAAGTTAAACTTTCTTTCTAATAATTCTAACAAAGTTCAGGACTATAATTTGATCGAAATTCTATCATGGATCAATAATGATAAAAAATTAATTTGAAAAGAGAACTTAAAATGTCCCGTTCTGTCAATTAAAAATTTGGAATTATTTATTAAATTGTATTTTAACGCTTTTCGAATATATATTTTCTAAAAAATGAAAAGTTAACAGGTGAAACAATGTCAAGCAATTCATTGCAACTATATTTGTTGAACATAACAGCTAATTCAAGAAGTTTGCATCACTTCAACTGACATTCCTAAAAAAATTTTTGGCTTGATGTGTTCCGATTTGTGGTGGACGGGTGGGTGGGAAAATTCTGGGCAATCGCACATTATCGAGGCTCCTTGTTTCATAATTCACAATTAGAAAATATAGAGAAAATTGCGGTTGAACAGAATCAATTCCATTTACTCTCAATATACTTGAGCACTCTGTTTTAAAAACCTACTATATTTAACTCCTTTACCAGAAGAAATAAAGAAAGAATGTTTAATTCTGGTAACATTTTCTGCAGCATCTATGCACTTATTTTCACGTATTATATATATATATATATATATATATATATATATATATATATATATATATATATATATATGTTTACGTATGCATTGAGTACAAGTTCACTGAGCAAAAATTGTATAATTGTTCAGGGGGCTAAGGCACTATTTAATTGCAAGCGCACACACCTCTTTCGTACACACCTCTTGCGTACACATGCCGAGGAAAAGGCGCAAAAGAGATTAAAAGGTTCAGCAACCTTTTCAATTACAAAATTTGATATTACATTTCAATTTCATTTTTGCTTTAACTCTTCTTTTTCCGTACGTGGATGATTCTTCCGCCCTATGATTATAAATCGCGGTTTTATTTCAAAAGCTTTGAAAGTTGACAAAAAATGGTTTTTAAATTTTGTACTCGGTGTTTTTTCTTCATGGTTGATTGTTTGTAAGAAGAGCAGAAAAATGTTTATTGAGACTCCTAAAGGTAAACTTTTTCGAGGAATCAAAAAACTGTGGAGAGATTAGCCAAGATTTAACAGTTCGTTGATTGCTTTTGAGCGAAAGAAGAGTACTGAAAAAGCAACCACCTCCTTGAAAGATAAGCGATTGATGCAGCTTGAAGAGGGAATATATTTTAGGAGCTGTTGAAGGAGGAGGACATTTTGAAAGATGTGACTTATCCTGTGAAGAAACCTCCGTGGACTGACCCTCACATCATATACCACCCTATCAATCAGGCTAGATTGTGCCTCTTTTACCAATACCTCTATCGGAGCGTCATTGTAATCATAATGACAAAACTTGCATCAACAATGCGTCGCATATATGTTTTATCTCAGCGACGTTCAGCTTACTGCATCTTGCTGAGCCAATCAAGATCTTGTTTGCTCAAAACTTTGTATGTCTTGCTAAGATACGTTTTTCATAATAACTCTTAATAATTGTTATGACTTGGTAAGTACTGGGTAAAATGTCTAGATTCTTCAAATATGTCGTAGAATGACGTTTTTAATTATGTTAAATACTGACGATGTTAATATTTTAACATAGTATTTTATTTTACAGGGTGGATATCGAGTCGTTTTGATAACTGTTTTCCGTTTTAGTACATTCTGGTGTACAAGTTCAGCAAAGTGTGGCCCAAATTCAAAAGGTAACAACATTCTCGATTCCCTCATCTTAATTTGAGGTGCTCATTTATTTAACTTAAACTTAATTGTCCCTTTGCTAACACGATCTATTCCCAGGTTTGAGGTCTCAGACCCCACGGGCTTCTGATCAGAGTTTTGTCCACTTAAATTTTTTGCGCTCCTAACCATCTCCTTTCAGGCTATTAAAGACCAACATCATTCTCTGATCAAGCACTGTCCTGCTATATTCCAGAGTTTTGTTCGTTATTGATGTTATCAAAACACTGAAAGTTTGATCACATCATTCAAAAGTCCGCCAATTTTATCCATTCATGAGTATTTGATAAAAATTTCCGTTTTTCTCTCCGGTGAAATAGTTCTTCTATCATGTCCTTGTCTTTCCCAGTAATTTGTCTTTGTATTTCGTAACCTTAATTAAACCTCTTTAAGGGCATGAGTCATATAAAAACTTAATTATTTTGTGTAAATAGTAATTTTTTGAAACTATTATGTTTTATATATCGTGAATTATGGAGTTTATCTTTCTTTTTAATTGCTCTTGAACGTAGTTCATAGCAATTATTGTAAACGTGTGTGTCTTTTTTAATGCAAAATTTTCGCTTGACAATTTTGACTTTTTGAGTGACTTTTACGCCCTTGACTTTTTGCATTTCGCGTGATCTAAAATTCTCTCTCAATCACAATTTCAAGCAGCTGAACTCAATTGGCGGCAATTTAATACTAAAAGTCAAATGAAAAGTGCACCGAAACTGGTGTCATTTTTTACTTTCAATCTTAATAGTGGTATATGTTAACCTCTAATGTGGTTATTTGAAGCCCACTATAGAACTTCTCAGTCCCATTTAGGCTCCCCCCCCCCCCCCCCCCCGACTGAAGCAGGCTGCAATTGATTAGAGTTCCCACTAGTCGTTCAAGAGCAATTCTTCCGACGTTTAGTCGGTTATGTTTCTCTTTTCTCAATTTTTTTATGAAACAAAATCAACAGGCTGTATAATTACGACAGGCCTGAAATATTTCAGACTTAATTGAAAAATTTTGCAAACTCTGTCTGCATTGTACACAAGCACAGGTATCTCTTTTTTAAGCCAATATCAGTGTTGAGCATGTCTAATTGCAAGTCTGATATTAGTACTGGTGCAAAGCTATGATCATGTCCTTTTCTACACTTAGCAGGATAGCTCAAGTCCGTCCAAAAGCAAATCTTGGCCAGGACTTGCACTTAGACTTACATGTCTCGGCCAAAGCTTTTATTTACACTTGCCTGTCTTAGACAAGACTTGACAATGCTTACATATGTCTCAAAATAGCCAACAAAATAAGTCAGTAAAAAGCAAAAGATGGCCAACAAATGGTCGAAAATATGAAAAGAAAGCACAAAAAAAGTAAGTTAGTTAAAATTTTTTGGGCATATTTTGATCATACATCGCTTGGGATCAACCATTATCCCTTAACCGAAAAAAACCTATTTGAATGTCCTATACAATACTTCAGTATTTCAGGGGTTTATTGCAAATTGAATGAAGAATATTGAATCTTGTCTTTAATTTATCTATTTCTTCCAAAACTTTATAATTATCAATTTAGAAGAAAACGAAAGCTTCGTTAAAACCTGCTCGAACTATGCTTTTCCAATTAATTTGTGTGGTGCCAATTGCGGTTCTAACAATTAGCGTTGCGCCCTGTTCTAATGATATCAATTTGTTTCGAATAAAGTCGACAGATTTGAATTTGACTGCTCTGTTCTTTTTCAATAGACTACTCTGTTCTTTTTCAACACATCAGATCTTTTTTTCAATAGAACACATCTGTAGAATATGGCAGAGCAGTTTACACTTCTACTAAGAGCCGAAATCCCGTTGAAACTTCAAACTGTTTCAAATTAGAGCACAGCTCTTCAATTTTTATTATCTGAATTATTCGCAGATTTTGACAACTTTTGAAAATTTAAAAATATAATTTAAGTCATTTGGTTTATTTGGACGCCGTAAAATGCTTCATCCTTTTTAATTTTTACGTACGAATTATCTCAGTTCCTCATATAATTTGTGCCTTCTTATTTTGTCATTTTCTGTTTTCAGTACGTAAAACCAATCTGACTGTTGCTACATCAAACGAAAAGATCTAAACAACAACTTTTTTTATCCTATTTGAAAAAAAATCCATAAGCCTAAAAACCACTGCAACCTAGACAACGGTTAGATTATTTTTAGCATAAAAATTTAATTGAGACATATTCTTAACAAAAAAAACAAAAAGAATAAACAACATGAGCAATCATCAAAAATCAAATCTCTTTTTTGAAACAATTGATGTCAAAACTTTTCTTACAGCTAAATATGAGCTAAAATAAAGCAACTATTCGATTTGCGTCATTGAAGGGTTTTTCAATTGCGTCATTAATGAGATTGCGAAGCAGAATGACAGAAGGAAGTACAAAAACTAAAGGAACGCAAAGAATCTTTGAGTTTTTTGAAACTAAAAAGTGCCAAGTATATTAAATCTACTAGAAATCTAATGAAACAATTAGGTATTTTCAATTTAGCTTTTCTAGAGAGCCAACATAAACAGTTGTCGTTGCGACTAAACGAGAGGACAGCAGAAACTAAAATAACATACAGGACACAAAATAACTTGCAAAAACAGGCAGTTCTAAAACCCTATTACTCTAACTTCATTGGAGACAAATGAGACCTAACGCTAATTTGTCTAAACGACAGCACGAAAATTAGAACTACAGAAAGCTGAAAAATCAATAATATTTCTGAACGCAATCAGTTTTTTAAATGGTCAAGAAAAGATGGGAAAAATTCCCATAACCTCAATTTTACCACATTAGTGTCTCAATGGGCCTTAAGTTTTCAATAAAATTTTTTATGATGACAGTTAGAACAAAAAATACTTGACCACTCAGAAATTAGCTAATATTTCATGAAAATAGACTGTTATTATTTGCACAAATATGAAAAAAAAATTTCAGCTCTAGACAATTTGTTCATGCTTTATTAAAAAACTATTGGTACTGGTTGTTAATGATAAAAGCAACAAGAGAAAAACAACAACAGATAGGGACAAAACTTAAAAAATCTCATAATATTTTATGAACGTATAGTCATAAAGTCTAAAAATCGGACAGCTATCAACGAGAAAATTTTCAAAAAGTTTGTTTATGCTTCATTAGCGAGCCAATTGCACTTCGGCTGATGCGATTGAATGGAAAAGCAACAAAAGGATAATTACAACAATTAAATAGGGGCCTCTTTAAATTAAATTAAATTAAATTAAATTAAATTAAATTGGTTCCGCTTAGGCTTTCAATAAGATTTGTTTTAATGTTCTGCGCTACACTTAATCTCGTGGGAGCCTTTTTTTGTTGGAAAACTTCTAATTGCGTAGCATTGTTTTGAAAAGTTTCTGAATAAAATTTAATGTGCTTTTAATCATTTGATTTGCTTAGAATTCTGAGCACCTTGACCCGCAACGGTTCCACAACTGCAACTTGGGACACTTTATTCGACAATCCTCAACAAATAGTGACCTATCCTCAGTTTACTCCTATGCTGAAAGACATCGAGACTCTGACAATAAGTGCTATGGATCTAAAGAAGGCTGCTCTGGGATTGCTGAGACTTCAAGAGTTGTACCAGTTGGACACTTCGGCAATTGTTAAGGGCAAAATTAGTGAGTAAACGGTCATATAACTTGGAACCCAGAGCTTTATTTTCTGAAAACTATGTTGATCGATGTTCTGAAATTTTTATTTTTAAAAGTTAGCACAAAACTCTTAAAGGACTATGCGCTGAAAAGCTCTGATAAGGCTGAAATTTGTATCAATTCATTTCGCTCAGCACATTTTTGGCAAAATTTTACTGTTTTTACTGACATTCTGACAAAACTCTATAAGGAAAAATTATAGCAAAAAGAGCAGACCAATTAGCATGTTTTTAAAAAAAAAAATTATTTTGGCAAGTAAATTGAATTGAAAACGTTAACTAAATCATTTTGTTAATGATGATAGCTAAATGAGCAGTACAACTCGCAAAACGGTTCATTAATTGAGATAGCAGCATAGTTGCGTTTGGACCCATGCAATCCGGTTTTCACTCTATTGGTGGCAATGTGGCACCCCTCTGATTGAATTTTATTGGAATATGGCCGCAAAAAATATTTGTCTAGAGCCCAATTATCACGAACAATAAAATGCGGTGAAAATCCATTTCTGTAGAATAAAGGTGGATTTCGCTCTGAACAGAACTATGAATGCTAAACCGTCATTTGATTATCATAGATCCATAATATTTTCCCAAGTCGAGGAAATTTCTGAATTTTATGTAATAAATGAACTGAAAAGCGCTCAGTTTTTACAAGATCAGCTCATTGAACAGATCACTGAAGTCGGCACAGCGTTGCATTTCTCTCTCAATATTCCGGTGAAAATGTGCCGATGCTGCTACCCGGTTTTTTGGTTATTATTTTTATCAAAACTGTTCACTGAAGCTGAATATGTTCAATTTCAGAGACGTACCGTGGTCTGCGAGGTCTGCGTCCGGGCGAGATTGAGGTGTTTGTGGAGGCGGCCATTGATTACAATGACAAGTGCAGGGCTCTTGAGTGGCTCAGACAAAGCGCAGTCTCATCAGCTGCAAGGTTAGACAATGTTTATTTCTTTCAAAGAAATAAAAAATTGTTTCCCTTAAAAAAATGAAACTTATTGCTATACATATGTCATTACAAAATTTGCTAAAAGTGGCGAACACTTGTGTATACACAAGCGCACCGTTTTAAAGTGACTTATTTTTTTTCTGTGTACTTTAATATCATTAATATTAACGTAATCGAAGCAGTACTTTATCGATGCTGAAGGAAAAAAGAAACAAGTTTAAGAAGCCATGAGCACCTTGATAAAAGTTTTTTGCGATAGGAGTAGTAAAAAAGGAAAATCGAATTGGTCAGAGATTTCCGTCTTGTAATTCGCCATCTAACTCAGGTTGTAGAACTTGCGTTTAAGAGTTGTAAAAGAATATCACTAAACGCAATAAGCTGCGAAGATCCTTTTCCGATTTCTGTGAAAAAGATTGAGGTGAGCTGAAACTTTCAAAAATTTAAATTTTTATAAAAAAAAGCTGTCTGATTTTTAGAATGACATTAACGTTATGATCATAACGTGATCTAAAAGTTACCTGTCATCCTCAGAACTTCATCAGCCCTTGAAATGTTCTGTGATAGAAGATAAATGTTCTGTTAATTAAGACGACATAAATGTGCTGCCTAAAGTTTATCTCTTTCGAGTAACTAAACTTAGATATTTAATTATTCTTTCATAAAAAAAGTTTTTAACTATATTAGTCCTGTCGGTCTTTTTAATGGAAGCTTTTCTTTTAAATTTTGCAATGTTTTGCAAATTTTTAAAATATCAGTTCATTTCATTTATTTACTAACAAGGCTGGATAACTCAAAGTTGCAGAGTCGAATCAAGCTGAAGTTAGCCTCACTAAACCGTGGCCAGCTACTGACAAAAACAACAGCTCGCTGGTCGTTTGAGAGCAATTCGCCCGATGTTAGTCGGTTATGTTTAAACGTTTAAATGTGAATCGTTTTTCTTCATTTCTGCTGCACAAATCAGGCTTTTTCCAGGTTAAAATATAATGGTTTTCATTTGAAAAATCACAGTACAGCATCAAATTTTTAACCAGTTCTTTTAAACTATTGTAATTCGAAGTCGTTGTTTTTCTCCATGTGGTCATTTGAATGTCAAAGTTTTATCCATTTGGCCAGAATTTTTGCACAAGTTTTAAATTCGAACTTTGATCTTTCAACTCTGGAAAGTGATTCTTGAAACGTTTAAGAATTTCAACTTTATGGGTGTAACATTTTTTATCAGCTTAATATGAAAGACTTTTTGCAAGAATTTTCAGCTGTTGGCATTTGCTCTTTTGGCATTTGATTCGATGTAAACCATTGTAAAGCTCCGAAAAAACAATACATAGAAAGTTTGATTTGAAAGACGTGGTATAAATTTTACGCATTTCAGGCGAGGATTTCTTAAAGTTTTGGCTTCTTCACCGAATTTATAAATTTCCCCTTTTAGGATTGCTGGAGTATTGGGATTGTTTAGCTATTTATAACCACACAACTTATGGTAAACTATTTTATAATCTTCATTTTTAGTCAGTTAATTGTTTTTTTTCCACCTATGAAAAAGTATTTTCTCTGTTGAAAGCAATCGGTGTATTTTTTTTTTGCTTATGAACCTCCCCAGTCAAAATCGGACGGTTATCTTGCAAGATCTTGTAAGATTCTTGCAAGATAAACGTCCGGATCTTGCATCTTGCAAGATAAACTTTTTTTGCAAGAGTCTTGCAAGATCTTGCAAGATAAACGCTATTCGCAAGAATCTTGCAAGATCTTACAAGATAACCGTTGGAGTTCGTCTGGGGCTTAGCAAATATTAGCACAGCTCCTGGGCTTTAGCTGGCCCTGATTAACTTTTCCACGACAAATTCAAACCTATATGCACTGAATAACGCTCATTGCAGGTACAATTTGTCACTGTCAGTGCGAATGAAGAAAGCCGACCAAGAAAAGTGTGACAAGCAGTACTGCATAAGAGGAGATCAATGTCTGGATGAGAAGAGGGAGTTAGAAGTCAGTTACGAGAGACTTTGCAGGGAACCAGAGAAGCATTCCACCCCAGACCCAACTCTCAAATGTGGATTGTGGAGAGAGAAGCCGGAGTTTATTTGGAAACCACTCAAAGTTGAATGGATGCTGGAAAATCCAACAGTATGTAGCAAAAAATGATCAAAAAGCGTCAATTTTCTACAATTTTTTGAATAAAGCAAAAAAAATAGAGCAGAAAAAATTTTTGGCCTTGATCTGTGGAACGGCGACATATGAACTATACCGGGTTGAGATGTCAAGTGTTTTATACGCTAAAAAACAGAGAAAATCGGGAGGTTGAATGCAGTGAAAAATTTTGTCACATTTCATTACATTCACTGCTAAAATATGATGGCGTTTCGAGGCGGAAATATTTTTCATTTCAATTCGTACCTTAATTCGAGTCATACCAGATCATACTGTGATTGACTTTGAGGTGAGACTATATAAATGTCAAGAAGACATTTTAGGACTATGTTAGGAATATTGTTCTACCCTGATAAGATCTTACCGACAAATCTTATCAAGGTGCATTTGATTCCCTGAGAGCGCACTCTCAAATAAAAAAAGGTATACCTATTTCATAACAGTTTTGCACAGTAAACTGTTCTATAAATAAGTTCTATGAGGAACAGGAGAGTAGCTAAAGTAAGAGCAGTGAAGATTCTGATTGGAATCAGGACATCTAATCAAGGACCAAGATCAATTTCATAATTGAAAAATCTAGACAGGTAAGTTTGATCACGAATCATAACACCAAGATCATCAATTTATTTCTTAGATAAGGAACCTCAAAACGATTTTATAAAAATGAACGAACTCTTACATTCGTGATTCGTGTTATTGTGATTCTGAATTGATTTGTGTTGTTTGAGGTGTTTGTGATCTACGATTTTTTCACCGATGATGAGATAGATGATCTATGGGATGCTTCACCCACTCTCAGTAGAGGAGTCATGGTCACTGATGACGAGAAGATGCGATTCAGTGAAACCAGATCGGGTGCGTATCCTACCCCAGTATACCATAGCATATTGGAACCCAGTTTTAGACGTCGACTTATGGAAAGAATTAATAATTCTAGTTGGGGATACCTCTTAATTATAGACCAATTGCGACTGGTTAAAGTCGAGGAAAAGTTTTTTCATTAATAGCCGCGAAGTGATAACGGCTATTATTGGGGATATTGTGGTTTTTTACAATTCAAAGAATTTGAATAGTATTGGGGCGCTGTCTTTTTTTTAAAGATCTGTTCACACATTTTCATGATTTTTGAAGTCAAATTGGAGTAGTGATTTTGGTCACGCCGAAACAGGAAGTGGAGCGAAAAAGCGAGTGGTTTTTGCGGCGTGAAATTTTTTCGCTCTAATTTTAAAGTAGAGTGAACGGTATTTGAACAAAAATTCGCTTTCTCGTAAGTGGCTTTTTGTTCACATGCGGCAATTTTATTTTGATTTTCACTGTTTTTTGAATTTTTGGATCTGAATTTTCACGCTGAAAATCGTTTTCCCAATCCATTCATAGTTCATTCTAGGCCTAGTTTTTTGTTTAATCAATGAAGATTATTTGAATAGTACATCAGGACTTGTCCTGCTATTTTTTTAATTCGTCGTCTCCATCGATGATTCTTACGACCTGACTTCTTGGAATTGACCTATTCAATGACTTCAGTGCCTTCTATTTCTTTTGTAGTTAAATTTTTTGTACTTGACGTCATTTCTGCTTTTAGGTCAATTGCGTGATTTACCTCACTAAAAAATGACTTCTGAACTCACTTAGGGAACTTTTTCGAACATTTAATATAGATCAATAGTGTGCATCTAAGTAGTCTATTTCTTGAGAATTAGTCTTGAGTTTTTGATTTTGAATATCAATTTTGAAAAGGCTCGTTTAGAGCTTTCTCCTTATAGACCATATGTGTAACAAAATTAACAGTCCAACTCTAACCCGAAAAATCTAGCGTTTATTAAAAGACTGGTGGGCGATCTGTCTGTCTTATTTCTTTAGTGGTCTCACAAGCGTCTATCGCGGCTATTTTCCGGCAATCTGCCGGCTATGTTTATCCCAGCTAAGAACATTTCATAGCAAGTAAAGTTGGAGCATGTCTTTTTTCATGGGTCGAAGAACAGTTGTTTCATATGCGCATTTCTGTCGAGCATGGTCTGTTCGTAAGTCGAGGAATTGATTATTTTGGCATTAGTAATAATTATTTAATCGCGTTTCTTTCTGCGGATAAGAAACCGTTCACAAACAAAACCAAACTGGCATTGCAATAGGCAGTCAAACGTAGAAAACTCGGATGTTTCTGTTTGCGCCCATATTTTAACATAATGAATTACTAATGTCCTGTGACGAAGTTTGTAGCAATTTTATTAGTCCTGCAGGTCTTTTTTGATGCGGTTGTTGTAGTACCGTCTTTTCTTCTGATAGATTCTTTTCATCTGCCTATTTGATGTTTTCTGCTCAAAAGGAATAAACAGATAAAACCAGGAGGAGGAGGAGTTCCTGAGGAGTTCTCTCGTAGCCTTACGCCTCACTAATCTCTAGGCATGCAATTCACCGTTCAAGAGACAAAAATTAATGCTTAATGAATGAAGCTTAATCAAAAAAGCGTTGACATTCAAATGACCACGTTGCTTCTCAATTGCATGTTTTGAAGTTCTCAAACGTTCGATTAGTTCAACTTTATACGTCCAAACCATTCGCGTCTATAACACGCGAATGGTTTGGACGTAAAAACTGTGTGCTCACTTGCCCAAGTTGTGAAGGGGGACAAAATAGATCAGGATCTTTCAAACTGAAATCATTAACAGGTAACACGGCGTGGCTGGGCGACCATGAAGCCCCGATAGCAGCCAAGCTCTCCCATAGGGTGGGTAGGGCCATAAACAAAAGTATGACGACAGCTGACAAGTGGCAATTGGGCAACTATGGCATTGGGGGACACTACTACTTCCACTCGGACTACTTCGAGGACAAGTACCTGCCCCTACAGTGGTTTTACCCTCTCGGCTGGGAAAACAGGTCACAAACTTTAGTTATCAATCTTTTCGATGAGCAATTTCTTCCGGTGAATGCAAAGTAAGCCGAAGTAAAAGTAAGCCGACATAAAATTTTTCGGCTTACTTTCCCTCATTTTCAAAATTCGGCTCGCTTAACTATCGGCTTACTTGACCAGCACCATTTCTTCCATCTCAAAGGCAAATTTTACCCGTTTGAATGTGATGGTTGCATACTGCAATAAGTTGAGTTATATTCCAAAAAAGTTCAAAAGATCAAACACCCCCCCCCCCCCCCCATTATTTCAATATATAATAGTATAAAAAACATCAATAACATCAATTCTGTATCTTATTTTTAACTTATTTTGTTATGTGAACTTATTTTATGTGAACTCAATAAGTTCCTTTCTCCTCAAAATTCAGTTTCTCGGGAAGTAGTTTACATCGCAGGTTGAGAGCTCGACTATATGAAAAACAAATAAAGTCGAGGAGAGGGTCAATTCCCTACCTTAATTACATGGCCGTACATGACAAGTATAGTCTGTCTCATAAAATTGAAATAATCGAAGGTTCGGAAGACGTCAAAACATGCAATTGACATGCAAATGAGCAATGTGGACGGTGTTTTTGAAGCGTTCGATTATTTCAACTTT
Source organism: Convolutriloba macropyga (assembly GCF_964194025.1). NCBI lineage: Eukaryota > Metazoa > Xenacoelomorpha > Acoela > Convolutidae > Convolutriloba > Convolutriloba macropyga. Next base: position 30,912,809 of record NC_134479.1, read on the forward strand.
ATGGGACACGCTATAACTTGATACGGAATCTTTCCGATGTCGACCTCTTAACTATGGCAGTAGAGTAAGTTTCTTTTTCTATTGCAGATTGGTAACTTTTATGGTCTACCTCTCCGACGTTGCCGAAGGTGGCTACACCGCATTTCCAATCCTCAACCTGGCTGTCAAGCCCAGAAAGGGGACTGCTCTGGTCTGGCACAACCTCAACTCAGACGGAGTCCAGGAACCCAGGACTTACCACGGAGGATGTCCAGTTCTTATGGGAAATAAACGTATCGCCAATAAGTGGATCCATTACGGAGGCCAGCCGTTTACAGACCCTTGTTTGCCCAAAGGACTCTCTTATGATCATTCATATTCTTCTCGATTATGGTAATCAGGGTTTAATTTTGGTCAAAAACTTTCAGCTTACTGATTCCTCTCCAAAGAAAAAATATTTTGTATTTCTGTGGATTAGCAATTTTAAATGTTAGTAAATTGAAACTGTATCCTGCAAAATGTTCAGAAAAACTAAATCAGAAAAAAATACTTGTTTTTGGCTGATTATTCAATATTTGTAACATTGCCAACAATTACATTTCATTTAGAACAACTCTCAATATTGGTATGTCTTCTAGTAAAATTACTAATTCTTAGTCTGTCTACAAATAAATTTGCAATACTTCCCGTTTTAGATAACTAAATTTCTTAGATGCTTGTTTTCGTTAAATGTGCACTACTATTATTGAATTTACTTTCGAATTTCGGCTAGAATAATAATTTTTCAATGCAAATCAATTACAACCGAGCAATTACATCAGCTTTCAAAAATTTAACAATGAAGATATAATTAAGATGAGTTCGCAGAAAAAAGAAAAGGTAGAACAAGATGAAATAACTTTGAATTTTTTACCACTCCTGAGTATATTTGCCACGTTCAAGTCTGTTTAAAAATTGAATGAGAAAAATACTACAATAATTTGATATGAATACGACATTTTTCACGGCTTATCGTTTCCGCTTTTAATTGCTCTTGAGCGAAGTTCATAGCATTTAATGTAAACGTGTGTGTCTTTTTCATGCAAAATTTTTGCTTGACGGTTTGGACTTTTCGAGTCACTTCTACGCCCTTGACTTTTTGCATTTCGCGTGATCCAAAATTCTCAATCACAAATTCCAGCAGCTGAGTTCAATTGGTGGCAATTTCATACTAAAAGTCAAATGAAAAGTGCGCCAAAACTGGTGCCATTTTTCACTTTAAATGTTAACAAGGAGGATCGGTAATGTGAGTTCGCACATAAAGTTCCGACCCCGCTCATCTACATTTTTCACTTAATTGTCTACCAAATGAGGAAGAGATAAAAAAGTAACAGATCAACACATCTTTCAACAAAATACTAAATGAGCAAAACAATCTACCTAAGAGGGCCGATGAGACCCGTGGCTGCAATAATACGACTACCGGAAATGAATGTAATAAAAATCAGATAATTACAAATAATAATTAAGACAAAAACTCGTTGTCCATATTTTGAAAACGAAAGAGAAACCAAATCAAAAAACCATCAGATTAAACTTAGGCCAAAAAAGATTATCCCCTACTTCATTAAAGGAAAATATGGGACTTTTCCTCATTGCTTATTGGTATTAAGTCCAGAAGAAATGAACAAAAGGGCAAAACTTAAAACGTTCTTTTTCTGGAAACGAATTAATATCAAACTGATTAGACATATTATGGATCAAATGAAATCAATGTGTGATATCCTTGACTGTAGAGATAAGTTTCGCGTCACAAATCCACTTAGAAATTGTAGAGTGCATTCGAGGTGCGAATCCAAGTTTTACTAATATGTGGGATTACCACTCTTAGTTTTACTTAGCAATCGTGATGCGATTGCAGACAAAATTATTGAGTGTGGAATTCCTCCTCAAATCCGATAGGATCGCTCTTAGTGTAAAGCAGAGTAGATTGAGGCAACTGAGTTCAATTATAAGATTCTAGAGAATGAATAAATAATGAAAAGCGGGAGATATGACCAAAATTTAAAAGTTGACTTAATAGTCGTCGGCAAATTAATTAAATGTGAAATATGACTATTAGCCTGACAAGGGCAAAATTAATTTAGTACTAAGTAATCAAACATGAACTTAATATGGTACAACCGTACCACATATCCTCTGCTGGAGAGAAATTTTTAATCTGCAATAGTGTAAAATTTTTGATAATAATACATATGTACTGGTTAATATAAATAGTAAATAACGTGAGCAACAACAGATTAGTGAAGAAATGGCAATGGAAATGAGGGGTTTATGCTTGAAGAATAAAATCAATGTAAACTCTCAACATGTACTTTCAATCACAAAAATAGAACATAAATTAAGGCATAATCGAGGTGCGAATCCCCAAAATAATAATGTACAGAATATTGGTACATAAACAACATCAACTTAAACTGAAGAACATGTAACACAAACGCAAATAAATATTGAACATTAACTCAAAATGAGCGCACAAGTGGTACTAATCCATATTTAAATTAATAATGGACAATTAAAGAAATCAGAATGAACGCATTCAACAATTTAACAAATTAAACATGGTCGTTTTTAGCTTAAATCTGATTTTCTGCATCAAAGACGCTCATGCTAACCTCTCTTGTATAATCCTCATAGTCATAGCTCTCGGATGACCATGTTCCAACTGGAGGGGGTGCAGGAGGACTCACTACTTGCAACTCATAATAAGTCTGTGGTGCAGAGGGTTGTGCTGCCTCTTCTTGAATTATTGTCGCAATCACTGGATTTGCGGGCTTTTGTTTCTTAGGTGCAGGAGCGGCAGAGTCATCGCTTACCGAGCACACAGAACTTTCAAAACATAAATAGTTGGGGGCGCGCCGAGTTCTTTTGTTTCTGGACGAAGAAGGTGAAGCGGCGGAAGATGTTACTGAGGACGCAGCAACAGAAGAAGCATTTGACGTGTTGAGTGTTGCAGAAGTATTTCTGGAACGTTTGCCCCCTGCTTGGGGATTTTTAGGTTTTCGGATGCCATTGCCTTTGAAATATTGCGGTTTGAAGACGAGACTCCCGAGGCCGCGTTTGATTGGGTCGGGCGGTGACGAATTTTTTGAACACGGAATTTCTTTTTCAGCTCTTTGGTGTGCTGTGAAATCTTTTCCTCCGTGTATTTCTCATAGGGGAGAGGACATCGTTTTGCGTACTCCCAAAGGCCTGTGTTGCGTTCAGCGCGAGTGCCAAATTTGGCGATGTCACTGTTTCGTACGCATACTTCGGGTACTCCAGGTTCTTTAATAACTGTAGTAGTATCAGATGTTCGTACTACTGTACTACCTGGTGCCAAAGTTTCCCATAATCCATGGAGGTCCCGTTTTGATCGCTTTGTCACTTTGCGTGCCAATTTTAGATCGAGTGACTGTTCTGTCCGCGGAATTGGGTTATTCAGTTTGGGATGCACAATGTAACGGCGTCCCGCATCCACTTGTGCTTTTTGCATAGTCTATTCTATGAGAATATAGCTACGATCACCTGTTACCCATCTGTTTTCGTCAAAGTAATCTTCTACGGGGACGGTATCGGCATCTAAGTAGTGGTTTAGAATATTTTCATATGATAGATTAGATGACTTTGGTACTGTACTAATATTACTTAGTGGTGTGTTTGGCTTTCTTCCAAAATGTGCTTGGAAATGTGTTACATTTGCTGTCTTTTGCTTGCAAATACGTAATTGATAGACTATTGACTTTATTGCTTCTTTAATTGTGAATGTTTTTATTTCTATTATCTAATTTCATGCAGCTTAAGCGTCTTTTAATAGTTTGTGTCAAACGCTCTACTAATCCTATAGCTCTATGATCGTTAACAGGGGCAGGGAGTATGTTAATGTTATGCTGTTTACATAAATTTCTTACTTTGTAACCAATTAAGCAACGTGCTTGATCTAGTCTAATATTTCGGGGGACACCATGTATGTGAATGTAGTCATCTAAGAATTTAAGGACGTTTGGTCCATTAGCTTTTTCAAAGACTTCTACAGTGGGCAATTTTGAAAAACGATCAATACAAGCAAGAAAATAAATATATTGGTATTTTTCATTTGTAATGGGTCCTCCAAAATCAATTTGTATTTCTTCATTACATGTCTCTCTACATGTCAGCAAAGGTTTCCATTTAGACGCCGGAACAATGGGCTTAAGATTCTTACCAATATCAGTGCAAGGCTTGCACTGAGCCGCCTTGTTTAAGATTTCTCGGAGCATATACGGCCAGAACGCGTACTGCCCGAGTGTTGTCATTCCCCAACTACCAGGGTGTGTTAGGTGAAGGCTTACCAAAACTGCGTCCTGAATAGAATGTGGGATTGCCGCCCGTTCATCTATACAGACACAACCCGAGCGGACATGGAGATCTCTCCAGTAGGAGAACATGTAAGGATTCACTTCCTTACATCTTTGGGGGTCGTTATGGAGGATGCAATCACGCACTTCTTTAAGGACGGCATCTTTGCTGGTTAGAACAGCCGAGAAGCCTTTAGTAAATAACTGTGTTAAATTATTTTCAAAGACTTCTTCTTTCGACAGGTCCAAGTTTGGTGAATTCTGACCCTCGTTAGATGATCTCGTCGTGTTCACCGCTGAATTGGGGGTAGATTGAAATGTGACCCGGCTGTGTGTAGGAGGAGTTTGTGGGTTGGATGTTAAGCTGCTCATTGTGTGAGTGGAAATTGTATGGATATGTGATGCGCTTGTATGGATTTCTGAATGAGTAGTGATTTGAGTTGAGTTTGAAATATTATTTGAATTGTGCTGCATTTGTAGAATTTTCAAGAAGCAACTGAGTTGCATTACGATTAAGGGCAGAAAGCAAATTGGAATAGTTTGTTAAGCGAGGATGCGAGGCACGTGTGGAATGTGTGTGAGTGACGCTGTTAAAGTGCTGTGATTGGCAGTTTTGTGTTGTGGTATTTACGTAAATTGCAGCAATAGCGTCACGAATGCGGGTAATTGTTGCTACCGCAAATTCCTCATCATATTTGTTTGTAACTTTTGCTTCTTGATTTGGTTGACGGGAAATATAATCTATCAGCCCCATCTTTGCACCAGGTATATGTTCGATGTTAAAATCAAAACCTAAAAGACGATCTATCCAGCGTGTTAATCTACTATTGTAGGATTTATTCGACCGATGCTTTTTCATAATTGAAAGTAGTGCTCGATGATCAGTAATGATTGTGAATGATTTGCCAAATAGATAGTATTTAAAATGTTCCACAGACCACACAACCCCTCACAATTCCAGTTCCTTAACACTATAACATTCCTCGTTTGTGTTGAGGAAACGAGACGCGAATGCAACTGTATGCCAACCTGTAGGTGAGCGTTGTTCTAAAGCTGCTCCTGGTCCCGCTCTAGAAGCATCACATTTGATCCGCGTTTCCAAGTGGGGACTATAACGTGTATTTCCTGTTGCAATTGCGACTTTATTTTTAATTGCTTGAAAGTGAGTTTCATGTTCAGTATTCCAGACAACTTTTATTTTCTTTTTTAGTAATGGTCGAAGAGGATGGCACAATTGTGATAAATTAGGAATGAATTTTCCTAAGTAATGAACAGAACCTAAAAATGATCGTAGTTGTTTTAGGTTTTTAGGTGCTGATAGGGAAGCGATTGCCGCTGGTTTTGGCTCAAGTGGTGCAATTCCTGATTGACTAAATTTATGTCCTAGCCATTCAATTTCTGTTTTTATGAAATGACATTTAGGTAAGTTTATCTGTAAAATATCCTCATCTATTTTCTTTGAACATTTATAGACTAAGTTTAAGTGGTTTTTTTTAGAACCACGGCTAACTACTATAATGTCATCCAGAAAACAATAGGTATTTTGGAGTCCGACTAAAGTATAATCCATTACTTTTTGGAATGCTGCTGGCATATCAGTTAATCCGTAGAAACCGGTAATAAAACGATATGTTCTAGTTCTCTCACCGCTAATGATATTGAAGTTACAATGCCGAGCCGTTTCCGGGTCTGATTTGAGTTGACTGTATGCGTACTTCAAATCCAAAGTTGAAAAATATGCTGTTTCTTGTGATGCGGATGTGTTCAAATTTTGTTGAATTGTGTCAATTAAATTATCAATATTCGGCATTTGGTATTTATTTTTATGGATAGATTTATTCAAAATTTTGGAGTCTAGAGCTAGTTTAACTGTTTTATTCTTTTTACTGTAAATACTATAGGTGAAATAAAGTTTTTATCTGAACAACTGTTTAATTTTATGATGTGTTTTTCGTCAAGTAGTTTTTAAGTTCTATATTAACTAGTGGTTGTAAGTTAATGGGGACTCGTCGTCCTTTTTGATGTGTAGGTGTAAATTCTTTGTGAAATGTTGATTTTACTGAATGTTTTAAAGATTTACCAATTCTTGTGATGATATCTGGAAAATCAAATGCAATCTGCTTCTTGATTAGGCATTGATTTTAATCAATATTTGCAACTTGTTTCAACTGAGTAAGAGAAAAACCTAGCTTTGGAAAAATATCTCGTCCAATGATGGGTCTCGGACCGTCTTCCACTACTGTTACATCAACGCCCGTGGCTATCCAATCACTACATTTGATTGATGTATTGATCACGCCAACAATCTTGATTATATCTTTAGAGAAAGTTTTCATGTCATGTATTTCTGGTGACTGTACCCAATAGCTTTCATTGCACTCGGTCACCACTGTGTCTGCTAGGCTTTTGTTTACAATAGTACACACGCTTCCCGAATCCACCAATGCCTTTGTTTTTGTATTCCTGACACAAATGTCTAAATTTACTGGTTCCACCTCCCGAGCGTCGTTTTCAGTTGAAATCGCCGCTACAAACTATCATCGTAATCATCGTAGTCCGAGTCATAGTTCGCGTCGTAGATGCTCTGCTGCTGCAAAAGTCTATTCATATTATTGACTTGTTCGGCCGCTGTTGCTGACGTACCTACTGTAGCCGCCTCAGAAACTGAGTCATCTACATAATCTACTCTGGGTTTGGGTTTATTGGGTTGTTTGTATTTTCGACAAACTTTTGCAAAGCGGTTAGCAATGCCGCAATTTTTACAGTTTCCACGGGCAGGACATTTTTGTCTATGAGATGAAGACCAACCATAGCCACAATTTGGACAAATTGTTGCCTTGACGAACTGGTTTCTCGACGCTCGTGATCTATTCCACGATCCCTGCACATTAGTTATCGTCTGAATTGTAATTTCATTTGTAGTTGTCGAAGCTGGAGATCCAGATATTTTTAGTTGATTTTGTATTCCCATTTCAATGTTCATAGCAATTTCAAGAGCTTTTTTAGCCGTTCGTGTTTCTTTTAACATTTCCCTTTGGATTTCGCCATCTTGCATATTAGCTATGAAGACGTCACGAATGATCGACTCCTCGTGGCTTCCTAAATCGCAATTCAAAGATAGTTTCCGAAGGCAACCGTAAAACTTTTCCACTTCATTTGCTTTCTAGTATGAAAAGTGTAGCGATCAAATGTGATGTTTCGTTGTTTAGTTAACACCCTATCAAGACTTTCCCAGAGAACCTTTGTTGTTACTTGATCAATCTGGATATTTGGTTCTGGGGAACCAAATATTCGTCTACCCTCCAACCCTAAGCTGAGATACCTTAAAGAGACGGCTTTGTCATCACAATATTTCCAGGGTTTTTCACGACACAGTATACCTACGAGTTCTTTTTTCTGACAGCGGTTTAACCACGAGTTTTTCAACTGCTCATTACGGATTCGTCGATCTCGTTCGCTTTGAGCTGTGCTGTTTTCAACGTCATCCTCGTATATCGGCTCTGGAGGTAGAATGAATTTTTCTGGCGGGTCTCCAAGAAGAATATCAATCGAAATGCTTTCTTTAGCCATGATAGCTAATTTTAATATGATCTGCCATCGATCCCATCGCAATGGAGGTTCAAGTGTTGATTTTTCTCAAAAGGGCTCGATTCCAAGAAATGCACGTTCTTTAGTTGCTGACTGCGCCATGTGATATCCCTGACCGTAGAGATACGTTTCGCGTCACAAGTCAACTTAGAAATTGTAGAGTGGATTCGGGGTGCGAATCCAAGTTTTACTAATTTGTGGGATTACCACTCTTAGTTTTACTTAGCTATCGTGATGCGATTGCAGACAAAATTATTGAGTGTTGAATTCCTCCTCGAATCCGATAGGATCGCTCTTAGTGTAAAAAAGAGTAGATTGAAGGCAACCGAATTCAATGATAAGATTATAGAGAATGAATAAATAATCAAAAGTGGGAGATATGAACAAAACTGAAAAGTTGACTTATTAGTCGGCGGCAAATTAATTATATGTGAAATATGACTTTTAGCCTGACAAGGGCAAACTTAAATTAATTTAGTACGAAGTTATCAAACATGAACCTAATATGGTACAACCGTACCACACAATGAGAGATACGACTACTATCATACGACTACAAAGAGACCAATATATACAGGCAAAAATAAAAAAATTGCACGAAAAAATTTGCACGAAAACAAATTGCACAAAAACTATGTCCCAGCCAATTAAACATTAAGCGCTTCACAATCAAGATTAAATAGACCAGAGAAAGCTCCCAATTTTTTGATATTGTGAAAAAAAACAATTACAAAATTGGGCGAATATATGCAAAAATCACGAAAATTTTACAAAAGCTGGTTGTACTGAGAACAAAGACCATTTCAGGAATAAAACTGCTTTAAAATGCCAAATATAGTTGATTTCATGAAGGATGTGATTTGCCCAAAGGGATGCTAAGCTACAAGTTAACAGAAATAAGATTTGCAAATCTCAGAAATCCAATGTCTTCTTTAAAAAACAAATATTTTCAGAAAATATAGCCAACATAAGCTTTCAGCAAAAAGAATAGACAGGTTATTTTGCAATTTTTAAAAAATTTTTTTGCGCCTGTCATTAATGAGACTAAGTGATTAGATTGTAAAATAACATTAAACATAAGCTGAGACAAAAGTTTTCACAAACAATTTTTCGAAAGCACAGGGTTGAAGCCATTAAAACTATAAATAAGAAACCGGGAGAAAATAAAATCTTCCTTTGGAACTCCTTTGAACATCTTGAAGTCGTTTTGCAAAACGACTATTTCGGAATGACAGCGAAAACAACAAAAATAGATTAAAATTGATTGTTTAAGCCTTGAGGACATCAGTCAAAAATTTTAAGAAACAGAAAAATCACTATTTCCTTCAACAAAACATTGAAAAAATCTGTCAATAATGAAGCTAAATTACCAAATTGATACAATATTGTGAAATACGGAAAAAACGCAAACCAGAACAAAAAGGGATGAGTTGGAGAATAAGTTTTCATTTTTTTGAAATATTTTAATTTAGAAGTCAATTGAGCCATTTGCTATATATCGGAATCAGTTATTAAGTTAGTTTTTGCATCAATAGCTGGCTACTGGGAACTTTAATTACCCAATATTTAGCAAACGATAACAAAAATTAACTGCAGATTCATGGCAAAAATAAAAAAACTACCAAATTCTGCTATAGATCGTTGTCGCAGCATTTAAAACCACATGTTAAGAAAACAAAAAAAGTTATTTTAAAATTTTTTTGCGAAAGTTTTTTTCAGATAGGTTGCTAGTAACTGTTAATTTGACAATTTGCCAAAGAAACAAAAACAACAGCAAAAATCGTCAATTATTCAAAAAATCACACAATTTAGTATGAAAACTCGTAGTACCGAAACCAAGATACCGTTCTTTTAAAACAATCCGTCAAAAAATAAAGTTGTATTCTATCAGAAAGAAAAATAGACCTTTTTCCTTGAAAAAATGGTACAAATTGAAAGACATAACATAAAAAAATTGACAAGTTCAAAAGATAATTGAAATTTCCTTAAAACAAATATAAACAATGACATAAGAGAGATTAGTTAACAATCGAATGGTTCACCTACACCTTTTGCAGAAGCAGACTGGACTTTTGAATTGTAAGACTTAGTAATCAGAATGCAAAAAGAAAAACAATTGAAGAACAATACAATAATTCAGTTAAAGTTTACTAAAGCTCTTCTTAAAATTAATAATTTTCTGATTGTAAGAATTCATGATAATATCAAACATATCCCTGATTTTGTCATGCGCCCAACTGTACCAATAGTTTCGAAATTAGACCAATTTTTAAGTGAAATACATCAAATATTAAAAAAAATATGCAGTTTGTGTTTTTATCGAGTTAAATTAAACGGCAAAGTTTTAATTCCAGAAGAATTTTGCAGGGCGCCGAGATTCAAATAGCTCTTTTTTAGAGTTTAGAGAGATTATGTAGACGGTTCAAAGGACTACACTTTCGGCAAACTTAAACAAATTGGACCAAAAATGCATATGTTGTTCAATTTTTGATGAAGAATGTCTGAATGTTCAAAATTATTAGCAAAGAAACTCAAATCAAACTTTTCAGCATTGCTCTTCTGTCACTAATAGTAACAATAAAACTCTACTGTTAAAAATTTCAGCGTATTCTAGAATAGATTAGCAAAAATTGTGCCAAATTTTAGCAAAAACTACTGAAAAAGTGAATGAAAACTATCGAGTATTCACAAAACTTTAAAGCCTGATAACTCCCGGTAAAAAAAAACGAAATTCATGAAAGTCTTTTAATTTCCATATTCTAGGGTGTACAAGCTTTTTAGTGATACCACTCACAACTCTATGCGATGAATATATCAATCTGCCAAAATGTTCTGAACAAAAAACCCATTTCAGGATATAGTTCCTGCCTCCCCACTAAAGTGGGGGTCGGAACAATAATAGTGGTATATCTTAACCTCCAATGTTATTTGAAGCCCACTATTGAACTTCTTAGCCTCCCATTTAGGCTCCCCTTCCCCTAATCAGTTTCTAATTCACAAGTATAGCCTCACAAGAAAATAATGGCATGGTTACCGACAGGGTTCTGGTTCAATTAACTTGACGCTGGCAATGACTGAGAAACAGAGCTTAATATCAGACCTCTCTTTCAACAGAGAGCGTACTTTAGCTTTCGGCTTTTTTTTCTAGTTGGCCGGTGAAGCCACTGGACCACCTTGATAAACATGTGGGAGACATTTGGATAGGCTCTTTATTGTCTCATGCAACATTTAATTGCAATTGCTGCCCAGGTCGAGGTGGCCAGACCGAAGTGACCCCTGATCAGACGAGTTTCGAGCGCACACATGTTTACCGGTGCGCTCGAATTACATGGTCTGGAAAAGGCTTCGAGCGCACTTTTGTCTGGACAATGGTCTGGAACTTGCCTGATCAGAGGCCACTTTGTTCTGGGACGGTCTGATCAGAAGTCACTTTGGTCTGGGACGGTCTGATCAGAGGCAGTTTTAAGCGCACACTAGTCTGATCAGAGGCCGATTCGAGCGCACACTAGTCTGAACAGAGACCAATTCGAGCGAAATTTTTTTCAATTTTTTTTTTGTTTTCTTACTGACTTTGGTTGTCTCGTGTAAGAGACAACAATAAAACAGCATTCTGAGGGGAACTTCATCTGAAAATCTGATGGGTTTGATCAGAACCAAGGGGTCCAGCTGATAACAAATGCCGGTCCCCTCAAGTAAAGATTTTGAATCAAAGTAGATCAAGACGTTTTTATGCAGAGCTGTCTAAGTTCATTTTTTCAGTTAAAAGCATAAAAAAATGGCATACTCAGTAATTTTTTTGATCATTTTTTTTTCGATTTACTTTCATAAACAATACTTTCGGGATTGTTTTTTTTTGTTAGTTGAATATAAGATTGATAAAATGATAGATGAAATGAATATACAATAACGATATTGAGAGATTTGTTCATGTTCAAAATCTTTCTCTGATCAGAGGTGATTTCGAGCGCACTTTAGTCTGGGACAATATTTCGAGCGCACTTTAGTCTGGACAATGGTCTGGAACTCGTCTGGGCAATGGTCTGGAACTTTTCTGATCAGGGGTCACTTCGGTCTGGAACTCGTCTGGTCAGAGGCGGCTTCGAGCGCACTTCGAGCGCACAATGATCTTCGAGCGCATACTCGTCTGATCAGAGGTCACTTCGGTCTGGGACGATCTGATCAGAGGTCCCACTTGTCTGGGACGGTCTGATCAGAGGTGATTTCGAGCGCGACCTCAACCTGGGTGGTCTGGGTTTATGAATCTTTTTTTTTGTGAGAAATACTAGATGTATAACTGTGGATGAGCGTAATTTTTCCGTTTTTCTGTCATATTATAGCCAGTGACCCTGAGTACATGACTGCTGGTTTGAAGGAGGGCTGTAGAACTGAGGTTAAATGCTTGTTTGTGACTCTACCTGGATCATTATTCTAAGTTGCCCGAATGTGGAGGGCTCAAAAATGATTCCAAAATACTTTCTTCCGCCTCTTAATTATTTCCGTGTTTGTTGGTCGGAATCTGCGGTTGCTATGGTTGACGTATTCCTTTAGAGGGATTTTTTTTAACCGTTTTGAAATGATCACTAATGTATGAGCAGACAATTTTGTGTAATTCTGTTTTAACCTAGCGACAATACCCTCGCTTTGAGCCCTAGTGCTATGTCTGATTTTTGATACACAATTATCAAAACACAAGAGATTGTGAGCGGCTTGTTTACTGGGGACATAATGTAAAATTTTACGCTCCGCATTTCCTGCCTCAAACATGGCTCACTTGTGGTGTACGGTTTCAGGAATTTGGCGGCTGCTTGCATCAATGGTGCTACTAAGTAGGCCAAAAATATTTCCGAGGCCAAGGACCTGCGACCAGAGACTTTGATTCTGAATCCTTTTGATTGGCTGGTTCCAACATCTGCAATGTGTTTCAAATAGGTTTTTGAACATGAAGTCATTTTAAAACTCACAGTTGTTGTTACGAGATACTTCCTCCTCTGAGAAGTCGATATCATCTAAACAGTCAAATATTTTGCGACATAGAAAAAGTATAATAAGATTCTTTAGGAGTTATAAATTATGTAAAATTTTGGTTACGGCCACAAATTGCTTCAAGTGTTCAATATTTTCTTTTCGTGTATTTTCTATCGGCAGAGGGGGAAGTTTATCAACGTTGAAATTCAGATCATTTTAATATATTGTGAGTTTTGCCTTCTTCCAGGGGTAACTCGAGAAGCGGATGGGCTCTAGTGCAGGTTTCGGTTTGTTCCTTGTTGTTCCGACCCCACTTGTGGGGGGGGGGAGGAACTATATACTCAAGTGGGTTTTTTTTGTTCAGTCAATTTTGGCCGATCGATATATTCATCACAGAGAAATTTGAGTGGTAACATTAAAAAGCTGGTCCAGCGTAGAACTCAAAATTAAAAATATTTTTTGATTTTCGTTTTTTTTGGAGGAGCTATCGAGGATTGAATTTTTGTGTGAACATGGGATATTTGTTCAATTTTAGTGTGATTTTTCTTCAAATTAAGATATTTTCTATAAAAAAAGTATTTCAAACTTAAATTTCTGGCCAAAAAATGAAGCAATTTCGCGTTCTTAATAGACTAAAGGCGATGAAAAAGACTAGTTCTGGTCTCATAGGGAGCTTCAATATCAAAAAAAAAATTCGAAATCTATTTGAGAGCTCTTTTTTTTATAACTTTTCTAATTTTTGCTTTTTTAAGTCACCTAGAGACAAGTCATTTCTCATATCGAGGTTGCGTTAATTACAAACCTCTTTTACAGTCAACTGAAGACCAATGAACAAAAAAAATGTTTTCAAGGAATTGCTCATTTTTTTGTTAAATTCGACTATGAGTTTTCGTAATTTCAAATGAAATTTTGAATTTTTTTTGAGGTTTTACTATTTTTTGGAGTATAATAGCATGGACTCATTGACTAACAATGCAATATGTTCCGTGATGAGATTTAGGTGGACATATCTAGTGCTTTGAGTGGACACCTAATGGCTGTTAAGACTTAAAAAAAATTTTTCAAAATTTTTTTTGATTATTAACCAACATAAACATATTATCGTGAACTGTAAGTCAGACTCGGTGATGACAGCCCCTCTGCCGTAATACTGTAACCAAGTTTAGTCTAGCTGGCGGTTTTATCTTCTAACTTTTAGTAATATGATTTTAATGACTCAAGATTTCAAAAAGTTTTAAATGTTTTTTTTTGGATATTTCCGTATTTTTGTTTACTTTTGAAATCTTATCACATTATCCAATTGACAACTCCTATTGGCTTTGAGAAGACATTCAGTGAAAATTTTGGTTTCAAATGGCTTCGACTTTTTCTTCTTGCACTTCTCTACTGAAATTTTGGTTTTTGCCTGATTTTGTTGTTTTCATAGTCAAGAGACTTGTTACGAAGTCTTATTGGCCACCAATGCATGACAAACGAACCTATACTCTCATTGAAGCATGAGCTTATTTATTGACTTCCGATGAAATTTATTGAATTTAATGGCTGTTAGGAATTTGAAAAGGAATTTTTCGAAAATTTTTTTAAACATTAACAAATATTAAAATTGTTTTAAACTGTTATTGAGTCTCAGTATTGACAGAAAGCAATTGTTTTCTACTGAAATCAAAATCAGTTTCGTTGGCGGTTTTATCTTCCAACTGTTGATTATATGACTTCAATAACACAAGAATTCAAAATTGAAAAAAAGGGATATTTTTGTATCATTGGTGACTTTTGAACTCTTATCACCTTATCCAAATGTTATAAACATTATTCAAATATTATTCTGATCACATTGGCTTGGAAAAAACATTCAGTGGATCACAGATAAAGTTCTCAGAGAAAAGCTAATGGTTTAAATGGCTTCGAAATTCTCGCACTTTTCTACTGAGTTTTGGTTTTCGCAAGTTTTTGTTGTTGTTTTCATATTCTTATTACTTATTGTGATCTCCTATTGATCATCAATGCATGACAAAGATTTTTTTCTGCCATTGTGTTGTTTCTGAGCGTAGTTATTGACCTGCGTTAAGAGCTTTCGATTTTAATGTTAAGACTTTTAAAAAAGTTTTTCGAAAATTTTTTGTACATTAACCGATCCTAAACTTTTTTCGTGGACTGTTATTCAGTCTTAGTACTTAAAAGTTCCTTCTTGATTTCTAATGCAGCCAAAAATAATCCGATTCACGGTTTTATCTTCTACCTATTAGTTTTAAAACTTCAATGCCACTAGTTTTCCATTTTTTTTCTTAATTTTCGGGTATTTTTTATTTTTGGATCCTATTGAAATCTAATCACATTATCCTAATATTGATAGTTCTCATTGGTTTAGAGAAGACGTTCAACGGACCATATATAGAGTTTTCAGAGAACTTATGATTTAAATTGCTTCGACATTTTCTTCTGGCCTTTTTCTAATCAACTCTTGATTGTTGTCTGTCTTTGTTGTTGTTTTCATCTTCAAAAACTTATTGTATTGTCTTATTGACCACTTATGAACGGCCAATAAACTTGTTGTCCCATGGAGGCATAATTTAGCGTTGTTAGTGGATTCAGTTGAAAGCTAATGAAATTATTGTCGTTGATACTAGCAGATTTCTCAAAATTTCGTGTTTCTAATGTATTGGTTCATATTTGATTTTTTGAAACCATATTGATAAAAAAGAGAAATTCCATTTCTGTCAAAAAACTAATTGGGCATAGAACGGTTTTAGTGAAAGGTTCGATTTTTAATGCCTTCGACACTTTTCTCGCTCATTTCTTTTTCTTGAAATTGTTGTTTTTGCCTGTTTTTGTTCTTTAGGTAGCCGTAAACTGCTGACAAGTCTCTTAGGCTTTTAATTGAGGATTGAATTAATGATAATTCCCGAATCAGTTATTCGGTTTTTAGCCTTTAGTCTTAAACTTTGTGATATACATTTTCAAACATTTTTCAAACTTTTCTGTTTTTGTTGTTCTTTCTCTTTTCGTCAAATTGCAACTTGTTTTCATCAATGAGAGGTCACAGCCAATTTCTTGTATTCTAAAAGATAACATACTTACTGATAATTTTCTTCACCTATGCTTTGATGGACAATATGCATTTTTATAGACGTTTTTTGAGTGGTCATTTTTTGCGCTTCTTCTCTTCTATCAGAACAATCGCGTAGTAACAAATCCCAATGCTTTACAAATATGGCTCAAAAACACTTATCTAATCTCTCAGTATAATTCCTGCAGCTGAATTAGTAGAAATAAGAATTGAATTAAAAATACATAATATTTAGATAATATCTAATGATTTTAATGGTAGCAAAAATTTGTGTTTTCGCAAGTCGTTTCTAAATTTTTAGGTTGTTCTTTAGTTCGTTTCTAAGGCTTAAACTATCCAAAGACAAAAATTTTTGATTTTGTAGTACCTTTTAGTAATTTATCATGCATTATTTAGTTAAAAGCTAATAATTTTTAAGACTTTTGAAAGTTCTTGGTTTAAAAAGTGTTGATTAATGCTTGAATTTCGCCTCATTGATCGTAACATAGTCTCATTAAGAAAACTTTCCGTCCGCTGTATAGTTAGGACAAAATAAATTTGAGTAGTAAAGGTTTTATCTGACAGCATTTTGGCGTCTCAGATCTCAATGAGATCTCCAAGGTCAGATCTCATTGGAGCTGTAATAAGGCCTGCCATTTTGTAATTCAATTAGTAGATAGGTTGTGTAACTATTTTTTTAAACGCAAACATCTATTTTTGTTATGTCTTCATTTGGTTGACAATTAAGTCAAAAATGTAGATGAGCTCGGGTCGGAATATCATGTGCAAACGCACATTAACGATCCGCCTTTTTCCTTTTCTGGCATTAAATGATTCAAGTTTCACCGTAATTATGACACGAAAACCACATATAAACTTTCTTCGAAACAGTGTGAAATATGTTCTCGAAGCAGATATTGTGTGCTTCAAATAGCTTGTTCATTCAAATCTTGAGTATTGGATTCGCTTAACCCCGGTAACCCCGCCAGAGAACTCTGGGAAATTTTAATCCCAATGAACTCTGAATTCGAGATACAATTCAATCATTTTACATAATCATTAGAAACTGCTGTTATACCCAATGATTTTTTGACGTCAATTAGTGGCAGTTTCTACTGGTTAGGACTTGGCAAAGAATCAATTGAAGTATCCTTTGGCTTTAAAAAGAAAAAGTCTGTACAATTGTTGTCTAGAACATTATAAATCCACTTTCTTTATGTAATCCTTGCTGGAAACAATTTATCAAGAGCGGGATTGGGATTTTGCTGGCTCTGTTTGTTCCGACTCTTTTACCTTCTGTTGTTGGCTGGCCTCGACGAGAGAAATTTGATTAAAAGATTCCAGGAGTGGTAAAATACCAATTGTTAACATCTATTTAAAATAATTTCACTGCATCTACTTAATGTTAGACGGCTGAGACAGAACAAACTAAAGTAAATTGTGCATAAGATGAGCTTGACATAGCTTGACAAGAAGCTATTGTTTTTCAACGTTTACTTGGCTAGAGAACCGAACCCTTGAGGAACAAAAAAGAACGTGGGAACGGGTTATAAATGATACAATAAATAAAGTAAATCGGTTTAGTTGATACATTTTCACGAGGATACGGACAAACTAGAAGAAAATTCGACGCACTGCGTTATGTTTTAATTAATTTGCCGCAGCATTAGCAAAACCGCAAAAAAGGCGAACAACTCTTCACTAATCACGCTTTCTTATCTTCTTCATCAGCTAGCTAATTTGGAGCAAAATTCCAACAAAAACCTCTTGGTTCATTTCTTATCACAATGCCAGTTGCCCTCTCAGTAAATTTATTTTTCCTTTTTTTAAAACTTAAAATAAATACAAAAATGTCACTAGTGGAGCACAATCACAATGCTCTGCTCAAATGTGGCATCTCCCCATCCCAGGACAAAAAAATCAACTAAAAATGCATTTCCCATTATCTATCTTTTCAATTAAATCAATTACTATAATTTTTATGCACTCTCATCATTTCATTGACGTATGATACTACCTACTATTCAAGAAAATCACAGTGCTCTTTGCTATTAGAGGTTTTAGTGAGCGTAGCACCTCGTACGGCTTTTTTAGAAGCTTTCTCTTTATTGTTAGTTTTTTTTGTTGAAATGGTTAGTCTTCGTTTTTAGTTTTTATAACTGTTTCTTTCAGCGGTCATGAAGGAGTCAAGAAATATCTAATTAAAAAATTCCAACACTACTTGTCAACAATTCCAATGCCCAGAAAGCTTATTTAATACTTCATCAAACCACTGTCTGTTAAACAGCTCTGCTCCGATTACAGTGACTGGTACAATCCCTACTATGCTTAACCTTTTCTGTTTTTTTTTCTGTAATGCGTCTTGTATTCTAGTCTTCTTAAGTTTTAGGGAGCTCAGCAGGTGCACCAACTGTGAAAATGAACCAGTACTGGATTTGAGCCAGCATCTCTTACTTCCAAGCCAAATATGCTACACCAACTGGTCTTAAGCTCTCGAACTTGGGCATCTCTTATAACACGTTCCCACGTATTTTTTTGTTCCTCAAGGCTTCGTTTTTCTGCCAAGTACACGTTGAAAAACAATAGCTTCTTGTCAAGCTCATCTTATGCACAATTTACTTTAGTTTGTTCTGTCTCAGCCGTCTAACATTAAGTAGATTCAGTGAAATTATTTTAAATGGATGTTAACAATTGGTATTTTACCACTCCTGGAAACTTTTAATCAAATTTCTCTCCTCGAAGTCAGCCAACATTAGAACGTAAAAAAGTCGGAACAAACAGAGCCAGCAATATTCATTTCCGGTGTTTCCAACAAGGATTACATTTAGAAAGTGGATTTATAATGTTCTAGAGAACAATTGTACATATTTCAAACTGTTTCGAAGAAAGTTTATATGTGGTTTACGGTTATTACGGTAAAATTTGAATCCTTTAATACCAGAAAAGCAACAAGGAACCACGCAAACCTACACTAGAGCCCATCAGCTTCTGGAGTTACCCTTGAAAGAAGGCAAAAACACAATTATAAAATGATCTGAATTTCAACGTTCATAAAACTTCCCCGTCTGCCGATAGAAAGAACTCGGAAAAAAATATTGAACACTTGAAGCAATTTGTGGCCGTAACCAAAGTTTTACAGAATTTATAACTCCTAAAGAATCTTATAGAACTTTTTCCATGTAGCAGAATATTTGATTGTTTAGATGATATCGACTTCTCAGAGGAGGAAGTATCTCGTAACAACAACTGTGAGTTTTAAAATGACTTCAAGTTCAAAAACTTATTTGAGACACATTGCAGATGTTACCCGGGTCGAGATGCCAGCTCCATTTCAGCGCATTGTTTTGTAAGAAGTGCGCTGAATATGCTAAAATTATGTAAGAAATGAGTTGAACGCGCTGAAATGCGCCGAAATGAGCTGAAACGTGCTGATTTTTCAAAATTTTCAACGCAAAAATTTTACATAATTTTGCGCTGAATTGCGTTTAAAATTTGTAACTAATGTATTCAATTTTCAGCGCATTTCTTAAAATTATTTAGTGGATTTAAACGCTTTTTGACAACGATTCCTCAATTTCGAACCATTTAGTTTTCCATATATAACAATTAACTTTTTCTTAAAAAATGCGCTGAAAAGCTCTGAAAATACGTTAGCAATGCGCTGAATTTTCAGCGCATTTCTTATATAATTTCAGCGCATTTCTTCCTAAACTCTCTTTCAATATAAAATTAGAATTAATAGGTAGAAGTTTAGAAATCTTTGGCTCAGTGGGTTGGGTGAGGGCTGCAGCACCGGAGATCAGAGTTCGATTCTCCGAGATAGCTTTTTTTGAAAACTCAGTGGTTTTCAGCGCGTTTCTTGTAAGGTTTCAGCGCATTTTAGCACATTTCAGCGCATTTTTATGTAAAGTTTTTGCGCTGAACTTTTTGAAAAATCAGCGCATTTCAGCGCATTTCTTGCATAAATTTTCTCGACCCGGGTAAAACCAGTCAATCGAAAGGGTTCAGACTCAAAGTCTCTGGTCGCAGGTCCTTGGCCTCAGAAATGTTTTTGACCTACTCAGCAGCACCATTGATGCAAGCAGCCGCCAAAATCCTGGGAACGTAAATCACAAGTGAGCCACGTATAAGGCAGAAAATGCGGAGCGTAAAATTTTACATTGAGTCCCCAGTAAACAAACCGCTCACAATCTCTTGTGTTTTGGTAATTGCGTATCAAAAATTAGACATTGCACTAGAGTTCAAAGCGAGAGTAATGTCAATGGGCTACAACAGAATTACCCAAAAATGTCTGCTCAAACATTAGTGATCATTTCAAAACGATTAAAAAAATTCCTCTAAAAGAACACGTCAACCATAGCAATCTCAGATTCCCACCAACAAACAAGGAAATACTTAAGAGGCGGAGGAAGGTTCCCTTGGAATTATTTTTGAGCCCTCCACATTCGGGCAATATAGAACAACGATCCGGGCAGAGTCAAAACAAGCATTTAACTTCAGTTCCACAGCCCTCCTTCAACCAAGCAGTCATTTACTTAGAGCCACTGGCTATGTTACGACAGAATAACGAAAAAAAATTACGCTCATCGACAGTTATACATCTAGCGTTTATCAAAATAAAAAGATTGATAAACCCAGTCCAGCAATTGCAAATAAATGTTGCATGAGACAATAAAGAGCCTATACAAATGTCTCCCACAAGTTTATCTAGGTGCTTCAGTGGCTTCACCGGCCAACTAGAAAACCGAAAGCTAAAGTACGCTCTCTGTTGAAAGAGAGGTAATATTAAACTCTGTTTCTCAGTCATTGCCAGCATCAATTTATTTGAACCAGAACCCTGTCAGTAACCATGTTTTTATATTCTCTTGTGAGGCTATACTTCTGAATTCGAAACTGATGTAGTGATTTTAATGCTGGGCATAATCCGTTCAAGTCAAAGTCGGCTTAAAAAAACTTTTTCCACTATTTTGAGGCTGTCTTCTTTTAGTAATAGGTCTATAACTTTCAATTCCAACCTTGTCGTTTGTTTATGAAAAAAAATCGTTATTCTTTGCGTCAGACAAGTTGGAATCACGCCCGCTAACCAAACACAATTTATGAGGTAAGTAAAAGACTCGAGGAATAGGAGTTGATAGTGAATTTCAAGACGTGTGTCGGAAAGACATCAAGAAGTGAGGCGGAATGCGATGTTATGGTTCAACATTAGCCGTAAATTGAAGCTACTGATTAACAAAATGGAGGATAAAATTGGTTTGCAATTTAATTCTATTTCAAGTGTTGTGTTATTGAGTTTTTGTATGAGAGCACTCAGTTTTTCTCGGAAGAATTGACAAACTCTAAGGTACTTGGAATTTTATTTTTTGGCAATCAATGGCAATTTATGGTAATTTTTAGTAATAAAATTTCTGGCTTCTTACTTTTTCAATTATCATGATAAAATTTATGCGGTAATGGTCAGAGGGCCTAGTTTTTATAAATATTCAGTGCAGACGTTGCATCTTTATTCATATAAACTGAATCAAATAAATTGCGTTTATTCTTTCTTGCTTCACTGAGCACAGGAACTAAAATGAGGGAACCTAATGGGTGCCTGTATCCAACTATAATGAAAGTTTTTTTTTAACAACAGTTACATTGGAGTTGACTTAAGAGCTCAATACTAGTTTTTGCAATGGATTCAGCCGTTTTTTGTCCACTCGGGATTTCAACTTAAAGTTTTATTTTTTGCTTTGAATATTTAAGTATCGCTACAGAGATTCGAACAACTCATCTCTAAGAAAAATTGATTCTGTACTTATTGTTTTTTTTTATTTCTTTTGACGATTGGTCCGTTGCTCATTCATTTACATCATATTAATCAGTTGAGCAAAATTTTGTGCTATAGTTCGTTCTTTGGATACTAACAAAAATTATTGGAAGTGGGAAATCAATTGATGACCTGTTTCCAAAAGAAGAAAGAACGACAAATTTTTTTATTAGCTGTTTTGCTTCCCCGCCACTTCACGTTGGTCAAAGTTTTCTTAACGTCATATAATAATGGCGTGGTTATCTTTGACTTTAACGGGCTATACAACCTAGTATGCTTTCACAGCTTTTATTTAGACGCTATTGCCTTGTTTTCCCGAAATGAAATTAAAAACTTACCTTTTCAAGCGTCTTTGGTGGTTAGTTGATAACCGTATCTGAACAATCTTTTGAGCAGTTATATCAGTTTTCTCACGGATAATTTTTAAAACATTTTAATAGGAGAATTAAACATGGAGGTCGCCAATTATTTTTTAGCTTGTTTGTTACTTTGTGGTAGCTGTAACGGGTAGATTGGTCGAATAAACGTTCAATAGACGTAAAAGCCACAATTATTAAAAGAATAGCACCACACAGTTCATTGATGCCTAATTTACTGAACCACCACAGTTGAAATAAGTTTTTTTTAAATCTTTTCGACAAATTTTTTAACGTTGATTAAAACAAAATAAGAATTTGTTTGGTCACTGCGTTTTCCATTGGAATAATAAAAAAATTGTTTTTTTTTGTCGGGTTTTCCAACAACAGTACATTGTAACAACCGAGCCTTTCTTCAACAAAGTTTAACCCTAAAATGAGTTTTGATCTGTGAACATATTTTTTATCGCTAGCGAGATTGGAACCAAAAATAATCTCTATGCGAAAAATGTTTTTTTTTATTACTTTTCCCTATTTTTTGACCATTTTTGCGTTTCTCATTCATTTAAACTGTAATAAATCATTGAACAATTTTTTGTGTAATATTTTTTTCTGTAGATGCCAAAACAGATTATTGCAATTGAGATTTGAGTTTATGTCATGTTTCCAAAAAAAAGGTAGAAAAAAACTTTTATTAATAATTTTAATGACCGGCCCGTCCACGTTGGTCAATGTTTTCATGATACGTTAAAACAGTGATGTGTTAATCATTGACTTTAGCAGGTAAGATATTAGAGGTATTGTATTGTAAAAAAATTAGATTTTTTTCAATAGTTTGTGATAATTATTTGAGTAGTGTTTTTGAGTAATCCTTAAATCAGCTACATCAGTTTCCTAAAGAGTTTTTCCCGATTATAAAAGCAAGATTTAACATGGAGGTCACCAGTCTTTTTTTTCTTTTTTCTTTGTGATATCTTTATTGGGTTGATCGGTCAAGTAAAATGTGTCTTCTTTCTGTTCACCCTTGTAGTCATTTCGGTTGTGACTCTTTTTGTGGATAGGGGCCATCGATCTATCAGCTTTGAACTTGAGTCCTAACAATTTAAAAAGTGTCTTTTGTGCAAAAGGCAAACAGTGCATTTTTTTAGCACAAGTTCTGCTGCTAAGTTTTCAAAAAATAACCAATATAACCTTTGCAGACGAAATTGGTATTTTTTTGCATCTTTCTGAAAAGTTCTTGTTTACTCAATTGAAGGTATATAACATAACAATAATCCGGGCTTGAAAAAACGAAACAGGATGCAAATTAATTCCTTTGCTTTCGGCCCAAAACTTTTTGAATTGATTAGAAATTCCGTAATTGTTTAGAACGCTGTCTACATACGCTATTCAACTGATTAATAAAAAGTAATTTTGCGGTTTAATCAGAAGCGCAATAATTTTATTGGGGTTCCCCTTTCCAATTAAAAAAGAGAAGTCAATAGACGGAATATTAGTATTGCCGGTGAAGAAATCAATTATACCAGTTTTGCTACTGCTGTTTAATAATTTCAACTTGCATAAAACATCAAATGTTTGGTTTAAAAGAAAACTTTTGAACTTAATGTTGCATTCTAATTCAACCATAAATTGACTCTTATCTGCATAAAAAAGATAAATGACGCAAGTTGCGTTTGAAAACTCATGCATTCATGTCACGTAGAATGAGAACAACACTGCCCCCAAAGTTAAGCCCTGTGGAAATTCGACTCCATTGTAAAAGTTATCAGAGAGCTCATTCTCAACAGCATATTGCGACCTCTCAAGTACCTGTCAAAAATCCCTTTTTTTGCTAATTTTCGAGTAGATATTCTAAATTGATTGCATCACAGACTGATGTCAAATCGAGAGAAATTAGAAACGCAAGCTTGTCTCTTGAAAAATTAGTCACTCTCTCAAAACAACAAACTATTGCTGTTTACGTTGAGTGATGCTGACAATAAGTAGACTGTAATACTGGGCTTAATCCGTTCAAGTCAACGTCCGCCTAAAAAATTTGCAGTCATTGCCAGCATCAAGTTAATTGAACCAGAACCTGTCAGTAACCATGCTTTTATATTTTCTTGTGAGGCTATACTTCTGAGTTCGAAACTGATGTAGTGATTTTATTGCTGGGCATAATCCCTTCAGGTCAAAGTCTGATTAAAAAAACTTTTTCCACTATTTTGAGGCTGTCTTCTTTTAGTAATAGGTCTATAACTTTCAATTCCAACCTTGTCGTTTGTTTATGAAAAAAAATCGTTATTCTTTGCGTCAGACAAGTTGGAATCACGCCCGCTAACCAAACACAATTTATGAGGTAAGTAAAAGACTCGAGGAATAGGAGTTGATAGTGAATTTCAAGACGTGTGTCGGAAAGACATCAAGAAGTGAAGCGGAATGCGATGTTTTGGTTCAACAATAGCAGTAAATTGAAGCTAATGACTAACAAAAAGGAGGATAAAATTGGTTTGGAATTTAATTCTATTTGAAGCGTTGTGTTATTGAGTTTTTGTGTGAGTGCACTCAGTTTTTCTCGGAAAAAGTGACAAACTCTATGCGCTAAGGTACTTGGTTTTTTATTTTTTGGCAATCAATGGCATTTTATGGTAACTTTTAGCAATAAAATTTCCGGCTTCTTACTTTCTCACTTATCATGTTAAAATTTATGCCGTAATGGACAGAGAGTCTAGTTTTTATAAATTTTCAGTGCAGAGGTTGCATCTTTATTCATATAAATTTAATCAAATAAATTGCGTTTATTCTTTGTTGCTTCACTGAGCACAGAAACTAATCCATGCTCTTCCATAAGGTAAAAATATTCACCTGGTGGGCTCTTTTTTAATGCAGTATTGGAATCTACCAAAATAAATACACTTGAGTATATTGCTATACTTTGGGACAATATAGTGTGATTTGTTGTCCACGAAAGTTGAAGGAACCTAATGGGTGCCTGTATCCAACTATAATGAGAGTCTTTTTTAACAACAGTTACATTTGAGTTGATTTAAGAGCTCAATAATAGTTTTTGCAATGGATTCAGCCGTTTTTGTCAACTCAGGATTTCAACTTAAAGTTTTATTTTTTTCTTTGAATAATCAAGTATCACTCCAGAGATTCGAACAAATCATCTCAAAGAAAAGTTTATTTTGTACTAATTGTTTTTTATTTCTTTTGACGATTGGTCCGTTGCTCATTCATTTACATCGTATTAAAGAGTTGAGCAAAGTTTTGTGCTACAGTTTGTTCTTTAAATACCAAAAAATATCAGAAGTGGGAAATCAATTGATGACCTGTTTCCAAAAGAAGAAAGAACAAAAAGTTTATGTTATTAGCTGTTTTGCGGCCCCGCCACTTCAGGTTGGTCAAAATTTTCTTAACATCATATAATAATGGCGTGGTTATCTTTACCTTCAACAGGCTATACAACCTAGTATGCTTTCACAGCTATTATTTAGACGCTATTGCCTTGTTTTGCCGAAATGAAATTAAGAACTTACATTTTCGAGCGTCTTTGGTGGTTAGTTGATAACCGTATTGGAAAAATCTTTAGAGCGGTTATATCAGTCTTCTCACAGATTTTTTAAAAACATTTTAAAAGAGAATTTAACATGGAGTTCGCCAATTTTTTTAAAACTTGTTTGTTACTTTGTGGTGCTGTAACCGATTGATTGGTCGAATAAGCGTTCACTAGATGTCAAAGCCAAAATTATCGAGAGAGTAGTACCACACAATTCATTGATGCCTAATTTACTGAACCAGCACAGTTGAAATAAATTTTTCTTTACTCTTTTGGACAAATTTTTTAATTTTGATTAAAACAAAATAAGAATTTGTTTGGTCACTGCGTTTTCCATTGGAATAATAAAAAAATTGTTTTTTTGTTGGCTTTTTTAACAACAGTACATTGTAACAACCGAGCCTTTCTTCGACAAAGTTTAACCCTAAAATGAGTTTTGATCTGTGAACATATTTTTTATCGCTAGCGGGATTCAAACCAATAATAATCTCTATCGGAAAAATGTTCTTTTTTTGATTAGTTCTTCCCAATTTTTTGACCATTTTTGCGTTTGTCATTCATTTAATTTGTAATAAATCATTGAACAATTTTTTGTGTAATATTTTTTTCTGTAGATGCCAAAACAGATTATTGCAATTGAGATTTCAGTTTATGTCCTGTTTCCAAAAAAAAGGTAGAAAAAAACTTTTATTAACAATTTTAATGACCGGCCCGTACACGTTGGTCAATGTTTTCGTGATGCTTTAAAACAGTGATGTGTTAATCATTGACTTTAGCAGGTAAGATATTAGGGGTATTGTATTGTAAAAAAATTAATTTTTTTTCAATAGTTTGTGATAATTAATTGAGTTGTGTTTTTGAGTAATCCTTAAATCAGCTATATCAGTTTCCTAAAGAGTTTTTCCCGATTATAAAAGCAAGATTTAACATGGAGGTCAGCAGTCTTTTTTGTTTCTTTTTTCTTTGTGATATCTTTATTGGGTTGATCGGTCAAGTAAAATGTGTCTTCTTTCTGTTCACCCTTGTAATCATTTCGGTTGTGACTCCTTTTTGGATAGGGGACATCGATCTAAGTTAATTCCTTTGCTTTCGGCCCAAAACTTTTTGAATTGATTAGAAATTCCGTAATTGTTTAGAACGCTGTCTACATACGCTATTCAACTGATTTATAAAGAAGTAATTTTGCGGTTTAATCAGAAGCGCAATAATTTTATTGGTCTTCCCTTTGGTAACTTAAACCCAATTAAAAAGAGAAGTCAATAGACGAAATATTAGAATTGCCGGTGAAGAAAACAATTATACCGTTCTAGCTACTGCTGTTTAATAATTTTAATTTTGTTATCTAATTCGACCATAAATTGACCCTTATCTGCATAAAAAAGATAAATGACGCCAGTTGCATTTGAAAACTCACAACATTGGTGTCACGTAGAGTGAGAACAACACTGCCCTCAAAGTTGAGCCCTGGGGAAGTTTGACTTCATTGAAAAAGTTATCTGAGAGCTCATTCTCAACAGCGATTTGCAACTTCTCAAGTAACTGTCAAAAATCCCCTCATTTTGCAAAGTTTTGAGTAGAAAATTTAAATTGATAGTATCAGAGACTGATGTCAAATTGAGAGATATTAGAAGCGCAAGCTTCTTTCTTAGAATTTCAGTCACTCTCTCAAGGCAACAAGCTATTACTGTTTACGCTGAATGATGCCGACGATAAGTAGACTGTAATGGTCGGCATAATCCGATCAAGTCAAAGTCTGCTTTAAAAACTTTTTTCCACTATTTTGAGGCAGTCTAATTTTAGTATTATGTTTACAATTTTCAAATCCATTCTTGTCGTTTTTTTATAAAGAAGGATTGTTATTCCTTACGTCAGAGAAGTTAGAACCACGCCCGCTAACCAAACACAATTTATGAGGTAAGTAAAAGATTCGAGGAATAGGAATTGATACTGAATTTCAAGACGTGTGTCAATAAAACATCATGAGGTGAAGCGGAATGCAATGTTTTGGTTCAACATTAGCCGTAAATTCAAACTACTGACAAACACAAAAACAGATAAATTTGATTTGGAATTTAATTCTATTTCAAGCGTCGTTATATTGATTTTTTGTATGAGAGCACTGGAACTTTTTTTTGGCAATTAATGGCAATTTATGGTATTTTTTGTCAATAAAATTTCCGGCTTCTTACTTTCTCAATTGTCATGTTAAAATTTATGTCGTAATGGTCAGAGAGCCTAGTTTTTATAAATATTCAGTGCAGAGGTTGCATCTTTATTCATATAAATTGAATCAAATAAATTGCGTTTACTCTTTGTTGCTTCACTGAGCACAGAAACTAAACCATGGTCTTCCATAAGATAAAAAATATTCACCTGGTGAGCTTTTTTTAATGCAGTTTTGAAATCTCCCAAAATAAATACATTTGAGTATGTTGCTATTTTTTGGGAGAATAGAGTGGGATATGTTGTCCACTAAAGTTGAAGGAACCTATTGGGAGTCTTTAATAACAACAGTTACATTTGAGTTGACTTATGAGCTCAATACTAGTTTTTGCAATGGATTCAACCTTTTTTTATCCACTCATTATTTCAACTGAAAATTTTATTTTCTTTTCTTTTGAATATTTAGGTATCGCTACATAGATTTGAACCACTCATCTCTGAGAAGCATTTGTCTTGTACTAATTGTTTTTTGACTTCTTTTGACGATTGGTCCGTTGCTCATTCATTTACATCGTATGAAACAGTTGAGCAAAATTTTGTGCTATAGTTTGTTTTTTAGATACCAACAAAAAATATTGCAAGTGGGAAATCAATTGATCTCCTGTTAACATAAATTCAAAAAAGGGTTTTCTTTGAATTTACTTTTAACTAATAGAGCTACTCCACGACCGCGACAACCTGTAATACAGAGTAATGAGAGCCAGCTATGGAATCAACACAATGTTGGTTGAATTTGGATATCCATTTTTCGGTAGTAGCGAAAAACGAAAACCCATGGGCTATTAGATAAAGCTCAAAGAAAACTACTTTTTGGCAAATTGAGCTTTTGTTCCAAAGGCCTGCGGTTAAGCGATGTTGTAGTCAATTGACCTGTAGCTGGCTTATAGAATTTAACTTCAGTGTCTTCAGCCATTTTCGCGCTTTCTTATATAAAAAATAGTATTTTAAAATTATGTTTGCAGGCCAAGTTTCAGTGATCTCAGCGAGTTCTGTAGTGTCTTCATGTCTTGGGCAAAAATTTAAGTTGCCTGTTGCTGCTAGGCAGTTCTCTGCTCGCTAAAATTTTCAAGTTTTGCTAATTACGTTATTCAAGCCGTGACGTGGTACCAACAGATTGCGGTACTCTACTGATAAAGTAATGTAACCCTGGAGGAAGTTCTGGTTTAGTTTGAACTACTTGAAGACTAGCGTTTGTTTTGCTGCACTGAACTATGGCAATATCATTAAACAGAATGTTTAAGTGTCTTTGATTTCGCGCTCAAAAGCGAAAAGTGACTGTCCTTGTGACTTTGGAATTGAAAATATGGTCGTGGAAGATGCATTCGAACAAGTTTTTGCGCATACGTGGGTCGATTCATTTGATTGACGAAAGGTTTGGTTGTTTCTGCATCACTGGTGACAGTGAAAACATTATCTTGCGTACTTAAATAGTCTTTTCAAATCCATTATGAGATTAAATTTTGCTCAGTTTTCAATTTGTTATTCAAGTGAGATAAAATACGAGTTGGAATTATCCTTTTCACAATTGCACAGCACCACTTTGGAGTATATAATCTGTTAAAGGTTCACATTCCGTGCACAAACCAGCAGAAGCACACCACATGCATGACGTTGAGCACTGCTCCAATGTGCATTTGCATCCAGCACAAAATGTCGGTTTATGACCAGTGTCAGCTAATATATGGACATAAAATCGAGCTATCTCAATTTTGAAAAGATATCAAAATTGAGATAGCTCGATTTTGATCTTGATTCTGAAATATATGGACATAGAATTGCAAAGAATATAATTTTTGTACCAATCCAATGCCGCTGTGGTGGCTGTAACCCCAACATAAATGAACTTCTGCAAAATAGGTGAAAATCCTCTGCACCTGCCCCAAAGTCTAAAAACCAATACTTGCATGCCGGTGTCTTTAAGAGAGCCCTATGGAATCTACCGCTACCCCTGTTGAGTTGAATGTGTTTGAAAACGCTACGTCTTGGAATATAAAATGAATCTGGAAACAATTGTTTAACGTTTTCTAGACAATGATTTGGAATTCAATTCTTGCAGACTTGGAGTTCTTCCAACTTCTAAATATTTTTCAGGTCTGATGCCTGTAAAGCGAAAGCATGGACAATCAAAGAAATCTAAAAAATCTAAAAAGCGTCGCCACGAGTCGGATTCTGATTCTGACTTTGATCCCGAGAAAGAGAAGAGAGGTGCCTTCCTTGATGAGGAAAGCAATCATGCATTCGACGAAGAAAGTGGCGAAAGTATGCTTCCAAAATGTGCTAGTAAAACGCATCATGACGAAGCCGAAGAGGACGAATATGGAGCAAAAGATTACCGAAATATTTTGAAACTTAAACCAGACCATCAATTGAGGTCACTTTACATTGCGCCCAATGGGCATATTTTCTTGGAATCTTTTAGTCCGGTATTTAAACATGCGCAAGATTTTCTGATCGCTATTGCTGAACCCTTAAGCAGACCGAAACTTGTGCATGAGTATAAATTGACGGCTTATTCTCTGTATGCCGCCGTCTCTGTTGGTCTGAAAACTGAAGACATCATTGAATACTTGCGGCGACTGTGCAAGACAACCCTGCCCAACGAAATAGTGGATTTCATAAAAGCTTGTACGCTGAGTTACGGCAAAGTTAAGTTGGTTTTGAAACATAATCGATATTTTATTGAAAGTGTTCATTCAGAAGTTATCCAGAAACTCCTCAAAGATCATGTTATTGCTGGAATTCGAATAGATTCGGAAACAAGTGAAGCAGAGCAAACAGGCGAAAACGCGAAGTTAGATTCTCAAGCGGCTGCATCTTTTCAATTGAAATCAGGTGATGAGCAATCACAGGGTTACAGTGGAGGCAAAGAAGCAGTACCAGAGGATATCTCCAATTTTTATGAGAAGATGGACCAGGTTGGGTACAGGTTTGATGTTTTTGACCAAGTCACTGAAAGTTGTTTTCTTTTCCACCCTTAACCGTATTTTTCTTTTCTCGTATGTGAATGAATTAATTCGCTTTTCGCCCTGATAATGGACTTCGAGGCTAATTAGATTGTATTACCGTATGTATTTACGATTATTCATGACATGAAAGGATTTCAGAGTGACTTTGAAAGTTGTTCGCAAGCATCGACAGCTGGTATGCAGATGCGCAAAATTCAATATCAGTTGTTTATAACTTTTCTAAAAGTATCAGTGCTGCTTTAAAATAATCTTATCTCCATTTTTTTCACTTCAGGAGGAAGACGAATCCAACGTAGTGTCATTTGAAATTGACCCTCGTCAATTGGAGGTTCTGCAGAAGAGGTGCATTGAGTTAGACTGTCCGCTGTTGGCAGAGTACGATTTCAAGAACGACAGTAGAAATGCGGATATTCTGATGGATCTGAAAAGCAGTACGACGCTGAGGCCCTATCAGGAGAAGAGTTTAAGAAAAATGTTTGGAAATGGACGTGCCAGGTTTGCAAGCAATTCCTCTTTGGCTTTTCTTAAAGAATTTTGTTGGCTTCCACGGCTTTACCTTGGCTTTAAAATGCAAGTTTTGTAGAGCAGATTTTAGTTAATTTTGTAAAGGACGAACATATTTATTTTGATGCAATCAAATCAATGGAAGCTAGGCAAAATGGGGAAATGTTTTCTTTTCATCGGTGAAATTTAGCCATCTATAATTGAATGGTTGATATTAACCGTACTGGTAATTTTATCCTCTGATTAGGCCATGCAAACCATTATTGTTTTAGGCAAAATTGCGCATTAGTTTTTGTCTCAAAGTCTAATGAAAACGAAGATTTTGTTCCCAAGGAAGAGGTGTGTTGATGAGCGAGTTTTTGGAATATACGTGCGTTAATCAACCTAAAATCTCAGTGAATAGTTTGTTAAAATTTCCCATTTGTTATCAGATCAGGTATCATCGTGCTTCCCTGTGGTGCGGGAAAGACCCTGGTGGGAGTGACAGCAGCGTGCACTGTGCGCAAGAGATGTCTGGTGCTATGTACTTCCAGTGTATCAGTTGATCAGTGGAAGCAGCAGTTTAAATTGTGGTCCACAGCTGATGATGCATCAGTTTGCAGGTTCATTAATTAACTTTAGTCTGTTGCATGTTTTCTCTTTTTGCATGGGAGTTTTTGTATGTAATCAACATACGGGAATTTTTTTGAGGGCTGCAGCGATTAATTTTTGATCATGTGCTCAATTTTTACATAACCTTAATTTAATGAAGGATTAAAATGACAAAATTTAACTTCAAATGGAGACAGCTGTATAATCTTTGCAAATGCGATGTCACTGTAGTACGGCGGCATGAGCAACTTTAAGTTTGCTGAATTTAATTAACAGAACATTTATCTTTGAAAAAAGTTATGATACGGCTGCATGTTTTACTTACACTATGAGAAGAAATTGTTGACGCTCAAGGTTGCTTTGTATTTCAGATTTACCTCAGATTCTAAAGACAAACCGCAGAATGCCTCAGTTTGTATCAGTACCTATACTATGATAGCTTATCAGGGAAAGAGGTCTTGGGAGGCAGAGCAAGTGATGCGACACTTGCAGTCTATGGAATGGGGTCTACTCTTATTAGATGAGGTATTTTTTTCGGCTTCACATCGCGAGGGTTATGCTTTGTTCATGCCTTTTACTACAATATTGCAGAAATGGATCAGACTATCTGTTTTATTGCTCTCAAATGAAGTTTTTTAAAGCAATTATATTAGTCCTGCAGTCTGAATGCTGTGGTCCCGGGGTAAAAGGAAAAGTAATCCCGGGGTAAAAGGAAAAGTCATCCCGGGGTAAAAGGAAAAGTCAAGAGGGCACTAAGTCGCTGAGCTGATGTCTTAGAGCCTTAAGTCTTACTAATCTCGGCAATTCACCGAAACTGTCTTGGGGACAAATTCATGATGTGACGGTCGGTTATTAATCTTACTAGTTTGACCCCACCCCCACTGGGTTTTACTTGTCAAAATGTATCCCGTTATTTCAAGATATAAACTGAAGAGATTGTTGCGATTACACTAGACTGTTTTATGAGACAAATATCACGAGTCCTACAAATATCACGAGTCCATCAAGAAGCTGAAATACGAACAAAGGATAATCGACGTCGAGAAAGCCACCTTCTGTCCGTTAATCTTCTCGTGTACAGGAGGAGCTGGTCCATCAGCATCAAAAGCCATACAGAGATTGGCTTCTAGGATCAGCGATAAGAAAGAAGATTCATATTCGGACGTGATCACGTACATAAGGACAAAATTAAGTTTCGCTCTTTTACGTAGCTCCATACTCTGCCTCCGTGGCGCGCGCTCCATGCGCAGGCGCCCTGCAGTAGAAGCGTCAATAGGAACCATTGTAGAGGAAGGGAGGCTGTTATGCTAAATGCTTGATATTTTTTCTAATCTTGATTCAAAATCACTGCATATTATACTTTAATTGCTACTTACCATATCTATCTTGTTCATAATTCTGATGCTTTATTTTCTTTATCCTTTGCATCTGATGCTTCAATTTTTGACTACTGTCAGAATTTATAAATACACATAGGAGTTGACTTGCTGCCCCCGAGTTGACCGACTACCCTTTTAGGGGAGGGGCTTTCTCTTAATTGACCATTTTATGAGACATCTAACTAGGGAATTAAATCGTTGGCCCCTTTTAGAAGTATCACGCGTTTTCCAGTTAGATGTAGTGATACAGAGCAGTCAATGGTGTCGTATACATCAGTTTGACCTGTTATCATTTTCTTAGGGAAGTTCACATTTTTCCTTGCACCCTTCGGTCTGGTAGCCGTTATTCTGGTGTTAGGTAGTTATTTTTAAAATTAATTTAATTTAGGTGCACACAATACCAGCAAAACAGTTCAGAAGAGTGTTGTCTGTTATTCAAGCTCATTGCAAGTTGGGACTGACAGCCACCTTGGTCCGAGAAGACGACAAAATTGCTGACTTAAACTTTCTGATTGGACCCAAATTATACGAGGTACACTTGTCAGCACAAAGTCGAATTTTCTCTCCCAATAAATTTTTAAGTTTCTCTCAAACGAAGTTTGAAGCATTTATATTAGTCCTGTTATTCTTTCTTTTTATGCGATATTTCGGGCAACTGATTTTTCTGACCATTTTTCTCTCAACACTAGACATTTGGTCCTCAGAAACGGGAGAAATTTCTAAGTCCCGAGGGTATTTATCAAGGTGCAGTTGTCTTCTTAGGGTTTTCATGGTCTTTGAGATTGCTGGAAATACAGAAATTGTCTTTTAAGGTGCGATTTTCAAGTCTCAAATGCACATCCCTCGCTCCCCCAAAAATGTTTTCCCGCTTACCTAGTAACGCTGCCAAAAGTTTTCGACTGTCAACCTCTCGTCCGTCGTTTGTGAGCCTTTCATGCTATGCCATCTTAGTTGGTGGTTTTAAATTTTGTTTTCAGCTTTTGAAAAGCAATCTGACGTAACTATTTTTGTAGGCTAACTGGATGGAGTTGCAGAACAATGGATTTATAGCGAGAGTCCAATGTGCGGAGGTGTGGTGTCCAATGGCTCCTTCTTTCTATAGAGAGTACCTCAGCACTCCAACCGGTATAACCAATTTCGCTAGAATTAATTTTCCTCCCCGTAATCACAATGATCTCACACGCTTTCTGATCATCTGTAATTGATATTTTCCCACTTTTTTATTGGTATCCCATACCTAACGCTCGGTGAGCATCAGTGCTGTTTTTTTTTCGGTGAAATTTCGGTTTTCAATAATGTCTTATTAGGTACAGGATATTTGAATTTCTGTGGATAGAACCATCTCTCATCACAAGCAAATGATCAGTACAAAAACAGAGCAAAATGAATGGAATTTTTTACGAGAAAAATCTTTAATTTTCAGTCTTATTTATTTTGCCATAAATATGTGGACAGTTCTAAGTGATAGACTAAAAGTGGAAGTAGTGGCTTCTCTGGAATTGAGAAACTTGAGCACATTTTCATATCGCTCTATACTTGTCGCCGTTGTTTTTTTCAACGAACTCTAACTGTAAAGAAATTAAGCTTTTACTTTGATTGCAATCGGGTGAATACATAACTGACATCCGTAATTATGTATTGAGCTCTCCAGTTACGGAGGTTGCCGTTCAATGCTCTTAACCTGTAATATTAATCTGGTGAGAGCAATTTTAATAAAAAATTAATTTTTTCTGACCTTACCTAATGCGTCAATTCTGTTTTGATACAAATTTCCAATTGCTCTGTTGTTTTTAGCCAAGAAACTGCTATTCTTTGTCATGAACCCAAACAAGTTCCGAGCTTGTCAGTATTTGATCAATTACCACGAAAGACGAGACGACAAAATCATCGTGTTCTCTGACAATGTTTTTGCACTGAAGGCGTACGCTACTAAGTTGAAGAAGCCTTTCATCTATGGGCCAACGTCTCACCAGGAACGAGTTCAGATTCTTCAGAATTTCCAGTTTAATCCACAAGTCAAGACCATTTTTATATCCAAGGCTAGTTTGTTGAAATCAATTTTTCTTTTATTGTGGCTGCGACGCTGTAAGTTGAGTGTAACCATAATGCGGTACTCGTGATTTTTCTTTTTGTATCGTCGTCTGACGCCCATTTCTGTCTTTTGACGCCGCAAAGGTCAAAAGAGCGTTCATGATCACGTGTTTATGACTCTCTTCCGTGGATACTATGTTGTTGATTTTCAGGCTTATTAGTGGTGAACTTCAAGTTGAATTGCGCAATACGTTTTCTCATCATAATGACTTACATTACACCACTCATTTATTATGGTTCTTTCAAGTTACTGCAAACCTTTCGAGGCCAGTAGAGGACAGCTGCTTAATAAAGGCTGGTAAAAGAAGATAGTGGGAGTGGGAAATGAGGAGTTTGAATTTTAGTGACAAAGTTTAGTTTGCTTAAATTAAAAACTTAATTTTTTTAAAAATAGGTTTTGGGGATCGCGTCGACAATTCTATCAACTTAGTTCAATATCTGTTGGCTCTCTATTGTCCAGCGCCTAAGCTATTTCGGCAATCTGCAGGCTTTGTGATTATTTGAATAGAGGAGCAGGCTGTGAATCGAGTAGGGACATTAGACCGAAAGTGATGAAATTTCTGAAACTTAAGCCAAAAAGTAAGCGCATAGAAAGCTATCCGAGTTCTTTAGAAAGCTACTTTAGGTCTTCGATTTACTGTCCCAATTTTTGCTTTTAATTTATTAATTTCTCTCGAACAAACTTGGAGACAACTAGTCTGAGCGTATCGGTCTTTTCATACAATTCGAAAGCAACTATTGTTATTACACAGGTTTTTTTTTGGCTGAGGCAAGTTTTTTGATGACTTTAATTTCGTCTTTTTTCGAACATTTAACTCCGTTTCCGAACGTTGACTTCTGTGATCCTACATCTATCTCCCCCCACTATTTACCTACACCTCTTCGTACCTATCTACCCCCAGCCTACACCCTCACATCCACCATACCACCCCCCCCCCCCCACCAACCATCCACCTACCCCAATACCTGTCCCCTATACCTAATCCCTCCCCCACATACCCCCACCCCCTACTACCTACCTCACCCCGAACAACAATCCTACACCTATCTTCCTCCCACTATCTACCTACACCCCTGTTACCTATCTACGCCTGCCTAAACCCTCACCCTCGCCATACCTACCCTCCCCCCTCACACAACCTACCCCCTTGAACTACTACCCTCACTTACCCCCTTGAACTACATTCCCCCACCTACCCCCTACACCTACCCAACCCCGCCACCTACTTATCTCAACAACTACCCTTATTCCTAACTAAAAATAGATCGTTTCAACTGTACATTGCCTTTTTTGTATTTTTTGAGACTTCTAATTTAATTAAGGTTAATGAAGCGTTTTCATTACACGACTCTTCGAGTCGTTTCCGCTATTCTACTGGCTTTGTTTCTTATGCAAAACTTTTGCTTGACTGTTTTGACTTTTTTAGTGACATTGCGCCCCTGAATTCTTCGTGTTGCATGATCTAAATTTCTCTCATTTACAAGTCAGCTGCTGAACTAGTGGCGGGAGTTCACTACTAAAAGTCAAATGGAAATTGGTGTATTTTTTAACTTTAAATTTTGTTAGTTGGTATAGTGGTATATAATAACGTTTAATAACGTCTTTTGAAGCCCGCTTAGTAAATTTAACCCCCACCCCCGACTGAAGCAGGTTGCAATAGATTTTAGCTCCCACCGGTCGTTCGAGAGCAGTTCTTCCGACGTTAGTCGTTTTTAATTGCTCTCAAACGAAGTTTGTAGTAATTGTATTAGTCCTGTCGGGCTTTCTTTATGCGATTTTTCGCTTGACCGATTTTTCGTCTGACGCTTTTGAATTTTCGTCCTCAAAAACGGGATAAACAGGTATCGCCCAACGGGCATTAAGTGCTCTTAGAGCATTTCAGCTCTGTTTCAGCTCAAACTGCTTTGGAGACATGCTTAAATTTATGGTGTGAAGGGCGGTTCTTAGAGGTTAAGACACATTTTGAAATGCTAAATCAATAGGATAAATCCGATCATCTATTGTATAGCACATAGTTTACATAGTATCACTTCAAGGGAACCTTTTAGTATAAATTCCATATTGAATAAATAGTGATTTGCTTTGTGTAATTGTAGGTGGGTGACACTTCCTTCGATTTACCAGAGGCTAACGTCCTGATCCAGATTTCAGCTCATGGAGGATCAAGGCGACAGGAAGCACAGCGACTCGGCAGAATCCTAAGAGCTAAAAAGGGATCAGTCACCGAGGAGTTCAACGCATTCTTTTACTCCCTCGTCTCAAAAGGTTTGCTCAACAACCTTCAGTTTTGAAAGAAGGCTATGTTAGAAGTTTGAAAATTCAACTCAATGCAATTTGTGCTGTAAATGGATGCGCCACTTGATCAGCGTAATCTCAGGTAGAGAAAAGCAGCCTTTAACAACAATGAGGAATTCTTACATTCACAAATTTCCTGCTTTTGTTTTTCAAAATTTTTGTTAGGCTTTTTGCTTTCTCGTTTCTGTCACAGAGAAAATTTCGTTGAATTAATGATCCTGATGGCAGAATTATTTTGCTTCCTTTCACAAACTCACTTGAGGCAAAATACGCGGCAAGTATTAAAAGTTTATGGAAAACAAAAATGAGCAGTTGTTTTGTATATTTTCTCTGATGTCATGTCAACAAATGATGCTGTTTTTTTATCAACGTATGTTTTGATATGGCAAAGTTTTTTTAGACACTTTGGAAATGCAGTATTCTCAGAAGAGGCAACGGTTTCTGGTCAACCAGGGCTACGCGTATAAAGTGATTGCTGAGTTGCCCAACATGGAACAGGAGAACCTATTTTACTCAACTAAAGAAGAGCAGCATCAACTTTTGCAACAGGTTAACACAAAGATATAAATGGCTGTTGTTTGGTTTTCGGCTGTGGTTTTGCACACTTTGACAATTCTAGAATTAAAGTACGTTTTTCTGGTGTTCCAAAATTAGGCGAGCAATTCTAAGACTATTTATACAAAGATGTTCGCGCCATTTGGTAAAAAGGGGCGCAGGATATTAGGCCAGAACTCGATTAGGCAAAAGGAATTTTTAAAGCCATTGTGCGAAAATTCGTAACCAAGGTTTTGTGGAAGTTAGGCGAATCCTATATATATAAAACGCGTGAGCTCTAAATTTGAACAAATTTTTTGCATGTTTAAGGGGCCTCTCGAACATCAACATCATTTCGCCTTTTGTTTAAGCGCAACTCTTGCGACGTTGAGTCGTTTGATGTTCCTGTATGTGTTAAAAATAAAAATGCAAATCCTATATAATAAACGCGTGAGATCCAAATCTGGATAAAATTTGCAGGTTTTACGGGCCTCTCGAAGCGCATGTTTAAGAGCCGCTTTGA
This sequence comes from Convolutriloba macropyga, assembly GCF_964194025.1. NCBI lineage: Eukaryota > Metazoa > Xenacoelomorpha > Acoela > Convolutidae > Convolutriloba > Convolutriloba macropyga. Next base: position 30,951,549 of record NC_134479.1, read on the forward strand.
CCGTCATGGTTAAGCGAACATATCGAGAGAATTCAATGACCTAAAAGGCTCAAAGAAGATGGGTGAGAACCGAACCTGCGACAAAGACTGTTAGTCAGGTGCAGTTACCACGAGGCTAAGAAGGCTTGAAAGTATGCTCGCCAAGAGGGAGGATTTTATGTCCTGGGTACTACGTGTTTTTTTATCGCTTACGAACTAAGTTTGAAGTTCTTATGTGTTTTTCAGCAAAATTTTAGCCGTACAGATTTTGCGCTTTTCTAGAGCACTCTTAGCTTTCAAATTAGTTTTTCACGCTTTACTTTTCGATGTTTGCGTAATCTCAGATGCTCTCAATCTGAAATATGTTTATTGGTATGATAAAAGCGATTGTGAGAAACGGTGGTTTGTAGTGGTTATAGCGCAGTTTGTTAGATGAAAGACTGCTAATCTGAAGTTTTAAGTGTTTTTCTGTTACCATTATCCATAAAATTTCTATAGAACTAAGTTTTTTGAGTATTTTTAGTCGTTTTTCTTCCTTTTATAGTAAATATCAGTCGCAATTGAGCACAATGGTCAACAGCCCTCCTAAGGTAACATGTTTTAGGGGTTCTTAATCATGCAACCTAGCGTAATAATTGCGTTTTGTGACGCGCTATTATACTTTTGAAGCTCCTAATATGCAGATGTTGCGCTCATTAAGCTTGCGGTATAGCAAAAACAAGCAAGTCACAAGCGCCATTATCCAGAAATTTGCTGTAGAAAGAGCAAAGGACAAGTGCAGTACACATAGATAGCTTAAGTTGTGAAACCAATAGCTGTTAAACGAGAGGCATGGGTTCGAGCCTGAGTTGGTGCAAAACAAAAACCTTTACTTCTTTTAAACCTTCTATTCGGTTAAATGATTTTCTGGTTATGGTTTTGCGGGCCTGCTAGTAGCAATTAAAATACATAAAGGAGGTACTGCAATATCCGGTTGGTAATATAATGTAATTAAATGACTATAACAATTGACTTAAAGAAAAATAGCTTTGAAAACGATTAAAAATTGACCGGAGTTTTTGAAAGTCAATTTAACCCCCAAGTCCCCCAATTTTTGGTGTTTTTTCAACTGGTAGTTCTAAATTATTTGCATGAAAGCTAATGATTAGTTGCTTTAAACTTTTTTCATCTTTCCCTGTTACTTAAACAAAATCATGGGCTGTGATGACACTGAGTAGAGTAAAAGAAATGCAAATCCTTGAAAAAATGATACATTTTGCATGTGCTTATAACAACTGTTTTGCATATAAAGACGACTGATTGGGACGCTTGACAACTTTAAAGCATCTAGTGGTTTATGAAGTTTCTCTTTAAAGTATTTTAATTGCTGCTATTTGCCTAATTTCCCACAGAACTTTAGTTCATGATTTTTGCCTAATGGCTACAAAAATTTCCTTCGTCTAATCCAGTTTTCGCCTCATATCACATCCCCCGGCGAAAATAGGAAATTCTTAGCTCTGAATGTATGAGCAAGCTAGAAATCTAAGGTAGAAAAATGCAACGTGATTTTTGTTGAATGAGTTTAGCGACCATGCGTAAAATAGAACGATGAGAGAATTGGTAAAGGGATCGAAACATATGAAAGAATTTTCCCGTTTCCCTGTGTTCTGTTCAAAGGATTTTCGTGAAGAAGGGACAATTTTTCCACTTGAGAAATGTTCAGTAGCGAAATAGGATCTTCGAACAAAGTTCAAGTCAAATTTTCGGTGAGTCTAAAGAAATTAACTCAATTTTGCAAACCGTTACTCGTCTTTTTTTTATCTCGGAACCTATGCGGTTCTTCTAGTTTGGATTTATTCTGCTTTGGCATAAGCTTAGAGGGCATATGAATTTTATTTCACCCAGTGGCACGTGTTTTTTTCATAGTAACGCGATATATAAGAAAACAATTTTTACGAGGGAGGGGAATCTATGGAGAGAGGGCAGAATACAGTTTTCATCATTTGTTTATTGTTTGTAATATGAATTTTTGTTGTCCGTACCTTACTTCAAGTCAATGTGAGTACCGAATCAGAGCTATGACGTTCTCTTATTTTGTGCAAGTCTGCTTTTTTAATGCAGACGAGTCAAAGACTTTGTGTCCTTTGCGAATTTTACGACACTATCTGGTCTTGCAAAAGGTTCGTCTTGGCAGATGGGATTAGCGCGTTTCTGTTGGTCTCATGCTGGACAACGCAGGAGGAAGTGTATAGCATTCTTGTTTTCTTCCATGTTGCAGTTCGTGCAGACAGGTGATAGCGATTCGCCTAACCTGTTTTTGCATTTTTCAAGCTTCGCCCAGCTGTGCAATCGAAGTTTGAAGTAGACAATCTCTTCGTCTCTGGTGGGTTGCTCTTCGAACCTGGGGACAGTGTTTCTGACGCAATATTTGTGGTAGTCTGAGCTCGGGTTCGCTAACTTCAAGTATCATCGAAGTTTCGCTTTTCCGACGTCCTCTCTAGGGCGTTCTTCGTTTTCCCCGGTTCAGGATTGAGTTCTTCATACAAGCGTTTTGCGCTACAACGCCAGTCGGCTCTCAAAATGCCCCGCCTTTAGATTTGAGCCTGGGACGGTTGTAGTTCTCTTTTTAGTTGCTCTCAAACGTAGGTTGTAGCAATTATGTCATTTTTGTCTTTTTACGCAGTTTTCGCTGTTGGCGCGTAACATACTTGGGGGGGGGGGGGGGGGCACAAACGGAAAAGATCCCACTGTTATTACTGCAGGTGATTGCGGCCTCTGATTTGGATGCAGAAGAGGAGAATGTTTCACAAGCAGATGGTGGAGGAAATATGACGTCATCAGGCGCAGGTGCTGGAGGGTCCGTGAGTAAACAAGTAAGGAACCCACTCTGGTAATTATTTTTGTCAACTGTTGAACGCCTCGACTAAATAATGTATCTTTTCTGACGTATCCACCCAGTGGCCTTTATGACCGACCTATTTCATACGATTTTCAGTACGGCCAATTTTTCGTCTGACCGACGAATTTTCTCGTGTATTTATTTTATGCGGTATAGACTCACAAAGCCCGAGGGCATTAAGCCACTGTAATTTTCTTAGAGCCTTACTTGTCTCTAATTATACTATTAACTAAAACTTATGAATAGACGAAAATCGATAAATTCATGATATTAAGGGCAACCCTCACGGTTTAAACCATTTTCTGATTTAGTGGATACTGCTATAAAGGAGTACAAAAGTATCAGTTTTAGATGGCCATAATTGACTCGGGTCTTTTTTTTGTGAATTTTGCGTGAAAATGTGCAAATTCTGCGCAAAAATTGGTCTACACCGATTGCATTGTTAAAATATGTATCCGTTAATCATCAGTTGGTGGTAGGCGATTAGAGTATTCATGAATCTATTAATATCATTGTGATATCTTCTCTTTGATTGCGCTTGATTATTTTCAGGTTCAGTCGTCTATGGCGAGCTTGTCTGGTGCTGATGACATGTATTACACAGAAGTGACTCGCAAACCCAACACCAAAGTTCACCCTCTTTTCAAGAGATTCAGATAGGTGCCCAACCAGAATTATAGCTGTTTTCAACAGAATGAAGATTGCTCGGAGAAATCAGAGCTGGAACCAGTCCTAGAATACAGCATTTATTCGAACAATCTAATGGAAATCAGTCTGATCCTGAGATCGAATGTTAATGCTAAATAAAAACTTCTGGTATGGTACTCGAATGTATGGTGCCATTTAACTCAACTATAAATGATGAACTGTGTCAAGTTGGAAACTTAGTAATCTGTTTCTCTCGATAAATCATGGGAATTTTCAATTTTCAACAGCCTTTTTGAAATTCTTGTGTAGTTAATATAAGTGCTACAAAACTTGACTTGACTGAATTGATTTGTTTTGGTTGCTGGAAAGATTGACGTCTATGTTAATGAGTTTATTAGCCCTGATTTTTGAAATTTATCAGCCCTGATTTTCCAAGGCGTTAAATTGAATGTAAGTTAACATTGTTGATCAATGAGTCAATTAATTTAAACTCTGAGAACTTTAAAATTTTTTGTATCAAATTTTTTGAACAATCAATTTCTAATATTGCAGGCTTATGGTGGTTGGCTCCTTCTAACGGAATAGCCTTTAAATTTCCTTAAGTATGAAGTATAAAAGAAATGGTAACTAACAAAGAGGCTAAATGAATGAATCTCAATGTCTAAATGAATCGGCAATCTAGATCAATTTTGTGACTATCTAATTTGGTGCGTTGTTGTCAAGCAGCAATGTTTTTAATTTGTTTGACAGTTTATTGTAGCAAGACACGGCTTTTCAAGCACACAATAAACGTTAGTGGTTCACTTCAAGTTTTAAGAATCTGCGATTGATCTTTGTGTTCTTCTTACACCGACAAACAGGGCAATCGTTAATTGTCCTGCAACTCATTTTGTAGCAGTTATTAATTACTCCGGAAGGAAGCTAGTAGCGGTTTTTAAGTCCGGTTGGTCAATTTAATGCATTTTACATACGACGAATCCTTCATGTGTTCAACGAATAGTGCTGTTGTCTAGAGAAACGGGCTGTACTCTTAACGACTGAAAGCACAAATTGTTGCTGAGCATTTTAAGAGCGGTTTCAGGGGGAAAATCCCACGAAAAATTCACTTAATTTTAGACAGGAAATAAACCACAGAAATAACCCCCCAATTGACTATTAACGAGCTGCGCATTAAGTGTGCTTGGTCATGCCTCGCGCGCCATGCCTTAGCGGCCCTTGGGACTGGTATTCACGTTAGCTATTCACCGAAACTTGAGGAGAGGTAAATTCACAGTGTCCGTGAAGTTCTAATGGGTCTTTCACATTAATGCTCCACAGCTTAGGTGTTTCATAATGTATAGCCCCCATTACTGTAATTAAACCAAAATGAGGGCTATTATGGGAAAGACCCGTTATCTTGATACTTCCTTTTTAATAGCCGCCTCAGCTTCTCAGCCGGATATTATAGCACTTCTAATTTTTTTTAATTCAAAGAACTTGAATTGTATTGGGGCGCTGTCTTTTTTGTAAGATCTGCTCACACATTTTTGATTGGAGTATTGATTTTGGTCACGCCGAAACAGGAAGTGGAGCAAAAATGCGAGTGGCCTTGCGGCGTGAAAATTTTTCGCTCTAATATTAAAGTAGAGTGAGAAAACGGTGTTTGAACAAAAGTTCGCTTTCTCGGAAGTGTTTTTGTTACATGCGGCATTTTCAGTTTTTAAAAAATTTTTTTGATCTGATTTTTTGAAAATGGTTATCCCAACTCACTCATAGTCCGTTCTAGGCCTAGTTTCTGTTTAGCCAATGAAAATTCTTTGAATTGTACGTCAGGACTTGTCCTGCTATGTTTTTTTTACTTCGTCGAATAAAAATTTTTCCATTTTACAGCTTTTTTAGTTTACAGCTTTTCAGCATTTTGCGTGAAATCTTTTTGACTTCTCTAGGCTAGTTTCACTAGAGTCAGTATAAAATAACGAAATCAGAAAAAGAATTAGGGATAAAATCATAGAGCCCAGTTTTAGATGCCGTTCAAATTGAATCGACCTTGGTTCTTATGTCTTAGTTACTATATCTCAAGTTTTGATACTAGCTATTGTTTTGATACTAGAGACTATATCTATTCGTATTGATACTAGCTCCTGTATCGTCTCACTATGAAACTGGAGAATGTTCAACTACTAGATTGCATCAAAATAGTTCGCACTTTAAAATTGTTTTTCTACAAAAATCATTTTCTCTTCTTTCAATCCCAATCGTGGTTATCAGAATCAACAGCGGCTATTTTCCGGCAATCTGAAGTTCCTGAATATACATTGCCCATAATTGGCTTCTATGAACTTTCGGCGTCAATAATTTGCAAATTGCTTGTTCGAAGCAAAGCGTGAAATTGAAATAATTGTAGGGAAGTCATCTGAAAATTTGAAGTGACTGCAAATTAAAAAAATTGAATCAAAAATACATTAAAAATTTTGGTCCCCCATTGCAGCTAACCAGCTTAGTGAGCACAACGTATTTCCCTACGGCTTAATGGTCACATAATGTAATCCCATATCCTAAGATAACATTAGGGAGAGTTATGAGAAGTCGAGTGCAATCTTCTAAGAGAACTTTCCTGCTGACCTCTTCCTGCAAAAAACAGGAGTATGTAAAAAAACAAAATTGACTCGAATTAACGCGCTCAAAATTACTGTGTAATGTAATTTTATTTTCTTTCGATCTAATCTGGGTTCTGGGAATCAGTTGCGTCTATTTTCCGGTGATTTTCCGGATATTGTAAATTCATCCCATCTGTTGATATTTAAAAAATTATGCAATGTATTGCTTTTTATAACCTTAAAATGCTTTTAATTCCGTTGCTCTCACTTCACATGTTCATTGGTAATTGGGATCTATGCTGTTTCTGCACCCCCCAGCTTAGTGAGCATAAACCTTTGATGGCCCACAAGCGCAGGTGCTATTCTCTTACATAGTAACGTGCTGTATAACAACATATAATTTGTAACTGGGGGTCATAAAAACACTGGGGGGAACAGAATAGATCCGGTAATAGTTTTAGTTTATCATTTCTGTTCGCCTCGTTTTGTAGATGTGCTGTGCTTTTAGAAATACCACAGAATCTAACAAGTTCTTCAAAAGATTAATGCATCGAACCGAATTTCAGAATCTCACCATAGACACAGTAATATTTAATTGAAGTCTAGTTTTGCCTAATGTGGACTCTACATACAAGGTATTACAACTGAAGTTCACATTTTTGTTGTTGAAATTCACAAACAATTTAGCTTTGTCTTTAAATTGTTGTCTATTCCTATCGTACATTCCAATCGTCATTAGCGGGGAGTTTCAACTTGTGTATACATCGTCTCGTGACAAGTTGTCATCGCCATTTAGTCACAATGCGTGGATTAATATTTATTTTGATCATCCTGTATGTTTTTTTAGAAAGGGCAGTGGCTTCCGACTAGTTCCGCTTAAAATCTGTTGATTGACACCTCCGGGAACTGCTGTACATCAAAATACTAATTTCGGAAAATATTTTGCAAAGTTTTCAACTTCTTAAGAACTTTTTACAGATGATGAGTTCTATTGATATTACCAATTAATTTTACCAATTCATTACATGTTGTAGATGTGAGCAATATATTAATCATCTTGACCTTTGGAAGAAAGGCAAACGTGACATCCGATTATTTTTGTCTGTTACGGAACAAACTTTCACAGCTCGTTAAGAAAATAGGATCCCCAGTACTTTATGCACCCCTTAGTTAGAGAGCACATTCCAGTACATATTAAATCCTTATGTAAAAATAGAACACTTGCGTCTAGGGGTTGCAAAAATAATATTCATCCACTAATCCACTAAGCTGGGTCGGGGCAAAAACCGAAAAGATCCAAAAAATATCCGGATCTACTCTGTTTCTGCACCCCCAAGCTTAGTGAGAATAAATCTTTTATGACCCACAAGCGCACGTGCTATTTTCTTACATAGTAACGTGCTATATAACAACATATAATTTGTAACTGGGAGGTCATAAAAAACCTGGGGGGAAATAGATCCGGTAATTGTTTTAGTTTACCGTTTCTGTTCGCCTAATTTTGTAGATGTGCTGTGCTTTTAGAAATACCACAGAATCTAACAAGTTCTGCAAAAGATTTCGAATTGTTTATCAGTGTCAATTGAATGTTTTAGGAGCAGTGGAATTCTGAAATGAAACCCTTCGAATTGATGAGAGCCCAAAAATGTGATAATTAGTAACAGCTGATCAGTCGACTCAAAACCCGATAAAAAATTTCAAAACTTTTTTCGAATGCTTTGAAGTTGTCTCGTACAAATTGTTGGGAGTTCATTATATTAAAAAAGTAATTATAGAGTTATTGCCTCAACGTGTGCGCGAAAAGTTTTTTGCCAACCTCTACAAAAAATTGAAACTAAAAAAGTTTATTGGGCGTTATAAAAAAGAAAGACATTTTTTTTTTCGTACTCGAACCTTTCCTCATTTAAACACTTTTTTTAAAATATACCAGCAGTTTTTAATACCAAATTTTTTGTACGACAGCTCAGTGATACATTATGAGAAGGATGGAAATAACTCTATCCATAGTTTACTATCTTGTATTAAAGATGCTCTGTAATGATTGTTTGCGCATAATGTTTCGACCCCGCTGATCCATATTTTTGGTTGAATTGTGTGACAAATGAGGAAAAAATCAAAAACTTTCAACAATTGCAATTTATTGATCGGAAAAAGTAAGCGTATGAAAAAAATGTGTCTCCAACTCAAATCACTTAGTAAAAAAACTAATGCCACATTAGAGGGCCCATCAGACTTGCCGTTATAAAAACCTCAAGACAAGACAAAGAACAAATTTAAAGAGCAAACGATATTTACACCCAAAACTAAAACTTCATTTTTTTGAAAATAATTCAATTACAAAGTCAAGATAGCGTCAAATAAAACGTAACCTCAGCGAATAAAATTGTGCTTTATAAGAAAAAAAACATGGGACTAGTCTTTAATAATACTCGATAGACAAAAGAAGGCAAAAACGGAAAAATTAAAAAAACTTAAAATTTTTGAAAACAAATAATGAAAACCATTAGACATCAACTGGAATCTTTTGACATTGAGGCCTGTCAATATTCATAATATGGCGTATATCTATTAACGCAAACCATTAATAGAGACGAAACAAAAACCTGATAAAAAACGAGTTGACGGTGTCAAAGCCATTAAAACTGTAATCTATTCCGTAAAAAATGATACAAACAATTATGTTGCATTTGAACGATAATGTGGTAATTAACCTCTAAATGATGAAAATAGGTATTTAGCAGGCAAAATTTAACATTAAACAGAAAGGCAAAGTTTGAAGATACAAATTTTTTTCAATAACAATTTCAAGGTCAAAGAATCATTAGCTAGCAAATGAAATCGCTAAAAACGTTTTTTTCTCTTCGGAAAACCATTGGCAATTGTCATTATTCAAAAAAATTCATACGTCTGCAAAAAAAAACGATGAATAGAGGCAAATATCAAAAATTAATCTAAGCTTTTGGAAAATCGGTTTCAAAGCAGTCGAAGCAGATAAAACAGTAAGCGCTGCACTAAAAAGACATTAGATATGTTTAACTCTGCTTTTCGTCAAAGTCCGGAATCTAATATGCGACCTGTAATTAGTGATGTTAGGTAACAGATTGAAAAAAAGAAAAGCAAAGATGAAAATACTTTTTAAATGACGATTTGATTTCAGAGTCACGATAACTATTAACTAGCATTTGAAATAATTACGTTCGTTTTTGCATCCCTAGGAAGCCGCTAAAATGTGCGATAATCCAGAAATTTTTATACGACTAAAAAAAGAACACTAAAATATTAGAGTCCTATAAACACCAAAATTAAAGAGTCCCAACGAATTTTGCTAAAGACCAGTGTCGAAGCCGAAAAAGTCAAATTTTTTTTCACAGAAAAAGATTAGATATTCAATTCGTTTTATTTTTAAACACCAATAATCTGATATCTGACCTTTCAAAATTGTGACAAGACAGGAAAAGGAACTTCAAAGTAGAAAAAATATCCAAAGGTCAATTTTTGAGAAAGTCGTGGTATCAAAGCCAAAAACCCACAGTACATAAAACGTAAAACTGCAATAAATGTTAAGCTTTCATCCATTAGAAAAACGATTTGACTTGTTTTTGCTGAGCTTGATCTTAAAGATGATCAAAACAACCACAAGCATTTGACTAAAAATAATGGGTGGTATTCTTTGAAACTTTTCAGCAAATCAACTGGATGCTTCCTTAGTGAGCGCGAATTTGAATTTTTCTGTCATGTGATTAACGCAAAACAAGTCCAAAAATGCGAAAGTTTTCAAAGAAATACAGCGATTGATCACCATCAATTTGTTTTTGGACTCTTAAGAAGCAACGATTAGACCAAAATTAGCCTGGCTATTGCTGGTTCTCCTGTGATACCCGTGGATATCTAACATTTCATTTATTTATTTGATGCAGTAAAATTTCATAGGTTATTTTTATTTAGTTCAGTTTATTTGCCCTTCATTAACAATTCATGTTTGTTCATTCCTTGTCTCAAGTTATTTCACTGCAGCCTTTCTTGTTTTCACGCTTCGTGATCAGACAGGTCTGATCACACGTTTCTTACTTGCTTACGAGCACTTGAGTTTATAGTTTTGCTTTCGAACTCAATTTCAGTTGCTCCTATCTCTTTGCTCCGCAAGTAAGCATAAATTTAAAATGTTTAGATTTCTCTCCGCGAACCACAGTTCTGAAAGTTGTAAGCGAACCCGTGTCGCCAGTGAATATTGAATTCTAATAGTGTACGACATGGCGCAGCCAGCAAACATACGCACACTGCTTGCGATAGATGCATTTTGGGACAAGCCAACACCCCACCTTCCCCTTCGTTGGGAAAAATGAAGAGTACAATACATACTGGCACTTCTCGCAAAGGAGAATATCATTCTCGACAATCCACTCGGATCAAAACCTGAGATAGTGGACCTCTCATTGGAACCCATTTACGAAGAAAAAATAGTTGGTTCGTCGGCATAATCGGAGAGAGAAACAAATGCCCGCAATGCCCAGCAAAAAATGAATGGGCAGAACAAGTGTCAACGATTGATTGAAGTTGGTATCATGTGCGGAGATAAACCATGGCCACTCGCGGATTGGAAAACGGTCTCACTTCTCTACTTGAGCGTCAGGGTGGATGGACGACGGATTGTGAACTGCAAAAACCCGCACATAACAATCGATGCATTGTCTACTGCGGAATTTTGGAAGATTGTGGAAGCCGCATTCATACGACCTTGGAACATCACGTTCGATCGTCACGTCTTTCTAATAAAAAAACAGCTTCGAGGTGAAGCGTCGAACATTTCTATGGTGAGTTAAAAGAATTGACTGAAAAATGCGATTTTGAGAATAAAGAGGAAGCGCTGATACGTGATGTATTTATCACCAACTTGATTAACTGTGAGATTCAAAAAGAACTTCTCAAACAAACAGTAGAGCCTTGTCAGGCGGAAGATTTGGTCATTATATGCGAACTCAGGATGCGAAACCGGCATCAAATTCAGCAGCATAACGAGACTCTCATCTCGGCTGGCGTGAAAGCAATTCATTTTCCAAACAACCCACGATCATCAATTTGGTCATTCTCGAACAATTTCCAGAAACCGAACAATCGCTCCTCACTATATTGTGCAAATTGTGGTGGGAACTGGCTCCCAAATCATCGCGATAAACGTATCGTGGGATGTAAAACTTGTAATAATTGCGGATTAATGAATCATTTCGCCAAGATCTGTCAAAAACCAAAGAACGCAAAATTCCAAAACACCAATAAAACAGTGTAAATACAGTGGATGAAGAACCGCGTCCGGAAAATTCCTTGAATGTCCTTCAGTCGGAAAAAATCCAACTACAGCAGCTAGGAGGACAATAAGCTTGTTCTCATCGAGAATGACATAGCAAAGATGGAACCCCTCAACATGCCCATCAAAAGTGGTAACATTTCTACTACACTCCTACTGGACTCCGGGAGCGCATGCAGTATTCTCAATCGGTCCTTCGCTTTGCAAGTTTTAAAAAGCAGCCCTCACGCTTTCTGGATCCACGAAAAATCCGGCCCACAACTCAGGAAATTCTCGAACGAACCAAAAGACATTGGAGGGAAAGTACAGTCCCCAATTACAAGCATCGGCTGGAGCTCAGATACAGCGAATTTCACTGTCGTTGAAGATGGTCTGAAATCTCTAATTGACAGAGATCTGTTCATTCAAATAGGCCTAGCTGTAACAAAATCTTCTTCATTTCAAGGTAATCATGTCAACACCATTTCCTCGTTGTCAGAATTCCAAGAACATATCGCAAAAAAGTATTTTAATCTAATCTCGCGCGTTGGAAGATCCAAAAATCACGTGGCTAAATCTAACTTTCACAAAGATTTCCAACCTAGACATCAAAAAGGTAGGCGTATACCCATTAACCTTCAAGATAAGGTCAATATCGAACTCAGAAGATTAATGGAAGAAAAACGCATAATAAAACTTTCTAATTGCTCCGATAAGTATTTTATATCCCTTATTGTAGTCACCGTAGAGAAAGACTAAACAATTAAACTTGCACTGGACTCAAAAAATCTAAATAAAGCCATTCAAGGAAACAAATATAATTTGCTCAATATTGAAACGCTTAAATAAATTGATACGCTTTCAACAAATTAGTGCTCCCCCATAGCAAAACACAACGTATTTTCATACAATCGACTTGAAGTACGTGTACAGTCAATAAAATCTGGACTCTAACTCAGCAAATCACTGTGACTTTAATTTAGTTAGCGGCGATATGACAGGCACGTACAGATTTCAAACCAGATTTTATGGGTTAACAGATATGCCGGCAGTATTCCAAAAAGCATTGGATTATACCCTCATTGGTATAAAGAATACTTAGTGTTTTCTTGACGACATTTTGGTTGTATGTAAGGGATCGGAGGAAGAACAAAAGCATTACGCTCTGAATTGTCTTAAACGGTTAGATGACGATAATCTTAGGATAAACCTCCCAAAAGGTCATTTCTCTAAATTAGAAATGGATTGGCTTGGATATCACATCTCAAAAGCGGTATCTCGTCTATCGGGAACAAGACCTCTCCTGTTTTGGCTCTTGAAACTCAAAAGACATTAAAGAAACTCCGTTCCTTTCTAGGCTCAGTGCACTATATCAGTAAATTTATTCCGAACATAGCTCAAATTAGTCATCCATTCAATCAGTTGTTAAAAAAGTCGTCTAAATTTTTCTGTACCGATGTGCGTGAAATTGCTTTATTGAAACAAAGAACCGCATCGCGAATGCTACGGAAAATAACCACTACAACGCGCAACTTGACGCGCGCGTAAAATGTGACGTTTACCATTCCGGTCTCGGAGCAGCGCTTGAACGACTAACAGTTGCTGGGTGGAAACCGATTGCGTTTACATTCCATTTTTTAAACTCATGTGAAGAACGCTATAGCGTCAATGAACATGAACTTCTTGGGGTCGTTTTGTCTATCGAATATTTTAAAAATTATCTTTATGGAAAACATTTTACAGTAATTACAGGTCACAGAGCTCTCCTTTCTACATTGAAAGAAAATTGATCGAATAAATCATACAACAGCCGCCGCATAACTCGCTAGATTGATAGGCTACTCCCATTTTGAATTGATATTGAACATTCGTCAGGGGCGAAGATGGGATTAGTGGATTACATTTCACGACATCCAAATCAAAAAGCCAAAAAAAGTTTCCGAATGTGATGGGGAATAAATCCTGGAAAAACAAAAACATATCTCTGCATTAGTTAATTAACTCAGTTTAAAATCTCTTGAACCTTCACCTCAATTAAACAAATTAAAACAAGCGCATGATCCTGCATATCAAATCACACCTAATATTGAGGCTACATGTAATGCGATAAATGTGATTAGCACTCACGCTACCCGCGTGTTTAAGCATGGTTATTATTTATCCCCCGCCCTACAAAATTAAATTCCAAATACTAGCTGTAATTTCAACACTTCAAAATATGCATATCCGGCGTCACAAAAACCAATTATCATTTCACTCGCTAAGCGAAATTCAAATCAATGCAAACAACCTTTCTAAAATCGGAATGGAAAGTATCTCGCAAAGCGCGAAACTCAGTTCACTTAGTCTAATTTTCCGCCAATTAGGAGACGTTCCACAAATATTTCTAAAAGTCACTACCCAAAAATAGCCTCAGTGTTTTTGCCTCACGTCGTCCTGAGAATCCATTCCCTAATTCTCCTTCAAATAAATCCTCACAATTTAAACGCAACTTAGACAATAGTTAAATCAACAAGATTAAATACAATATGCCTTCTAGAAGCGCATCACTAAAATTTACTTCACTGACTCCTCAAGTACTACGAATCCACCCTCTACGTCTCCAATCTCATCTCCTGTCGCAAATCACCCGCCTAATTCCCCTGGTGCTACTCAGGCTGCGAATCCTACCCTAATCACAATTCCATTATCCCCAGCTCTGTCATCTAATATCCGTATTCCCCTAACACCTAGCCCCAGACTCCCACATTTGATCATATCGTCAACACTGATTGCATCCCTAACTAGCAAGGACGCTGTGTTAAAAGCGGTTAGTGATTGTATCCAATAATGAAAGCCGACTAAAAGCCCTTAACCCGTACATTCAATCCTATTGGAGAGACCTCCACGTCCGATCCGGCTGCGTATGTATCGACGAAAAAATTGCGATAGCAAAGGTCCTTCGTGAAGCCCTGATAAACGATATACACGCGAGCCACCCAGGTACTTGGGGAATGATCTGCATGGTCACGCATTGTTGGCGGCCCTATATGAATCGCGAACTCATTGTCAAAACGACAGAGTGCTAACCTTGCACAGCAAATGGTAAGAATAAAAAATCTGTAATTCCCGCTAAAAAATTTTGACCTCATATACCGTGTGTTGAACCGAATCAAGAAACACAAACTGATTTTGGAGAACCTATGTTTTACGAAAAAGGCAATGAACTCTATTTCATAGCAGCTATAGACCGTTTCTCTAAATACCCGACTGCATGTATATATGACAAAGCTATTGGGCTGAATGTTTTAAAATTTTTGGACATGTACATCAAAATTCACGGAACTCCGCGCTCTATTCGACTGGACCAGACCAATATGTTCAGTTGAAAATCACGTAAAGAGCTTCTGTACTAGAAGTAATATTCAAATCATTTAAGTTCCGGTAAAAGATCATTGTGCTATTGGTTTGGTTGATAGATTAATTCAAACGATTAAGAATAGACTGGCATGAAACAAAGAAGAAAAATCGTTAGAAGAAAAAACGCATATCATGTAAAGCATGCATTAAAGATTATCATTCATCAATTGCGAATCCGCAAACAGAAAACAACAAAAATCTTGCAATTCGAGGCGCACTTCGGCCGTAAAGCTATTACCCCATTGAGCGTAATCTCCGCCAAACGTAAATTGTCTAATCTCTCATATGAGAATGTAGTAAACCACTATTTAGATGAAGACACAGCCAGACCCGAGGCCATTCTCCCAGACGATAAATTGCCAAATGGATATCGCAGCGATATCGAAGTGGAACGTAGAATGACTCGGGCAGCGTGGGAGGCCAATGAGCGAGAACAGGCGAGCACGGACGGCGAATCACACTCTATTTATTCAGGCGCTTGGCGGCCAATCCCGATTACGGAGAGAGCAATGCAACTCAAACTGGCCCACAAGATACATAGAAAAAGAAGATCTAAAAGGAACCTGGAGGGCTTGTATGAGGTTTTGGCTCCGGTTTCAAACATCTTGAAGGTCAGCCCAACAACATTCACTATAAAAGAGCCCTGGAAAGCCATTGTCACGATACGCAATAGCGATATCGCCAAATTGGGACAGTTCAGGAGCGACAAACCCCTTTAAAAGTCTATGTGGATCGACGGGTCCAAGGACATGTGAAAAACTTGTAGAAGAGCAGATTAAAAGCCACATAAAGCAAATCACCCGAAAACTCAAGGGTGAAAAGAAAATGAAGCATCGCAAGCGAGATCCTGGCAGTGGAGTTTCATCTTCTAGCTCCAATATTTCACTCACGATGCGAGGGCTCATTCCTAAAATTCCTCATTTTCTTGCCATTCGATGCCAAAATAACGAAGATCAGACTGATTTGACACGCGAGTTGGTTTTTCTAGTGCACTCGGCGTCTTCTTCGGCCTTACAACTAGTGGAGCCAGCATCATCGACAATGCAGGGCAAACGCACTTCGGACAGGAACCGCCGTAGCCCATCATACTACGGTTTTGACAACTCGTCTTCGGATTTGCTCATTACAGCCCAACCCAAACGCCGAGTGGGAGACGTTGAGAGTTTCCAGCCCCCAGTTGCATCGGTTGCCGAGACAGTACAGAATATTGCCGTTCAACAGTGATAGGAAATCAATATTTCTCCGGTTATCAGAGAAATTTTGCCACCTGCTCCGCGAGTGCAATCAATTATTGATCAGGAAATCCCAACATTGGTGGGACCGATGACATTTCTGGAAGCTGAAAATCAGATGTCCAAATAATTTTTTTCGCAACCAAAACGTCATACACTGTTGAACTCATATTTTTAATATTATCTTATTTTTAGTTCTGTTAATCAGTTCATTTATTGTTATTACTTATTTAACCGGGGATCAAGTATCATTTTAAAAATTGTTACTATTACTATCAACATGAAAAATTGCTAATTTCACATTTTTTTGTTATTACAAGCGGTATGTGATACACGTGGATATCTAACATTTCATTTATTTATTTGATGCAGTAAAATTTCATTTGATGTATATTTTTAGTTCAGTTTATTTGCCCTTCATTAACATTTCATGTTTGTTCATTCCTTGTCTCAAGTTATTTCTTTGCATCCTTTCTTGGTTTCCCGCTCCTTAATCAGACATGTCTGATCACACCTTTCTGACTTGCTTAAAAGCACATGAGTTTATAGTTTCACTTTTTTAATTCAATTTCAGTTGCTCCTTTCTCTTTGCAAACTCGCTCCGCAAGTAAGCATAAAATAATTAAGTTTAGATTTTGCTCCGCGAATCACAATTCTGAAAGTTGTAAGCGAATCCGCGTCGCAGGTGACTATCGAATTCTAATAGTGTACGACACCTTCATTAGGAACAGGTTATTGTTCAGGACATTATGGATATTGATAAGTTGACAAAAAATCAGTATACCAAAAAATGATGCACTTTGGCTTATTATCTGGTTAAATTAGCCAAACACCTGCAAAACTTTTATTTAAGAACACTCGCAAAAGAATGCAAGTAAAACTATTCTTCTGTAAATTCCAAGAAAATTATGTTAGCACTTTTTAGGTGGGTTAATCTGGCAAATTTAGGCAAAATGGAATAAATTTGTGCCATTTTTGATGATAAAACCTATTTTAAAAAATCAAGCAAAAGTTTTAACCAAGAATTGAAACGAACAGTTCAACAACACTACAGGTAAATTCAACAACACTGTATTTAACAATTTTAACACATTTTAAACAAAATTGGCAATAAATTGAGTTAAAGTACGGAAATTTGATCAAAAACAACGAAAGTCAAATGTTCATAGAACTTTAAACCTCCCTAACTCCGTGGAAAAACGAATTCCAAAAAAATCATTTTATCATATTCTACGCTCGACCGGGGCTTTATATTGATACCCTTCACAACTCTCTACGATGAATATATTGATCGGCCAAAATTGATGGAACAAAAGAAAACGATTTGAGTATATAGTTGGGTTACTAAAGTGGGCCGGAACAATTATTGGATAAGAAATATCAAAAGCATACTTAAGGTCGCTCTGATTGGACTGAACAGACCTGAAAAGTAACCGTAATCAGACATCATAGACTTGGACAATGACCATGATCGGACTAAGCAGACCTAAATTGGCTTTGATCAGACAAACATGACATAAAATGTAGTGCTGATCAGATCTAATAAGGGGCGCTGATTAGACTGAACAAACTCGAAAGTGTTTTTTTCGTGACTCATCGCGCTACCGGAAAATTGGGCCTTGGGTCACGCAAGACAGCCTGGTTATATATTCATTTTAATTTCATTTTTTGTTGCTTATTCTGTCTTAATTCTATGATATCGGTTGTTGTACAGATAAAATATGTTAACTAGACATTCGGTTCTTGACACCGTGTTTTTGAAAACAAATGTCATTAATTCCAAAAATTGGAAGCATGAAACAAATGAATATAATTAGACTCCGTTGACAATCAAACCAGTTAAAGTTTTTGGATAATCAATTTTTCTTATATAGTTTTTTCTTATATACATGGTAAAAATGAAGTTGATAATGCTATTATTGTTATAACTACACAGGATTTATTATCATTTCTTGACCATGGTCCAAATATAAAATTTTAGTTGGGCTAGTTAAAGTTTAAATTCATAAAAAAGATTGCTGAAATTTATTCCAAGGAATTCCTTCACTTTACTGTCACAATGCGCTCATTCTAATCCCCAAAAGGGGCCATTGTTAGTGTGAACAAAAGAGCCCATCTTAATTTATTCAAACTTGTTCATCAATTGAATATTAATCAACCTGTAAATTCCCCCAAGGAACAAATATCATTTCTCTTTATACATATCTAATATACATATTCTCTGACAATAGTCTCCATTCTATAATTTAACTACTTTCTCTGATTTACATTTTTCAACCTCCATTTCTGAAAATTTTAAAAATCAAAACTCAGATTCAAATGTAGAAATTTTGTTTCATCGAATATCCTGATTTAAAATTGGAAAACAGATTCGAATATTTTTTACTGAAAAAGCTTCGATTTTAAGTCAGATTCGGATGCTGTAGCATATTTGTTTGACTTAATTCTGCAAAAGTTTGAACAGTTTTATTTTGAATGACTACTTTAAAAGAATTGACAAAAATTTTGATAGTTTTTTTTGTAAATCTCAAACTTAACTCATAATTATCTGCGAAATATTGTTTATTGTTAACTGATTAGCAGATATAAATATCAATTCCTCAATTTTAATTAATAAAATAGTTCTTAAGAAAAAATGACGTCACTGCATTCTAATTTCCCTATCAGCCAGAACAACAATATTATCAACAACAGCATAATTAATAACAATATCAGCAATATTACTAACAACAATAATGGTAATTTTATTCCAAATACAAACCAATGCCAGATGTCTGACTCAGTGACCTCCAACTCTGCATCGGCTACAGCCCCGCCTGGAGCGACACGAGAGAACCACAGCGAAATTGAGAGACGAAGACGCAACAAAATGTCTGGCTATATTCAGGTAGCTAACTAAGTATTAATAATAATTTATTGAGTAAAAGTACTCTAAAAAGATCAGCTACAAAAGTTTTCATATATAGAATCCGTTTTTTAAGACCACAAATAGGGCAGAGTAATGCTTTTTCCCTTTTCCCCGTGAGAAGTTAATCGTTTTCATTAGTTTACGTGAATAAGTTTGTGTTTCGTACTGATTATGGTGGTTTACATAGCTGCAAAATAACTGGTAGATTTCAACTGTAATCACAGTTCCCACAGAACAGCGAAAAAAAGACGTTTTCACACGTGTCAATCCCGACGTAGTCTCAAAACATTCATTATAAATTTTTGACAAATTTGTTTAAACGTTCAAAATTTCATTTTTAATTAATTAATTTGCTAATTATGCTCTGGCTTGCTTACAATGATAAACCATAGACGACTCAAAATGATTACAATTATCAACTTATTACATAATATGTCTCAAGAGAAGACTGAATTTCAGGAACTGGCAGAGATAGTTCCAGCTTGTAGTGGACTGGCGAGAAAACCGGACAAATTGACAGTGCTTAAGATGGCAGTAACCTATCTCAAATCACTACAGGGTTAGTTAGTCTTTTATTTTTAATGACCACGAAATGAAGTGCAGCGAGGCAACTATTAGCGATATGATAGGTGTTATTTCATCAAAATTTGTTCGAATTTTGCTCATTTTTGGCGTTAGAAAGACCACAACTTTCTGAGGTCGCGCCAATAGGTTAGAGTATAAAAAACAAAATAAAAGCTGTCAAAATCCCCAACGCTTTCTTGCATTTTTGTAATTCTTCACCGCGTGTTTTTTTTTAATGTTCTTAAAACAAATGATTAGGAGACTAATTAGTTTCGCAAGGTGCAAGGAAGGGTGCAACAGACGTGAAAGGAAAAAAGTTGCTGTGATAAAAGTCAACCAATTTTTCCTAAACCTAGCAATTTCACTCTAAAGTGTCTACAAGTCAACTTTCTTCTTTTTATCTCAAAACACAACTGGTAGGGATCAAGACTGTTTTTCGTTAAAACGTGTAAAAAATAAAGTTTTTCGAGCAAAATAAAGGTTGTTGCCGTATTAGTGTTGGAGCTGTATGCAAAAACAAAATCGCCGATTATTTGACATCCAATTATTGTTATCCCCACATAGATTCTAGAGCAATTCATTGCTCAACACCAAATCATTGCTTATCTCAGTCGGTTTGCCAAACCAAAAAGGAATTGAAAAAGTGTTTGGATTGTGTTTTCAAAGCTATGATAACTGATATGCTAACAAAACAAAACGGATTTTACAGAGGTTAAAAATGCAAAATCTTCAATTTTTGTTAGTCTTTTCTCAGTTTTGTGAAAAATTGTCAATCATTTCCTAGTGAAACTCAAAAATGCCCAGATATTGTTAACTATCGTGTATTTAGTTTTTGGGGCCCTCTTTATGCAAAATTTCTATTTTAAAAAAAACTTTTAATTTCATTTTTTTTATTGTTTTCTCTATTATTAAATCATCAGTCATATGTTCTATGTAACAATTCTACTAAAAAATTTAAAGTGATAGTTACGATAAATCATGACTTCACACATTTTCAGAGGCCCGTTCTTGAGATAGAATTCTATAGAAAAAGAAAACGAGTGTACAGAATTGAACTCCACAGAGCATAAATAAACGTAATGCATTAACCCCGAACTCCATATTAAAATATGATAATCGGAGACATGCCAACCAATATTTGCCCCATCTTGTTATTGTATATCAAACGAACAAACCAGTTCTTGTTACGACTTATAAAAGGCCCTGTCAGTAATTTACTTTTTCGCATAAATTTTCTTTTCAAAACTCCTGATAAACTTGTCGTTATACAAAAAAACTTAATTGGCATTTTTTTCATTTTTTTGAATTCTTCAGTAGATGAAAACAGGATGGCTTGCATGAATTTAAGCAGCCGCAACGAAATCACCCTTATATTCAGTGACAAATAACAAAGTTATTCATCATTTTCGAAGTACAATAAAAGAATCAAAGTTGAAGAGCTACAGCAGAAAGCAGATTTCAGAAGAAAATTTAGGTTGTATTTGAATAGCAATATCAAAAATAAATCTCCCAATTTTTTTTCAAACTTTTACAGAAGTATATCTTCAAAATACACTCTTTCTTCATTGTTGAATTCCGTTTCCTTATTTGCTGATGAAAACTATTCAAGTTGGAAACGGTTACTCGAAAAGAAACAAAAAAAAATTGAGTAATTGAGTCTTGGGAGAAGCACGAATCAACTACCTATTGAAAAAATATCTACTGCATCTTAAACGTTACCTAGTTTTCCTGCTAACAGCAGACAAAAAATTGAAGCGTCGAAGCCATTTTGTTCTGAGGAAACACCGGCTGAGCTTTTGAAACTAATAGATTTTTCGTCAAGAAAGTATTTGGTTTCCGGCCATAATGTTTTTCGGATGGGGTTCGGTTTATTCTATAAAAGAATTTCTATGAATTCGGTGGCATTTGTCATACAATCAAATTAGGTAACAAAAAATACAAAACAGCAAATAATACAAAACAGTCTTTTTGTTTAAATTTTTTTTATATCGAGGGATCAGAACAGTATATTTAGAAAATAACGACGTGATAGAAATGCAATCTCAGTTATATTAATTTTTTATTAATTTTTTTGTATAAGTTAAGTCTATAAATAAGTTTATAAATGGTACCGCTCTCATTTTTTGACAATGCCAAATTTTTTGAAACTTTCCTACTTTCTTATGAGCATATAGGAGCATCGAATATCTTTCCTAGCTTTTGGTGGAGAAATTTTTTCACTGCCATTTATGCTTTTAACCCAGTAAGCACAAACGTCCTTGAGATTCCATTGTAAGTGTTTGCATTGCTTTTTAATCAGAAAATTTTTAGAGAAATGACAAAAAGAAAATCTCGGAGTGGCTATAAACGTAATAAAACCAATGTCTCGTTTTTTGAAATAAAAGTCTT
>NC_134479.1:30973601-31047895 GCF_964194025.1 Convolutriloba macropyga
ACTTTGAACGTGGAATAAAGGGGAAATTTTTTTTCAAAATTGCCCTGTTATGCACTAACGGATGCTTCTGTTAATTTTTTATAATTGCTTCTAGCGTGCTTTTGTATCTTTTGCCGTGATGCCATTTTTTTCTAAATAAAAAAGAGCAAATGCACTTATTGACACCTCAGTTGACTGATGAGCTATCACTGAATTTGAAGAAGTATCCCGTGGTTGACTGTCCGTCTTTTTATATAATCGGAGCGCTTTGCTTCACTTGACGCCAATAAATCTCGACAAGCCTATCAGTCGATAATTTTCAATTGCTGCGAGCTTAGCAGATAACGCAGAAAATATTGCCCGCACCGCCATTATTTTTTGGCATGCGTTTGTACCTGACGAGTGTGACTTTGCTCTTATCTTGTCTGATCCTTAAGCCCAAGAGCCGGTGCCAAGCCCTTCATCATTACAGTGCAGAGGTATACCCAAATCGTCACGGGCAGATATGCCCGATGTGTGTATCTCGTGTTCGTTTTTACTATGTTAATA
The DNA here is from genome assembly GCF_964194025.1 of Convolutriloba macropyga. Classification (NCBI taxonomy): domain Eukaryota; kingdom Metazoa; phylum Xenacoelomorpha; order Acoela; family Convolutidae; genus Convolutriloba; species Convolutriloba macropyga. Next base: position 30,974,130 of record NC_134479.1, read on the forward strand.
CATTGAAAGTGGTACAATATTAAGGAAAATAGCTACTTTAGCAGAAACCGGCAAAATGGAAGAGAATATCGTCTCCCGTGTTCGCAAAAGTGTCCTAATTTTAGCCGCGGAATACAAGTACAAACTTAATAACCTATTTTTCTTGCAAGTTGTATCACGCATCCGCTCAATTTACGTATCAATTTATAGCGGAAACGTACTACAAAATTTGTTACCTACTTTTTGCACCGAATGTTATGTCTTTCCCATTATAGCCCCCCCCCAGAAAATTATAGCCCCCCAAAAATCAAGTTATAGCATACAATTAAATTCATCATTTATGCTTACAATTGTTGGTTACAAGTTTTTGTTTTGTTCCAGTATCGAATGCTGGAATTTTCCAATCGCTATTGTTTCCCGTTTATGTTTGCAGGTTTCTACAATTTTCATTAAGTTCATAGGAGTCATTTCGTATTATCTCTGTAGCAGCTGAAATGCGGTTATGAGAAGTCAACTAAAATCAAATATAATGGGCAAGCCCATGTCATCATCCGGCGGCTCGCGTACAATGATTTCTGATTTTGTGTTAAAGAAGTGGTTATTAAATTTAGTGGCTCGCCTACATCGATTTCCGATTTTGTGTTAAAGAGGTGGTTATGAATTTTCATCTGGGGGGGGGGGGGCTATAAGTTACATGCCCACTAAGCTGGGGGGGGCTATAATGGGAAAGACCCGAATGTTCTTTTATTTCGCAAAATTGGCGGAACCCCTTTTGCGAAAATTAAGATACAAAGGATGTCATCTAATTTCGTTCATTATATGTAACTCATGTTCGAGCCAATTTTATTAGGGCGGAAATTTTGGGGTGTACATCTGCATCGTAATGATCTGTTGTTTGTGGGAACGTCAACTTGTACAGTTTTCGTGCACGTTTTAAAATTACGAAATTTCATGGAAATCAAAACTTCTATGGCTAAGTATTTAGCAATTTCTGACATTATAAATTCTCTTTTGGCAATTTAAAATGTGCACGTGAGTGTTTTCATTTGGATTAAGACACGGAATTGGCAAGCTTTTAACGGTAGCAAAAGATTTTCAACGCAAATGTCCCAAATGTGTTAAAGTACTGTTGAAGAACAATGATGGGCAAAGGTATAAACCAGGCATATTGCGTCAAAAAGAATTTTCTTTCTGTGTTTTTGCAATCGCTATTAGCATTGGCGTCTGTGATGTAAATTGATTAGATAATAGTAAATCATTTATAGTTTACCGCCCTTACGAAAACATGCAGACTTGATAATATTTTTTTTATTTACATCACTTAGATTCTATCGTTTTGCAGCCTGATATAACCGGTCTCAATGGGCTGGGTGGATTTGGTGGAATTCCAGTGGGAGCAGATTTGACGGAAAGTGGACTTTATTCAGTGGCACAAGTCAGTGGATACATCAAACAGTGGAATATTCCGCCTCAGCATCTGCAGAATTCTAGCACACTCGGATTTCATCGCGGTCAGTGAAATTATTGAAACATGCTATCAAAGTCAGGTTCACGAAATCCGTTTTTGAGGCCCAAAAGCTGCATTATCCAGGCTAAAGTGCCAGATTCGAAATTGTCCAGGATTTTGTACGTTCCCTAAACTTTCTTGCGCTCATGTCTAGTGGGTGAACAAATCCCCCCCCCCATGCGCTGATCTTCGATCTAAAGATATCCACTTTCTATCTGGTACCTAAGCCTGGATAGTTTATTATTGAGGAGCATAAGTTAAAACTGCATGTTTTGCTCCAGAACAAATCTATTTGTTCGATGTTAATAGACATAAGGGAACGTTTTAACTGTTATCTTATGGCCATCTTTGTGGGCTGGAATTATAGATCTCCTTCAAAAAAATTATAGACTCCCTTTATGGTATGATTACTTTAATCTCGGTAATAAATTAATGTATAAAAAGTGTAAACAGGTTATAAATTGATGGAAGTCTTTACAAACTGCTAAAAAATTAACCCAAGTGATCACAAGTTCTTACAAATTAATGAAGGAGTATCATACGATTTTTTTAAATTGAAAGCTGCTTAAAAAATGAATATTTGTGCAAATTATTTATACATTGTTTATGATTTTTTTAGAAAGTTCTCAAAAGTCTTCGACTCAGGTCTACACGAGTAAAATTAACTTTTTTAAAAGGCATAAAATTTACAAAACGCAATATTTTTTTCTTATAGTCATGTAACTCTTTTCTTCGCATTATTTTACCCACTTTTGCAACGATTCCAGAAAGATATGCTGAAGTTGCGGCTGCTACACCAACTGAGTAAGTTTGTTCACATTTTTGTTTAGATTCATCAGCTAACAGTGGACTCTGTTTTGACCCTCAGCAGTTGTCAATGACAGGTGGCGGATGTTTTGTAGGACTGGCCAGAATCCAGGATCATTTGGGTCTTGTTTCCAGTAAACTAACTGCATATGTCGATCAAAACTATAGAATAGGAGTCGATAATGACAATGGCTGCTTAAAAGATTTTTTATGGGTAGAATTTAATTGAGTTGAACTTGGTTAAAACCTATAAATGTGTTGTTCTATTACAGTGTTAATTTACAAAAGCAGCATTATCAAGGCTGTTCTCGTTAATTCAGCAGAACGTAATCTTTGCCTCCTAGAAGATTTCATTAAAGATTAAGTCATAGCTATTCAAAGCACAGCCTAGACTAAAAGTTGTATAGATTTTTAAAGATGAGCAGCAAACAAAAAACGATACTAGAGAAAACCAGTGCCAAAAGTTCTTGTCAGAGACCGATGTTCTCTACGCTCTAATTTTGTGGTATCTACTGTGGTTTCTGAATATTTTCAGAGTTTTTATTTCTGTCGGTTAGCCAACCCTAATGATGAACGGCTCAAACTCTTGCAGGATATATGATCCATGGTCAAAACAATAATGGGCTGTATGAAGAAAATTAATTATAAAAAAATGAATGAAAGACAGGCTTTACAACTCGGAGAAATCCTGCCAGTATTCATAGTCTTGCCAGAACCATCCAAAATTATCGCAGAAAATTGTATTCTCAAAGAATTTGTAGGCTATTTTTTCAGAATCAAAAGTAACGAAAAAGTGGTTTAAACAAATTTAACAATCTCCAGAAAAATAAAGAAAGTTTGATTAATAGCCGCCCTCATCTTCTCAGCCGGCTATTATAGCGCTCCTATTTTTTTTTTACTTCGTCGAATAAAAAAATGTTTCGCTTTACCTCATTTTGCCGCCTTTTCAACATTTTGCGTGAAATCTTTTTGACTTCTCTAGGCTAGTTTCTCTCTTCTCTCATTCTGCTAAAAGTGATTTTGAACATCAGTTGCTCAGCAAAGCAATTCAAAATGAACAGAGTCAGTATAAAAAATTGAAGTCAGAAATAGAAACGGGATAAACCCATAAAGCCCAATTTTAGATGCCCGCTATTTGAACGTCGGTCCTATAAGTATTAGTAACCTCTCTCTAATGCTTATTGTTATTGATAGTAGCCCCTGTAGCCTCTCTCTAAGAAACAGAAGTATGTCCAACTACGAAATGCCATCAAAATAAATCGGACTTAAAAAAATGTTTTTGTACAAAAATCTTTTTTTTCAATATCTTCTGTTATTTCAATCCCAATCATGCTTATTGGAATCAACGGCGGCTATTTTCCGGCAATCTGCCGGGTATGTTTTAAAAAATCACTTAAAAAAGACTATAACATTAAACTCACAAAGTTTTTATGAATACACATAATGCCACAGGCGCAAAAGCATCAATTAATGCATAAAATAACAAAAAAATGGGTGTTTGTTTTAACAGAAGTTTGATCTGTCATAAATTACACTATTATACAAGTCGGCAACGAGAAACCAAAAAGGGCACATTTCAAAAAATCACTTTGATTGTTGAAAACAAGTCAATTAGATGTCAAAAAGCACTTACTTGTCTGCTGAAGTCCTACGACATGTTTATTTCTAGCACCAAAAAATCCGATCAATGAGACTTTTCATTAAAGAAAAAAGACATTAGACTAAAAAACATCTCAAATCAGTTTAAAAAAATGATTCCAAAAGAAACTGAACAAAGAAAAATTGTGCTTGAAAAGAGCGTCGATGCCATAGAGACCATTACGCATTTACTCAAAACTTTAAACTAGTTTAATTCGGCATGTTTTCTACGCCAATGAGGCCTGAGAATAAACTCAGTGTGACAAGACACCAGAGATGAACCCTAAATATGTGAAAATGTCCAAAAATTTTGAAAACTTTATGAGAACTCTTATCTTAAGGTCAGAAGATCATTAGTTTCAGTATATAATTTGAGTAATTTTACAAATATTTTTAAATTTTATCAGTTACTTAAGATCTGCCATTGAAGAGACTAAGCGAAAAACTGACGGAAAAAGGATTAAAATTGTAAAGATTTTTGCACAAAAATGTATTTTACAACTTAAGCGCTATTTATTAACAACTGAAAGTATTTGATAGATTCACCTTTACCTCTTTCCGAAATCAGTTGGGTTCATGTTGAACGGGTCTAAGTCATCCGACTACAAAATAACAACAAATGCTGGTAAAACTGAAGATTTCATTCAAAAATAAAAAACTAGAGTTGAAGCCATCAAAACTATGAGTTCTTCCGTTGACAATTTTTATGTCTTCATTGGGACTCACTTGAAGGTAATAGAGATCTTGATAAGAAAAATTGAGAAGAAAGGAAAGAAATTTTAAAAAAGCACTTCAACAAAAGCCATTTTCGTTCTTGTTTAAAAACCCATTATGAGATCAAAACAAGCCTTTCTGTGTCTCTTTAAAACACGTTTCAAGTTCTTAAATTGATTCACAAAGGACACTAAATGTGTAAAAAATAACGTCAGATGTCAAATTTTTCAACAAAAATTTAAACCTAGATAACACCTCGAAAAAAACGAATTAAAAAAACTACTTATATATTTTACGCTCAACGGGCTCCCTAATGTTGCCGCTTACAACCATCTACAATAACTACATCCATCACCAAATTTGACTGTAAAATCAGCTGAGCATATAGTTCCACCTTGGAGGCGGGATCGGAACAATGCTGCTTTGAATCATTTCAACGCTCAAAGGGGGAGCGGTTTTCAGCAAAAACTATTTCAGACAAGCAGGACAAAAAAGTATTGAAATAGTGTTCTGATTTGTCTCCAAAATGCAATATCTGGAAACTAGATCCTTTTCAAAGTCCCAGGAGGTCCAAAGCAAGATATAAACAGACCAGATTGCGCTGAAAGCTCCACAAGTGCGGCGAGAGACCTGGATCCCAGACATCAGATGGAATTCCTGCTGAGAGTGTCATTGGAGGGAATCATCACCTTTGCAGATCACAGGTCGCGAAACTTGATTTTTTAAACTGAACTTAATTGTTAAACTTTTTTTGTACTGAACTTAATTGTTAAACTTTTTTAATTAGTGATTCAATGTTGATTAATTAATAATGCGCTAAAGACGATCATAGTTACCAGTTTAAACATCGTGGCGACGTTGAGAGTTCAAGTTTATTATTTTTTGTTCTTTAGTATTATTAACTGAGTTTTGACTGAACCAAAAGCTCACTCCATAGAAAGCATTTTGGATTACATTAACAAATTACTGAATCATAGTTACCAAAAACAAAACTGGTCGTATATTCAACCAGATCATTTGTCGCATGTATCCCAGATCACTTTGTCGAAAATATCAACTACAGTTTTTCTTAACCATAACCAGGCTTTCGCTTGATCATACTTCATAACTCGTATTTCTTATTATTTTATCAGTCTTTCATGGTTGAGACTTTTACTTTATGATTATGTAATAAGTTTGGGTACGCAAGGCAGCGGGTAGCAAGTTTGGGTAATAGGTTGAATATTCACTTTGAAAATTTCAGTTCTATTTAATAGCATAATTACATAATAGGTCACGTTGAACTATTTTTCATTGATAAATTGTTCAGATCATATGTCAAAAATAAAAATTGTTCACAGGACGGCTGGCGTGCTGGGCAAAACTCCTGCACAGTTGGTGGGCGAAAGTGCAGTTTCACTTGTTCACTGCGAAGACTCATTTTCATTGCACCAATTAATGACAGCAGGTACAATGTTATAAATTCGTTTTCAGATTGGTTTAGTAATCTATTGTTAGTAGCGATCATATTAACTAACTTCTGAACACTGAATCTGAGCGAGTACAAGAGGGATATACAGCCTGTTTATGTGTCGCAGGAGAGGTTTTCGTTTTTCAAAGTCGATTACAATTTACAACAGGGTGGCAATATACATGGTTGTTGTTTGTCTCAATTGAACTCACTATTGCCGTTCAAAGTCTTTAAACAAATTGCATCATAAACGTTTGGATAGACTAGCCTGTGTATGCTTCTTTTTTCTGATCAAAAAGATCAGATAAAGTCACACGAATTTGAATTCTGATCAGCAAAAAAATATTTCTATTAATAGAGCAAAGAAAAATAATATAGAAACAACCTTTTATGTTTAAAGTTTCTTTCAAAATGCCTTTTTGAGATATTGGAAAAAGAATTGATTTGCATCTAGGATGCCTTTTGTCTTATTATTGTTATGAATGTACGGCAGGTGTGGCAATCTGATTGGTTACATTGCTATGTCTACAACATCAGTCGCCGAATTTCGATATACACTATTTAAAGCAGATCAAAACTACCTCAGCTAGCATAATGCTCGTTATATAATTGATTTTTTTTTCATTTAGACAGTTATCAAACGCTATTTAAAGACTGATCTACTTTAATTATTCTCAATGACTTCAGACGCTGGGTTAAAATTGATTTTTCTAAGATTTGACGTTATGAAATTTTGGTCTAGTTTTGAGATAAAATTGATCAATTTTTTCATTTCGCTTTTGTTTTTGTTAAACCTTTCAACTGCATGCTTAATATTTATTAATTTCATCTCTTCAAAAATTTATTTTCAAAAAAACCCATTGCAGTTTTATTAAGACTAAAAAATACTACTCATATAATATTTCTGTTTACGCTCAACATTTTGCTGAACAGAGATGAATTAGCGAATTTTTGTGCAGTTGCAAGCTACGAAAGTCTGTTTGAGATAATATATCGCGAAAATAGGCAACGCTAATAATGCAGGAAAATTTTAACTAATTTAATCTAAAAAGTTCTGCCGGAAGTTCTTTAAAACAGAAATATTGGGCAATAAAATCAATTATTTTTGACAGCAACATTAAAAAGTCAGGTCCGGTTTTTAGATGATCCGCCTTCATTGATCTATGTGAATTGAGTTGCTTCAAATAGTCATACAAAAAACATATCAGATGGCAGAATTTTCTTGAGAAAATTGTACTAAAAACTAGTTCATTTAATGTCGATTTTTTGAACCAAAAAGCCATATAAACAATATCTGGTTCATTTTAACAAAAGTGTTTATCAAGTTCAATGATTTTCAAAATGAGCTTCATTTCAATTTTTTTTGTAAAGCTACTAATTTTAATTTCAATTTTATTGAATTCTGTGTATTTAAAAACGTGGTTTTTTTTTACCAAATTGTGATATTGTTTTCATTGATTTGTTTATACACAAGGTATGTTGTTGTTTTTGCGACATGTGTCTTGGAACCGTTGTTTCTGAACTAGAATTTAATTCTACCATGGTGAAATTTAATAATTAAATAAGTTTTCAACAGCGCATTCAACCACGCGCTGGTTGGATGGATTGAAATCTTCTTGAGGATTGAAATCCTCTCTGAAAAATCTGAGTGCACATTCAGATGGCCGAAGCAAAAATTTTCTTTTCTGACGAGAAATTGAATTTTTTGGCTGGGAAATATATACATACTAGGAGTATTAGCCGATACAAAAATTACAAGACACGCCAAATGGCCAAAAAATATGACCAAAAGGATGTGAAATAAACAGAAATCAGATTAGTATAATTTAACTAGTTTTATTAGAAATTCCGACTTAGCTAATCTTGTTCGTCATGGTTTGTTAGGTTGTGATAGATTCATATCAAGTCACTCAGGCCAATGAGGCATGGCAGAAACAGCTTGTTGTTATCGTCAATTAATGTTTGTTTTTAAACTAAAGTCATAATAAGCAGTTCACTTAAAATATTATTACCCGAACTTGAGTCCCCGAGCATTTCAGCTCTGAACCAGCACATTTCAAAAGCAAAAACTTTATTCACTTCGGAAACATTGCATCTCCAGAATATTTCAAGTTTCTTTATGTGCAGTTTTTCCTCATTATGATTAGATTGAGGTCATAGAGTTCACCCACGCTAAACTTATACTGTATAGCGTGACAACTATGCATGCCTTAAAGTTAAGCCTGAGCACACTGACGTACTTTGGTAGCTTATAACTGTTGTTTACTATAGTAGTATACATGCTATTTATACATAGGTTAGTTTGTACGTAATTACAACAAAATCCAACTAGCTTAGTGCTTACGATTTGCTACGCAAAAAGAATGTTACAAGTACACACGCAGAAGATCAGTTCGGATATAAAGCAAACCTTCTTGCCGGGAGTTACGCTGAACATATTTTTTTCTTGCAGTAGATTTTGATCAAAAATCAAGAATGGCCAGTGTAAATTGTGACTTGGACAGAGTAGTGGCCATTAAAAACAGAATGTATCTAGAGTGATTCAGCATTGATTTGCTCTGCCACCAAACGCTGGCTATAAATGATCTCTGTTTTATGAATTTTTTTGAAAACTGTATGATCAACTGAATATGTATTGACCATATTTTTTGCTGACTTATATCAAACTGAACCACAATTTTCCAAAAACGTGTCCCTGATTTTTGAAAAAGGCGAGTAGTTGCCAATAATAAATCATTCTTACTATCTTATTAAATCTTTTTTGCTTCAGTTTTTTAGAGCAGATGTCTCCTTTTTGGAGAGTTTGGAAGTAAAACTTGATAGGGTGCCATAACATTTTGCAACAGTCGTAAACTGCTTGTGGGACATTTCTTCACGACGCATATTCTTGCAAATTTGCAAATGCGTATTCTTACAATTTTGCATAACCGGAAATTTTCAGGTTTTTTTTTACTATCCCACCGTTGGTTGATAGACAACTTAATACTTGTAAAAACCAATGGAGCTTGATGGAGGGAAAAGAGAAAAAATCCTTTTTAATTTGTTTACTTCTGTCCCGAGGATAGAAGCCACTAGTCTAAAAAATTTTAAAAAATAAATTTTACAAGTACACACGCGGAAGTTCGGTTCGCATATAAAGCAAACCTTGTTGGCGGGAGTTACGCTTAACATTTTGTTTTTCATGCATTAGATTTTATTCAAAAACCAAGACTGGCCAGTGTAAATTGTGACATAGACAGAGTAGTGGTCATCCTAAAAACAGAATGTCTCTAGAGTGATTCAGCGTTGATTTGCTCTGCCACCAACCTCCGGGTATAAATAATCTCTATTTCATGAAAATTTCTGGAAACGGTTTGGTTAACTAAATATGCAGTGAGAACAATTTTTGTTTATTTATATCGAACTGAACCACAATTTTACGCAATTTTGTCCTTGATTAATGAAAAAGTCCATTAATTGCCAAGTTATAAATCATTCTTACTATATCTTTCTTTGCCTTAAGTTTTTTAGAGCAGATGTCTCCCTTTTCTGAGAGTTTATAAGATTCAGAGTAAAACCTGCAACGGTGTGAAAAAATTATGCAACAGTCGTAAACTGCTTGTGGGACGTTTCTTCACGACGCGTCTTCTTGCAAATTTACAAAATTGGGACAGTTTGTAAGGAACATATCCGCTGCCAACACATAATCAAAGGATTATTTCATATTAATTATATGCAACAAATATTTTCTGGGTAGTTGTTTTAAATTTTTTTCTCATCGTTGGTCAATAGACAAATTAATACTTGTAATATGACCCATCGAACTGGATGGAGGGAATAGACAAAAACTGCTTTTTCCATTCGTTTACTTCTCCCCAGACGAGAGAAGTCACTAGTCAGCAAAAATTTTAGAACCAGTTGCCGATCGCCAATCTTCCACAACCCCAATCAAGTGGATTTGTTCCAACGGTTCCCTTCTTCAGTGCAACTGCCAAACTGAACCCATTTACAACCCGGGTAAGCCCAAAAACAGCCCTCCTATGTTCCTTCTCTTAACGTGCACCCCCACACCTAGCCGCGTGACGGCCGAAACCCAACCACAAATACGCACAACTCAATCGGGTGTAGTTTTGAACCCGAGTACGCAAATTGGAGCACCGGGACAAGTAGTCGTGACTGGGTCTGGATACCAGCATCCGGCGAGCAGCTTGGGAAACGATATTATTGGTTCCGAAATCAGCTTCGGGAGTTTTTTGAGTGGAAGTAATTGTTTACAGATGACTTCAGGTAGTAATCATACGACTTATAGCTCATATTAAATAAGATGATTTAATGCAAATTGTATTAATTGTTATGATACTCAATTCAAACTATTCAAATGAATGCTGTGAATTTGAGCACATGATACTTGAAATTGTATTCAAAACATTCTCTAGGTTTTTAGCCGTTAATTTGATTTGCAGCCGTCTACTGATTCTTGGAAAGTTTTAGTAAAGCTATTGTTTTGGTGATCTTTTCGTGATCTTAATCGGTTAAGATCATAGATCTGTTTGTAGCTATTGAATGAAGTGAATCAATACAAAGAATGAACCACTTCTCAACTTTTGTATAGCTTCAATGAACATGACATTTTCCTCGGTGTTGGTGAAAAGTAGTTTTAAATAAAATATTTTTTGAACCTGTTTTTTCTAATATATAATACAATTTTTCTTAACATGTATTCAAACAGCTTTTAGTCTGCAATAACCTTAATTGTAAAAGTCAAACAAGGAAAAACCTGAAATCGAAATTGTAAACTATGCTAAAACATCACTTTATGAAAATTATAGTTCATAGTAGCATTTCCAAGAAGTCAGGATATAGCTTTCAATGACTTTTGTTTTTATCTATAATTTGAGGGACCTAAACGGGCGCAACTACTGCGTAAATGTACCAATATGTGATTCAAATTAGCGTCTAATACTGGCTAGCCTAGAACCAACCATTACAACAACTGGTCAATTACATGCTCTCGAACTTGGGTACTATTTATATCCAATTCTCTTGTTATTTCTTGCTCGCCTTCATCTCGCTAGCTAAGTTGAAAAAATAGAGTTTTTTGTCAAGCCATGTCAATTTTACTTCATGCGCATTTTACATTAGGTTATTCTGCCTCAACATTTTTACCAATTAAAGATTCCAGGGTGCAATAAAGTAGTTTTCTATTGAATAAAAAAGCGCAACTGCACTTATTTAGATTTTTCTCGAGTTTTAATTGCTTATTCGACACTCATTATCTATTTTATAAAAACTATCACAATTTTCCAATTTATGAGTAAGTAAAGTAAGAAACAGCGTTAAAGCAGTATCGCAAACCCCAGCTAACATATAAAGAAACTTCGATTTGAAATTCCCGATTGATTTTAATCTTCAACTCAAAGTTTTTGCGGCTTTTTTCTTCAATTATTTTTGCATCTGATAATTTTTGTTTGATAGAGCTGTGATGATATGCAAGCTATTGTTTCTTGCAGTGTTTTTTGTTTTGTGATTTATTATGCAACAAAAAGATGCAATATGCAATATTGCAATAGGAGGGGACCTAATCTAAAAGATCAAGCGAGAGTCTGACGAGGTAGCCCACATCTATTAAGAAAAGCATTGTATTTTCAAGATAAACCAGAGAAAATTTGGCATCATTTCATGTAAACATTTTTAAGTTAACAGGAGATCAGCGATGATAGAATAGAAGTAAGAGTAAGTACAGATATTAGGTCGATAGCATTATCAGTAAAACACTTTTTGTTCCGACCCCACTGGTGGGGGGGGGGGGGGGGGGGGGAGGAGGAACTATATACTCATATGGTTTTTTTGTTCAGACAAATTTGGCCGATCGCCGATCGATATATTTATTGTAGAGAAATGTAAGTGGTATCATTAAAAAGCTCCTCCAGCGTAGAATTCGAAATTGAAAAGATTTTCTGAATTTTGTTTTTTTTCGAGGAGTTATCGAGGATTGAAACTTTGTGTGAACACGGCATGACTTTTGGCATAATTTTGTTCACTTTTAGTGTAATTTTTCTTTATATTATGAACGTTCTGTAATTGTTCCGACCCCACTTGTGGGGGGAGGAACTATATACTTAACTGGTTTTTTTTGTTCAGTCAATTTTGGCCGATCGATATATTCATTGTAGAGAAAGTTGAGTGGTATCATTAAAAAGCTCGTCCAGCATAGAATTCGAAGTTAAAAAGATCTTTTTTGAATTTCGTATTTTTCGAGGAGTTATCGAGGTTTAAAGTTTTGTGTGAACATGTGGCATTTTGTTCACTTTTAGCATGATTTTGTTCAATTTAGCGTAATTTTTGTTCAAATTAAGGCTTTTCTATAAAAATATTATTTCAAAACAACATTTCAAACTACAAAAGGAAACAATTTTTTGTTACCAGTAGACCGATAAAAAGGCTAGTTCTGGTTTCGTGAGGAAGTTTACTATAAAAAAAACTCGAATTCAATTTGAGAGCTGTTTTCTAGAAAACTTTTCCTATTTATTTTTGTTTTTTAGTTACTCAGAGACTTGTCATTTTCAAATTGAAGTTCCATTAAAGAGAAACCTCATTTACAGTCAAATGATACCCAATGAACAAAAAATTCGTTCTCAAGGCATCGCTCATAATTTTTTTTGTCTTCGACTCTTAGTTTTCGAAATTTTTAGTGAAACTTTGATCTTTTTTTTGAGATTTTACTGAATATTGGGATTCCTGTTGCATAGAGTTCCCAACTAAAAGTTCCCTTGGATTTCTTATGTGCTTTAGGTAATCCTATATAGCGCTTTCAGTCGACAGCTAAGGGCTGTCAAGACTTTAAAAAATAATTTTCCAAATTTTTTTGATTAACCGATATTAAACTCATTTTCATGAACAGTAAGTCAGTCTCAATAGTGAAAGGACCCCCCTTTTTATTGCAACAACAATTAACTGGTAAGCGGTTTTATCTGCTGACTATTGGTTTTATGACATCGATAACACGAGTTTTTGTAATTTAAAAAAAATACTTTTTTTTGTAATTTTGTTTCCCTATGAAATCTTATCTCATTATCTTCGTTTTGGCAGTTAATATTGGCTTAAATAAGATGTCCGAATGATCATAGACAAAGTTTTTAGAGAAAAGATTCTCGTTTAAATGGCTTCGACACTTTCTTCTCAAATTTCTTCTGCATTATTTTGGTTTTTGCGTGTGTTTGTCGTTGTTTTCATAATCTTAGGACTTATTTTGATGCGCTATTGATAACATATTGATGGCAAACATCCATGTTTTCTTATCCAGGCATATGGTAGTGTATTTTTTTACTTCTGTTGGAAGCTCTTGATTTTAATGGCTGTTAAGACGTTAAAAATAAATTTTGTTTGAACATCAACCACTCCTAAATTTATTTCAGTGAACTGTAAAACAGTCTCAGCAATGACAGGATCTCCACTCTTTCTACTGCAACTAAAACGAATCTGGCTAGTGGTTTTATTTTCTATCTATTGGTTTTACGACTTCGATGCCACGAGTTTTCGTAATTTTTTAAAATTTTTTTTGATATTTTTTTGTAATTTTGGTTCACTTTGAAATTGTATCACATTATCCTATTATTGCGAGTTCTCAGGGGCTCAGAGAAGGCGTTCATTGGTCATAGATAGAGTTCTATTGAAAAATTTTTGGTTTGAATGGCTTCTTCACTTTCTTGCACTTTTCTACAGAATTTTTGGTTTTTGCCTGCTTTTGTTGCTGTTTTCATAATCATAAGACCTATTCTGATGTCCTATTGATGCCATAAAAACAACAAACAACCTTATCTCCTTATTGAGGCATAATTTCAAGTCTCTTTTGACTTCCGTTGAGAGGTATCGAAATTTATGGCTGTTAAGACCTTAAAAGATGTTTTTTGGACACTAACCATTATCAAACCTATTGTAAGTCAGTCTCAGTAATGACCGGACCCCCTTCCAATTAACTGCAAATAATATTATCTGGTAATATTATCTGGTTAAATATCTGCTAACTAATGGTTTTATGACTTCAATGCTACGAGTTTTCATAATTTCAATAAAATTTTCGGATTTGTTTTTGTAATTTTGACTCCTTTTGAAATCTTATCTCATTGTCTTAATATTGACATGATAGTTTCCACTGGCTTATAGAAGACGTCCAGTGGATCATAATTAAAATTTTCAGAAAAACGCTCATTGCTCAAAAGGCTTTGACACTTTCTTCTCACACTTTTTTTCTGAATATTTGGTTTTTGTTTTTTGTTGTTGTTTTTTGTAATCATTGTGATGTTCTTTTGATAACTTCTGCTTGACAAATATCCTTGGCTTCTCATTGAGGCATAACATAGCTTTTTTTTGTCTTCCGCTGAAAGCTAATGAGTTTAAAGTTGTTGATATAACGGTTTTTCTCAAAAATTTCGTGGTTTCATTATATTTGTTCATACTTGTTGATTTTTTGAAGTGATATTGTTAAAAAGAGAAGAAAACCATTGCTGATAAACTTTTATCTGAGATTAGAAAATTTTTACCAAAAAGTTTTTTTAATTGTCTTTGACATTTTTCTCGCTCATTTTTTTAAATTTGCTATTTTTGCCTTTTTTAGTTCTTCATGTAGTAGTAAAATGCTGACTGGTCTCATAGGCTTCTAATTGAGGATTGAATGAATGAAGTTAGAATTAAAGTTTACGGCATTGTTCGTTCTCAAACCTGTTTTTTACATTTCAGTTTTTGTTCTGTTCGTCAACTTGTAGTTTATTCTCATCATTGAGAGGTCCCATCCAAATCCTTGTATTTCAAAAATTAAAATGTCTACTGATATTATGTCGTATTATGCCATAAATCATGTTTTTTTTGTTGAGCAATATCCATTTTCATAAAATTTTGTGAGTAGTCAATGTATGTGTTTCTTTTCTCACATTCGCGGAAAAAATTTTTGTTTTTGCTTTTTTTGGCGTTCGTTTTTTTTTCTCGTAATCTTTTTATTGGCATATTTTGTGAGCGCTGTAATGAGGCGTGATATTATGCAATTCAATTAGTAGTTTGGTTCTGAAACAATTTTTTTTCAAACCTAGACATCTGTTTTTAATTATCTCATCATTAGGTTGACAATTAAGTCAAAAGTGTAGATGATCTCGGGTCGGAACAACATGTACAAACGCACATTAACGAGCATCCTTGTTTTAATTCAATATTACCCTTCACGCCACAAAATGATTTAATTTCGAGTGCCTTATCCGCAAAAGACGATAGAAAAACTTGAAGTTCTGGTCTCGTAAGGAAGTTTACTATCAATAAAATTCGAAATATATTTGAGAGCTATTTTCTTTAGAAAACTTTTCATATTTCTTTTGTTTTTTAAGTCACCTAGAGACCAGTCACTTTAAATATCGAAGTTCCGTTAATGACAAACTTTCTTTACAATACAGTCAAATGAAGCCCAATAAACAGAAAATTCGTTTTCAAGGAATCGCTAAAGTTTTTTTTGCTTCGACTCGTGTTTTTGTAATTTTAAATGAAATTTTGAATTTCTTTTTGATGTTTTATAAATTTTTGGAGATCTATGGCATAAACTTGTTGACTAAAAGTGCAATAAGTTTCGTGATGAGCACTAAATAAAGCTATCTTGTGTTTTGAGTGGAGAGCTAATGGCTGTTAAGTGTTTAAAAAAGAATTTTCGATTTTTTTAACTTTTCATCAATCTTAAACATAATTTTGAGAACTGTAATTCAAGTTCAGTAAAGGCAGGGTTGACTTTTCTACTGCAACTCCCTTCTTTTCTACTGTAACCAAAACTAATCTGTTTAGCGCTTTTATCTTCTACCTATTGGTTTTATGATGCGGGTTCCTTTTGATATATTATCATGTTATTCTAATATTGAGAGCTCCCATTGGCTTTTAGAGGACGTTCAATGGATCATAGATGAAGTTTTCAACTAAAAGGTTATGGTTTAAATGGCTTCGACACTTTCGTCTTGCTCTTTTCTCCTGAATTTTTGAACTTTGACTGTATTTTTTGTTGCTTTCACAGTTGATGACTTATTGTAACCTCTTATTGAAGACCTATGAAAAACAAATATCCTTGTTCTCCCATCGACGCGTATTTTAGCGTATTTATTAGCTTCCGTTGAAAGTTACTAAATTTAATGGCGTTGATACTACGTATTTTCTCAAAAATTTTGGGGTTTTAATGTATTTTTTGTACACATTTGTTGATTTTTTGAAGCAATATGCTTAAAAAAAGACGAATCCCATTACTGTTAAAAAGTTATTTCAATTTGGAAAAGTGTTTTTCTCAAAATGTCTTTTTAATTGCTTAGATACTTTTCTCGCTCAATTATTTTTTGAATTTGCTGCTTCCGCCTGTTTTTTTTTAAAATGTCTTAGGTAGCCGTAAAATGCTGATCGGTCTCATGAGATTGTGTTTGATGTTACCCGAAGCAGTCAGTTTATAGCGGACAGTCTCAAAGTTTATGATATTAAACTTTTTCAAATTTTTTTTTTAAACTTTTCAGTTTTTGTTGTTCTTTTCGTCAACTTGTAATTTATTCTCATCATTGAGAGGTCCCATCCAAATCCTTGTATTTCAAAAATTAAAATTTCTACTGATATCATGTTGTATTATGTCATAAGTGATGTTTTGTTTGTTGGACATTATGCGTTTTACTAAGAGTTTTGTGAGTGGTGTATTTTGTTTTTTTTTGTCTTCTTTTAGCACATTCGCGCAATAACAGATCCCATTTTTTTTAAATGTGGCCCAAATGAACTGATTTATTCTTTCATCATACATTTTGTTGAATTAATATAAATAAAAATTGAATAAAAATCCATATTATTCAGATAATAGCTAATGATTTTTGTGTTTTCGCAAAATCATGTTTTCGCAAATTGTTTGTAATTTTTTGAGTTTTTCTGCATTTTAGCCGTTTCTATGGCTTAGTCTAACCAAAATTAGGTCCTATTGGTTTCATAATGAAAATTAGTTAATTCATCAGGAATTATTTTGTTATAAGCTAAGGAATTTTAAGACTTTTGAAATCATTTGGTTTAAAAATTGTTGTTTGATTTTCGAATTTCGCCTCATTATTCCTTCTTTTTGTCGACTAGTTCCTTAGTCTCATTAAGCAAATTTCCATCGACTGTATAGCTAGGGAAAATTAAGTTTGTGTAGTTGAGGTTTTATCTGATTGCATTTTGACGTTGTTACTAGGTGATTTTAAATATAGATATTGAGTATTTGCCGTGAAAATGTTGTTTTTGCTTATTTTGTTGTTTGTTTTTTTGTAGTATTTTTTAATGCCAGATCTTATGAGCGCTGTAATGAGGCATGGCATTATGTAATTCAACTAATGATTAGGTTAAGTAACGATTTTTTTAAACTTCTATTTTTGTTATCTCTTCATTTGGTTGACAATTAAGTCAAAAATGTAGATGAGCTCGGGTCGGAACATCATGTGCAAACGCACATTAACGAGCATCCTTGTTGGGCTCTAAATGGTCAATTTTTCTACGCTACTTTGGCTAATTTTTTTTTTTAAATTGAGCAGTAAGAGAAGCAGATTTCTCGAGCTCTAAAATGAATTTACACACTACTTATATAAATCTTGCTACGCATACAACCATTGATTTCGAGGCAAGATATGAGAAAGAGAAAATTTGCAAGTTGTCGTTACACTCTGCAGTCAGTGTTACGATAGACTTCTATATAGATGCTATCAAATTAAAGTCGCCGCTAATTCTCTCTAACTCTCACGAGGTTAATATGTATTTTCGACAACAGTGAAAAATCGCAGTCCGTACCAAAAACCGGGTGTTAATTATTACTGGTCAAGTTCGAATTGTATGGAAAATCAGTACTTAAGCAGATAAATATTGATTTCACTTTTTGGCTGTTCAGACTTGGACCAAAACCGATTTTACTAAGTCAGATTGGCACCAATATTTTGAGCGAATTGTAAAGCGATAAAGGAAATCAGAAATTTGAAATTCTCCAGTGCGGATTTAGTCTTGCAGTTTGTTACGAGAGTATTCATGCTAGGCGAAACATCCCACATGTGACGTGGATTGGTAGTCTATGATCACAATCGAAAGTCAATTATGAATTTTCAATTTCACTAAAGTACGTAATTTATATTGTTTTTTTTTTTACAAATGTAGCTCTTCGACATCATTTCGAAACTATTGAGCTAAGGAAAAAAATGTTACGTTAAAGCACAAAAATCAATTTCAAAATCTCAACCAAGTAATTTTTAATTTAAATAATTTTTACACAAATTGAATCACGAATAAATAAAGTTGACATTTATAACGGATACTTTATTAAATGAAACCAATCAAAGGTTTGAATTATATAAACGTTAAAAAGCTGAAATTTGACATGTCGAATAATTCGATAAAGTTTGGTAATCTTTGAAAGAGTTATTTAAAGCGCGTTGTTCATGATGCCATTCAACCCTCATTGAATTTGGTTAACTATAATATCAGTTGAGCTGTCGTTTCTTATACTTTCCCAGGTTGAGGTCCCAGACGGAAAGTCGGTATATCCAGACCGTCCCAGACGGAAAGTGCCTATGTCCAGACTTTCGTGCGTTCACCAGACTCTTTCGTGCGTTCATCAGAACTTTTTAGCGTTCATGTCCAGACTTTTGTGCGTTTTTCCTTGTTTCCGGACAATGTAAATTTGAACGCACGACACCCCCGTCGTGCGTTCATCTGGGTCTGGACATATCGACTTTCGGTCTGGGACCACAACTTGGGTTATCTCGATCCCTTTAATGTTCTCACTTTAATGTTATCTTTAGTAAGTCTTTGTCTAAAATTCTCCGACAAAATGTTGCGACTATGCAGTCCAATTATTCTCCATGCACAAATCGGCAAAAAATATAAAGATATTAATGGTTTTCTTATTCATTTATAATTTAGTTATAACTGGTGTAATTTAGTTAGTTATAACTCGTCTTTAATTCGTTCATTATGAGAGTGAGGTGGTGTTACCATAGTGGCCAATTCTTCCCATACTTCATCATTAACAAGGTCAAGGTCACCCAATTTGATCACGGCTTTCGTGACGTCAGAATGTTCAGGGTTTTCGTTCACTTGAGTTCTGAAACAATTTTGCACCGTAATTTTTATGGTTGGGTCGTCTGATCATCTTTAAGTAAAAGGTTTAAAACAAATAATGATGTGAACCATTAAGGGGGGGGGGGGGTGGGGCTCTTAAAATATCGTTGCAAGGAGCAAAAGCTGGCACTGAAGACCCGGTTGTACGGTTGCGACTATAATGCAGAATCACACTGGATCGTATAATATTGAATTATGAATGGTTGGAACTGATGATAATTGTGCGACTAACAAGTTTCTAGTTGATGGAATGATTTACTTAGTTAAATATCTTTTTAATCAGTTAATCTTGGCTAATAAGTAGAACCTCAGAATATAAAAAAATCAAGCCACTGGCTAAACAAAGTTTGTTTTAAGGTCTTACTTCTTGTCATTGAGCATGAAAAAAAATGAATTAAACAGGCTGATACTGTTTCTAGGCCTAATGTTGAGAAATATTGAATTGGGTACTTTGAGTGGGTGAGCTTTGTCAAAAAAGTATGACGCAGATATGATCCAGTTCGGAACATCATTGTCCTTCCTCGAAAAACGACTATTGAAACTGACTACACATACCACAATTTTTGCATATATTTTTGCCTCCAATTTGTTTCTCCCTATGAGATTGAATTGGTGCACATAACGAAATCCCGCATTGTGTGATCTGTAGTCAACGCACTCTGGTTTGATATTGAAAAATTTAGTTTAGCAAGTAGTTAATCGGTTTATTTGCACGGCAGCGGGAGTACAAAGTGCTGGAATTACAAATGCAGACAGCAAAAACAGAAATACCCAGAGAGGTTCAAAAACTTTGAAACAGACAAGGTGACGTAAAGCGTTCGTTCTCATACGTAGGAGAGCAGTCGTTACACAAAATAAGAACGTAATCACAAATTATGCTCTTTTAAAATTAATTTTATGATCTTTTGTTCATTCAAGTCAATAAACAATAATTGTCAGAAAGTTAATCTAACTTAGCTTCGTACGTCGGAACTTTGCTTTAGTTAACTTTATCTGTTTTTTTCGTTAAACAGTTTTCACAGCATATTGATTTAACATTTATCTTTTCCTGATTTAACAGTTTTCTTTTTTAAACGTTTTGTTAATGTGATTTGTCATGTTTTTCAAATGTGGCCATTTTTTAATTGTCCCTGAACTTGCTTCGTGTGTCAGCAACTTTCCCATGCCTCATAAATTGTACAAACTAACATGATGCCATTTTAGTTTTTCGCATAAAATACCCTATATTATACTATTAGTGGCTATCATCTGCTGTTCGAGAACTTTTCTCGAGTTCATTGACGTAAACTGCCATGATGGCTGTTTATTTCAAAGATATAAAAATCAGACTAACTTGGCTCATGCGGGTTGTCACTTGATTATTGGCTCGTCACTTGAATACTTCTTTTCTCAGGTCTAATTTTTCATTGTTTTCAAGATCAAATTGCTCATAAATTTTCGGAGGCAATTATTTTATTATTTTGGCAATTTTTTTCTTAAGGTGAGGATAAGCCAACCTTTACTTGAACTCAGTAAAGAAAGTATACAATTAAGCTCTCTGTTGTATCTTGAAACCAGCACTTGAACAATTTACTGAATTTTTAATTTAATGAATCAAAAGTTTTGAACCGAAACTTAAACCCTGACAAATTGTGGTAGTCAAAATCAGGTGGCTATTCCCTACTCTAGAAAAAGCCAACTTAAAACAGAAGAAAGTAGTTTGTAATGTTACGCTAAACATAAACGACTAAACCTGTAACGTGTTTTATTCTGTATCTTCACAAACATCGCTTTTCAAAAGTACGGAACTGTCCGTATGTTAGGTTTCAAAACACAAAAAATTTTAGATTTATTGTATGATACTGATGAAACTTCGTGAGTGTGAATTAATGAACTGACTCTCTATCAATGTTCAACATGTGTGCTATATTGTGAAGACAATTTTGGTACATGAACATAGAAACTTCAAGGCTACTGAATTTTTTTGAGCTGTTCTAAGTTGGACTCTAGAAGGGCTGCCATTTATGCATAGAGCGTGTTCAAATAACTCTATCATGCTATCTCAAGAGTATCTTTTAGAGTATGACTTGGCAGAGTAAAGCCATTGTCTATTGTTTTCATGATTTTTTAATACACATTCCATTTATGCAAGTTTTCACTGATAATGAGAAAACTGGGATAAATTTTTGAAAATTTCAAAAATCGCTTTGAATTTTCGAGCAACTCACACAACTCTTCAATTATCTCGGCGTAGGTGACGCGCGGAAATCCAGGGTTAATTCAACAAATAAGAGTGCTCCCACAGTCCAACACCAGTTAAAAACCAGTCAACAACCAGTCTACAGCCAGTCTACAACAAGTCTACAGCCAGTTCCAGAACTTCAGCCAGTCTACAGCCAGTTTCAGAATTTCAAGCAGTTTACAGCGAGTTTCAGAATTTCAACATGTCTTTTATTTCAGATAGTCATGAAACCTCGCCTCTGCATATAAAAACTATAGCCGTATGCTCTGTAACTTGTCTTAAGCACGGCGACCGTTTCCAGATGTTTGGTGACCGCCGGCAACTGCTGTGATGTGTCTATGCCTTCGGAAGGTTCGAAATTTGACTGGATCCGGAGCACGTTAAAAGACTAGGAGAGATGGGAAATGTTCATTTATTATTCTGTAGATAGTAAATGTCAAAAATAGTTGATCAGTCGATCAGTAGTAGTAGTTCGAAAGGTGTGAGTGACATCGTCACAGTAGTCGCTGATGGTCGTCAAATCTCTAGAGTATGTCGCCGTGATTCAGAAAAGTTCACTGGAACTTGCCAAAAGTGTGTTAGAGCATGATCCGGACAGTATTCAACAAGATATCTCGCGAAGAATGTTAAACAAAAAAAATACTTAAACTGCAAATTTAAATATAATTTGTTATTTCCAGATCATTTTGAGGTGAATCATTTTGTTAAAAAATACATAATTGAGATTTCATGATTCATTGCTGATTTGTCTGGTACTATGATCCGGGAGCCCATTTGCGGGCCATGGTCATGCCTCAGAGGCCCGCGGGGCTCCATATGAGACTATAACGACCTCACAAATTATCGTGGCCGAAGTTCACTGTTAACATGGCGCTTATTTTTGTGGGAGGTTAGTTCCGTGGGGGTAATTTTCCGAGGTAGTTTATTTCTAGACAATCATCGAAAATCTTCCAAATTACTACCTCTGTTTTGGTGTCATTATTTTTTCGAACATCTCCTCTGGCGAGATGACTTCAGAAGGGTCTTCGATATCTCCCTCTTCATCTAGGTCTTTGTAATTCTCATTTGCCTCAATCACAAAGTGGTAGAACTGAAGAAACGCTAGCTGTCCAGTTTCACTCGCCACAAGTTTCAAGTATCTGAAAAAATCAAAGATATTAACACCAAAAAGTCACGGTCAAATTTGACCGAGCGTGAAACTAAATTCCGTTTTGCTACGATATTACATTGGAGTTACCAAATTTTAACTGAATTAGGATACATTCAAAAACCCAATTCAGAAAGTATTTTCTCGGAAACTAGTATACGAATATAGAGCCTATTTTTGCAGTTCATCGTGACCGAAATCCTCGAGGAAAGAATTCTGAACTCTGAATCAGCTTATGCATTCAGAGAGTCTCAACCAGATGCGACATTCGAACAGAGTCTGAATCAGTACTGATGTAAAGGAACCAAGTTCCTTTATATTTTATCTCCCCCCACACCCTCATTTTCCTCCCCCCACCTACACTTTCGTCCTCCAAAACCCTTTCATTTCATGATTTTCATTCCCCCAACCTATTTTCGGTGAAGCTTTTTATATGTTGATTTTATTGAAGAAGTCAGAAGTGGTTGACGTTCACTTTCAATATTATTTATAGTAAGGGATTTCCCGTTTTTGACCATAACTTGTGTGCCAATGGCGCGAATTATGATGTATTTATAGAGCTTGATTTGCTACCATAGTTGCGACTTTCAGAAATACAAATATTAATGAAAAGTTGTCTTGGTATGCAAGACTTAGGCCGAAGAGCATAAACATTTCTGGCGTATCCTAGGGTCAAAAAAGGACCTAGGAAACTTGCTCGACGCAGACTGGGGAATTTTTGATTTTATAGGGGGGAACTTAGACATTTGACACTTAGCACATTTTAAACTCTGGTTTTGATAACTTCACACTTTTTAATCAAAAACATCACAATCACAAATGATCCAACTGATTTTTAATCTGGCCCTAGAAGTGAAGATTGAGATGAGAGTTCTCCTGAAAAGGATGCTTGCGTGGGATGCCTAGTCACGACAGATGGGCTGGTCTTGCTTGCGGATTTGAATGTCTTCATTTCAAAGGCTGGATTTTAATAGGCGACTAGTTATCGTTGGATCAATATAGTATCTTTCCGCATTAGTTTTGAAAGGAGTAGGTCCTCCTCTAGGTGAAATTTAAAGCACCACCAACACACACATTAACTTAGGATTAGTTGCAAGGCCTGGTATGCCCTTGCTACCTTAAGGTTTATAGGAACGTGAAGTTATCCCCCCACCAGTGTCAGTAGACACACACAATAGTCAAAAGTTAACCACCACAGGTTAGGGTTCCTTCTGTCGCGCTCGAGAATCAAATAGGCAACCAGACAAACATCTAATTTATCTAAGTTTGCAAGAATTTCACTGATTAGTGGAAAAGTTTAACTCTATGCAACTTCTGATTTGCATCATATCTGTATTAAACATCACTTAGTGATAGCGACAAGCATAAACATAGCAATCAAACATTAAACAAAAGCATTAGCTAAGCACAGTAAGCAACAGCCTCATTTAAATAATAGGTTTAACATAACAAAAACTAGAATAGGGCTGTTACAAGGAAACATAGTGCAGTAACAGTGCAGTATAAACTTTGTAAAATAAGAAAAGTCTTCTAACACAATCAACATGCCAAACAAGTCCAAAGCATCATCAACAGCAAAGAACAGCCTCAAGCAACAACTTCAGCTGAAAGTGATAGAATGGAACGCAGTAAAAGACCTCTTCGAAGAACAAAGCAATAGTAACGAAGGTCTAAGCATACTACGTGAAACTTTGGAAATTTTGAGGTATCAAAAAGAGCAGTTGGACAGAAGTTGCAGTGAACTCATGAAGCTGCAGCTAACAGGTGAAGAGTTGACAACACTTGCTAATGAATTTGCTGAAAGAAACATAACCATGCTGAAATGCAAACAGAGAGCAAAAGCACACAGAACGGATGCAAGTGACACTGAATCTGCTTTCAACACAAACTTGAGAGACCGCTATGAGGAAACAATCAAAAAAGATTTGGATAAAGACTACATCACAACTGCAGACCACAGTTGCAGACACTCTGTTTGGTACCTTCCCCATCACCCAGTGATCAACAAACAGAAACCAGACAAAATCCGCAGAGTCACAAACGCTGCTTCCAAATATAAGGGACTCTCACTCAATGATGCCTTGCTGACAGGGCCGGATCTACTCTGCAACCTGCATGGCCTTCTTCTCCGCTTCAGACAGTACTCAGTGCCAATCACAGCGGACATCGAGGCAATGTTCATGCAGATTGGCATCCAACCAAAAGACCAAGACTATCTCCGTTTTCTCTGGACAGAGGATGGCAACGAAAAGATCTTCAAATACAATCGACTCATTTTTGGAGCCACATGCTCATCTTGTGCGATATTTGTTCTGCATAAGTGTGCAAATGACCACAAACAAGAACATCCAGAGGCCTACACATCAATCATGCAGCAGTTCTACATGGATGATTTCATGCAGACCTACCCTTCTGAAGAGGAGGCCCGCAGAAGCGCAGAGGAGATCAAAACTGTTTTACATACAGGAGGATTCAATCTGACGAAGTTCTTGAGCAACAGACCAGCCGCATTAGAAAACCTACTGGAAGAAGACAAGGCGGAAATGAAAGCCCAAAGAATCCTTGGTCAGATGTGGGACCCCAGAACTGACAAGTTGTTTGCAAAACCGAAGTTTCTCTACACAGGACAACAGATGACTCAAAGAAAGGTTCTTTCAATGGCAGCTTCTCTGTTCGATCCAATCGGACTGATATCACCCTTTGCCATCAGAATTAGATGCAGCCTCCAAAGAATCATTAAAGAGGGAAGAAACTGAGATCAACTTGTGTCAGAATGCTACCAACAGGAACTACAGGAGTGGATGGATGAGTTCGACAACATGACTTCAATTGAAATTCCTAGATGCTTGATTCCCAGCACCAATGGAACCCATCAACTTCACACTTTCACTGGTGCCTCAATGAGTGCAATTGCTGCCATAGTTTATGTGAGGACAACGAACGCCGATGGATCTTCCACATCCCGATATGTGATCAGTAAAACAAAAGTGGCACCGATCAAGCAGTTGAGCATTCCAAAACTGGAATTGGAAGCTGCAACACTTGGAGCAGAGCTAGCTGGGTTCTGTGAGAGCGAGATGACAACAATAAGTTCAAAACACTTTTGGACAGACAGCACCGCTACACTTGGTTGGATCCAATCCAAGCAAAGACAGAAAATGTACATTGCCAACAGATTAACCAAAATTCACGAGAATTCCAACCAAGAGAATTGGAGACACATCCCTGGAAAGATGAATCCCACTGACCATGGAATACAAGGCCTCACCCCATCAGACATACCAAAGCTGTGGCTCCAACCACCGGACTTTCTGAGCAAACGTCAAGACTCTTGGAAATTTGCCGAGGACAGTGATCCCCACATATGCGCCACACAAGCGACACAACTTCAGACGCCGGTCATTGAGGTTGACAAATTTTCAACATGGAGTCGACTGCTCAACTCTACTAGAATGGTGTTCCAGGCAATAAGACGCTTCAGGGCAAAAGTTCGAACTAGAAGACAAAACAAATCACCTGAGACATCCAAAACTAACATTTTTGCATCAGATGGGAACAGGGCAAAGAACTACCTCATCAAAATGTCCCAAAACGAGTCGTTCTCAGGAACAATTTCTGCACTGTTGAAGGGAGGCAATCTTGAGAAAGGAGACAAGCTGATGCCCTTCACACCCTTTCTAGATGAAGACGGACTCTTGAGGGTAGGAGGAAGACTCAGCAAGGCACCTCTAACCTACAATGCAAAACATCCGCTTCTTCTCCATAGCAGGAGCAAAATTGCAAGACTGTTGATTGAAAAGGCGCACCATGACTGTGGCCATCACGGTGTGGAACATGTGAAGGCTCACCTGCAACAGACTTTCTTGATGATTGGATTTGGAAAAGTGCTGCGAAGTCTGGGGAAATACTGTTTCATTTGCAGACGATGGAGGGCAGACAATCTGAGACCGAAGATGGCCGATCTTCCTGAATTCAGATTTCCAGATGCAAACAAGCAGTACCCTTTCGTCAACACAGGAATGGACATGTTTGGACCTTTCTACATTGAGGACAAGAGAGAGGGCACCCAGATGCACTACGTCTGCTTGTTCACATGCCTGGTCACCAGAGCTGTCCATCTAGAAGTATGCCATGACCTCTCAACTGATTGTCTTCTCATGACAATCCGCAGATTTGTCTCACGACGTGGATACCCTGACCTCATTGTGAGTGACAATGGCAAAAACTTCATTGGAGCCAACCAAGCAATGAAGTTAAAGTTCCAGAGAAGCAACAAGCCAGACATTGAGTACATCAGACTGCAATTGGCTCAACAGAACATTCAGTGGACTTTCAACCCTCCATTGGCACCACACTTCGGAGGAGTCTTGGAGAGGCTGATACAGACCGCGAAGAGGAGTCTACTAATAGTACTGGGCAGTCGGAAACTAACACTCTCAGTTTTCCAGACAGTTGTGGCAGAGGCCGAGGCAATTTTGAACTCCAGGCCATTAACTCATGTGGGCTGCAGCATCTCAGATGAGGGACCACTTACTCCGAATCACTTCCTCCTTCGCCGACCTCACATGTGTTTCAAACCTCCTGTGAACAGCAACCAGGACTTCTCCACTAAGGACTTCAAGTTGACGCAGACACTACTTGATCCCTACTGGAGCAGGTTGCTGAAGGAATATGTTCCTGAGCTCAACAAGAGAACGAAGTGGCAAAGATCACATGATGAGCTGGATGAAGGTGACATTGTGTGGGTGCTCAAGGAGTTCACACCCAGAGGCATCTGGCCTCTTGGGAAGATTGTGAAAGCACACAGAGGTTCAGACGGGATAGCCAGGAGATTCGACATCCAGACGGCTACAGGAATGGTACAAAGACCAGCAGTAACCCTAAGCCGTGTGTTCCCACAATCGTCAGGTGCGCCGGAGGGTGACTGAAACAAGTTCATCGAAACACACACACACTCACACACACACACACACAAAACTCAATGTCGGAAAAAAAAAACTTTTTGCTTTATTGTGATTACATTTTCATTTCAAATTCTTGCTTTTGTTGCCGGGAGTGTAAAGGAACCAAGTTCCTTTATATTTTATCTCCCCCCACACCCTCATTTTCCTCCCCCCACCTACACTTTCGTCCTCCAAAACCCTTTCATTTCATGATTTTCATTCCCCCAACCTATTTTCGTTGAAGCTTTTAATATGTTGATTTTATTGAAGAAGTCAGAAGTGGTTGACGTTCACTTTCAATATTATTTATAGTAAGGGATTTCCCGTTTTTGACCATAACTTGTGTGCCAATGGCGCGAATTATGATGTATTTATAGAGCTTGATTTGCTACCATAGTTGCGACTTTCAGAAATACAAATATTAATGAAAAGTTGTCTTGGTATGCAAGACTTAGGCCGAAGAGCATAAACAACTGATATGATGTGATCAGTGCTGATGCAGATCTGATTATTACGAGAAAAATTCTGATTCAGCACTGCATTAATGAGTTACAGCTACAGCATGTTATAATCCTGTTTTCGTGATTCGTATCCTGATGTTCTTCTTCTTCCGTTGAAAATTTTCCAAAGGTATCGTTCTGCCATATTGGTTATGATTTCTTCGGGTTTTTTTAGTCAAAATTACAGCTAACATAGGAAAACATACTAGTAATAATTGTCATCACATTTTTATGGACAGTAAAATTAAATATAATTTTAAATTAGGTGCTTGTCTTCTCACTTTTTCAGATTAGCAGGTGATATCATGTCTTCTCTGATTCGTTTGTCACCATCTACGTATGTCCAAAACACATCTGTGTCACTCAACTTCTGAGCACTTTCGATGTCATCTGAACTGGGAGCATCTTTGCAGTCTGAGAAGTCGGAACCATCACTGAAACAGTAAATAAGAAATCATTGGTCTGGGCGTTATTAATGTATACCATGTAAATTTGAACCCACTACGCCCCTCCCCACCGATACGTTTATTTCTGTCTGGAAATATCAACTTTCGGTCTGAGGTCTCTACCGGAATTGCTTGACCGAAAATACCATTAGTCTACTTGCGAATAGACTTAAGGCCGACTTTAACTTAGATGCTGGACTGTGTATGTATTTATAGACAAACTCAACTTATGTTAAAAGATATAGAATGTATGTTGACAGAGGCATAAATAGTTTAAAATTAAAGGCTAAGAAATTCTTTATGACTAATTTGAATTTACTAACAATACTCTGTTAAAAACGGCATGCTACAGCCCAGGTTACTGTACTCGCAAAACTTCGTAAGGCCGTAGTACGGCTTAGTATAAGTTTTGAATGAAAACCGTACTAAGATCTTGTAAAGTTGACTACGGTCCGTAGTACGGCCGTAATAAGTTTTCTAAGTTGCCCTAATAAGGCCGTATCAAGACCAATAAGGTACCGTACTAAGGCCATACCAATTTTACTTCACTTCTATGGTTTTATTTCACTTCTTTATGCTATTTTGAACAATTGTTGATGTCAATTGTATTTCGGATAGCTTAAGATTGCTTCTCCGATACATGCAAAAAATGTTCATTAGACGCCTCGCCCAATTAGACTGATGTTTTTTATCATCGGTTCCTGTATCGCACCTGTGACCCGCACCTTTGTGGAAACATTAATGACCATAAAAGGTAATTTAAACAACCGACCATGTTTACTGTCACATTAGCAATATGCCCTTAGCGTTGCGATTGATCACAAATTTTTCAAAATATTTCAGCCGGATGGTTATCTGTTCCTAAATTTTTTCCGCGCTTAGGACAATAGATAAAGGGCTCATTTTTCCTGTAGATTTGAAATGAAGTTCAAATTTGAAAATAATCATCTGCTAGAGAAAAATTTTGTAGCGAGCACCTTGCTACTTTTACTTTTACCGAAACGGAAACGATGTTGCCCGGGGTGAGGTCGTGCAAGTATGAACCACGTGATCCAGACACAATGATTCGAGGTAATACTATTTATGATTCGAAACGTCAGGATTATGACTTGAAAGACCGGGCCACAGTTGCGAAATACCAGATTTATTAATCGAATTAGCGGGTCATTGTCCAGAAATATCAGATTTATTAATCGAAACACCGGGTCATTAACTCCTTCCGGGTCCGTGTATTTAATCAACCGGAATGACACCCCCCAGACGACGTTTTGGCGAGTCATAATTCAAATACCTCACCCCGGGTGGTGATCTAACCTGTGTATCCAGTGGTACGCGATACTCCAGCTTCTGCTGTGGGCTCTGACTTGATGAAGATATCCCTGTGGTATGTAGAGACAGTCTCCTGCCCACAGAGTTGCCCACTTCCAAGGAGTTTTGCCCAATTTAGGGTTCTCGTAAACACTACAAAGTGAACATTGCGTATTAAGACAACATAATTCAAAACAATATGTGTGTTTGATATATAATGTCTTCTCAGGCCGTTTTTTTACAGCAAAAGTAAAGTTACGTTGGCACCGTATGCTTGTAATCAATACTTTAAAGCTTTCAAAACTCTTAAGTTTTCACTTCTGTCACCTTCATGTTATTGCAATATTCCAGATTTATTTGGAGTTTGGGAATTTTATTCCTAGTGTGATACCTGATGGTATATTTATTCATTTTATTTAATCATTGCAGTAAAATTTATTTGATGCCTTAAATTAGTTCAACTACTTTCACCTTCATTAATTTGTTCAATTTGTTTACCTTATGATTTCATTCCGTTGTCTGATAGTTTCCCGCTTCGTGATCAGACATGTCTGATCACGTATTCACGTTGTGCCCAAGTGGCTCCAATCTGTTTAATTCATTCCTCTTAATTTATGCAACTCAATTCAGTTTGCAAAACTGTCTCTTGTTCTCCCGCTCCGCAAGTAAGCGAAACAAAAGTTAAAGTAGATCTCGCTCCGCGAATCACTCATAAACATTCTGTCTGCATACTCGCAACGCGAATCACCACAGCAAAATAATAAAGTACGACATGGCGCAGTCAGCTACGAAAAGAACACCTCTTGGAATCGACCCTTTCTGGGACAAACCGACACCGGACCCACCACTTCGCTGGGAGAAGTGGAGAGTTCAATACAAATTAGCGCTCTTAGCCAAAGAGAATATCATCTTGGACACGCTACTCGGCCCGAAGCCTGAAATGGTGGAGCTACCCTTGGAACCCATCTATGAAGAGACGATTGTGGGTGTATCTGCACAATCAGAAGGGGAAAGGAACGCGCGCAACGCGCAACAAAAAATGAATTGGCAAAACAAATGCCAAAGACTCATCGAGATAGGCATAATGTGTGGTGACAAACCGTGGTCGTTGGCGGACCGAAAATCAGTATCTCTTCTCTACTTGAGTATTGGAATGGAGGGACGCCGTATCTTGAATTGTAAGAACCCGCATATTATGATAGATACACTATCAACTCTTAATTTCTGGAAAATCGTAGAAGAAGCATTCATCCGCCCGCGTAACATAACATTTGATAGACACGTCTTTCTGATCACAAAATAACTCAGGGGGGAAACTGTTGAACATTTCTACGGCAAACTAAAAGAACTGG
The DNA here is from genome assembly GCF_964194025.1 of Convolutriloba macropyga. Taxonomy (NCBI): domain Eukaryota; kingdom Metazoa; phylum Xenacoelomorpha; order Acoela; family Convolutidae; genus Convolutriloba; species Convolutriloba macropyga. The sequence continues at coordinate 31,005,249 of NC_134479.1, forward strand.
CAGAAAACTGCGACTTTGAGAACAAAGAAGAAACTCTGCTACGCGATGTGTTCATCACAAACCTGATCGACCCTGAGATCCAAAAAGAGCTACTAAAACAAACTGTGGAACCGCGTCAAGCATTGGATTTGGCAATCAACATGGAACTCGGAATGCAAAATCAACACCAAATTCAACAACATAACAAAATTGTTGTCCCGGCGAACGTAAAAGCCGTACAGTTCAATAACAATTCACGAAGACGGTATTGGCAGAACAACAACAACAATGCTGCAAGACAGAATAATAGATCAACACTCAACTGTTCCAACTGTGGTGGAGTTTGGCTCCCAAATCATCGCGAAAAATGCATCGCAAAAGGAAAGACGTGCAACAATTGCGGATTATTAAACCACTTTGCGAAAGTCTGCCGCAAACAACAAAAAACCATCAACTCAAAACAACAAGATCCCACGAAAAATATGGTTCGGGTGGTGGAAGAAGACCCACATCCAGAGGACTCAGTAAACTTTGTTCAACCGCCAAAACTCTATGAATCTGATTACAGCAGCGGCGAAGAGGACAACACAGTTGCCATGATTGATTCCACAGTAGAGAAAGTTGAACCCCTCAATATGCCACTCAAGATTGGAAACGTTAATACAACTCTACTCGTGGACTCCGGGAGTGCATGCAGTATATTGCATCATTCACTCGCGTCGCAAGTAGTTCAGAACAGCCCCCGCGCTTTCTGGATCCACGAATCGTCACCAGCACAACTACGAAATTTTTCTAACGAGCCAATACAGGTACTGGGAAAAATCCAAGCTCCTATCACAAGCAAAGGATGGGTATGCAACACAGCAGTCTTCACTGTTGTTGCTGACGGCTTAAAGTCCTTAATTGGTCGTGATTTGTTCGACCAACTTGGGCTTGCAGTAACGCAATCAACACTTCAAAAAGGTAATTCTGTCAATAATATTGCATCCTCGGAATTTAAAGAGCAAATAGCCACAAAATTCCCTGGTTTGGTATCACGCGTCGGACGATCAAAAAGTAATGTAGCAAAATCTAAATTTCACAAGAATTTCCAAGCTAGACACCAAAAAGGTAGACGAATTCCTATCAATCTCCAAGACAAAGTTAATACAGAACTTCGAAAATTATTAGCCGAAAAACATATCATAAAACTGTCGAGCTGCCCAGATAATTATTTCATTTCACCTATTGTGGTGACTGTTAAAAAAGACCAAACGATAAAGCTTGCATTGGATTCAAAAGTTTTGAATAAAGCTATCCACAAAAACAAATATCAAATGCCGAATATTGATACGCTCATTGAATCAATTTCTCAACAAATAAGCGCTCCCGCCTCGCAAAACACAACTTATTTTTCTACGATCGATCTGAAATACGCTTACAGTCAATTGAATTTAGATGTTAATACAGCTAATCATTGCAACTTAAATATAATTAGTGGTGATATGACTGGCACGTATAGATTTCAAACAGGATTTTACGGACTTACAGACATGCCAGCAGAATTTCAAAAAGCTATGGATTATTCTTTAATTGGATTGGAAAATACATATTGCTTTCTGGATGATATTTTAATTGTTAGCAAAGGGTCTTTGAATAATCACAAAAATTACGTCATGAAGTGCCTACAACGTTTAGATGATGAAAACCTTAGGATAAATTTACCTAAATGTCACTTTGGAAAACTAGAAATTGACTGGCTTGGGTATCATATATCACAAGAGGGTATCTCGCCTCTCGAATCTAAGACTGCGGCAATTTTGGCTCTTGATGCACCGAAAACATTAAAGAAACTCCGTTCATTTTTGGGATCCGTTCATTATATTGGGAAATTCATCCCAAATTTAGCCCAAATAAGCCACCCCCTTCATCCGCTATTGAGAAAGTCTTCCAAATTCATTTGGACGACTGAACATGAAAATTGTTTCCAAGAAATAAAAACCCGCATAGCGAACGCTACTGCTAATAGTCACTACAACCCGCAACTCGAAACACGCGTGAAATGCGACGCATCTCGGTCAGGTCTTGGTGCGGCACTCGAACAACTAACTGTAGATGGGTGGAAACCAATTGCGTTCGCGTCTAGATTTTTAAACTCATGTGAGGAGCGCTATAGCGTAAACGAACTTGAACTTTTGGGTGTAGTCTGGTCCACAGAATATTTCAAAAATTATCTCTATGGAAAACAATTTAAAGTAATTACTGATCACAGAGCACTTCTCTCAATTATGAAAGAACACCGATCTAATAAATCCTACAACAGTAGATTAACCCGATGGGTAGATCGTCTTCTCCCTTTTCAATTTGATATTGAACACCTTCCTGGGGCAAAAATGGTTTTGGTAGATTATATTTCTCGCAATCCATCTCAAAAAGCTAAAAAGATCTCCACATACGATGAAGAATTTATAGTCGCAAAGTTGAAACTAATCTCGAACTCAATTAACACATTAGAATTAAAATCTGAACACCCCACATCACGTTTACACCAGTTACTAACAAATCATACACTCGACCTGCAAACACACCTAAAAATGAGACACATATCTCCGCACACAAATTCACACCTAAATTTCAGTCCCTTAATAGCTCAATAAATTCAATTAGCACACGCGCTATGCAAGTATGCGAACATGTATTTAGTCATTCACTCGCTCCGCGAAATCATACCTCAAATAGTAGTTACCAATTAAACAATTTAAAATATGCACCACTCGCGTCTCAAAATCCACTTAGCACTCCTCTCGGTCTGCAAAACACCAGTAATAACAAACAATTAATCCAAATTAGGAATAAAGTGGCATACGCGCAGCACAAGCATCAAATTACTCAATTACAAATCCCGCCAATCGAATCACATTCCGAAAATAACTCAAAAAGTAACCACCCAGAATTCAAATCAGTGCTTTTTGCCCCTTGTCGATCTAGAATTCAGTTGCATTCTTCTACTCTCAAAAACTCAACTAAAACATCATCCATAATTAAAGATATCAATTTAATAGCTAACAGTATGCAGTCAAAGAAATGAATAACCAGAGTGCGATTCAATGATACATCCCGCGCAGCGGATCAACCCTCAACCAGTGAAAACGTCACGCGCACCGCGAGTACGCGACCTAATTCAACATCTACACCCCTCACAGCAAATCAACGCCCGCAAAACATTAGTATTCCGCCGACAACAAGCATGGCACACAACATAATCCCAACATCCCCTGCCCATTCTTCAAATGCTAGTACCCCGTTAACGCCGAGCCCGCACGTCCCCACGTTTGATTATATAGTATCAAAGATATTCAGTAAAACGCTCATCGCTTCCCTCACTAGCAAAGATGCCGTCTTAAAAGAAGTCAGGGATTGCATACTGACAAATAACGAAGCCCGATTAAAAGCCATCAACCCGTACATACATTCGTACTGGAGGGACCTTCACGTGCGCTCCGGGTGCGTATGCATAGACGAGACGGTAGCTATCCCCAACGTACTTCGCGAAGCACTCACAGATGATATTCATGCCAGCCATCCAGGTACATGGGGCTTGATTTGTATGGCAACACATTGCTGGTGGCCTTACATGCATCGGGAGCTAATAGTCAAGGCCACTGAGTGCAAACCGTGCACAGTAATTGGTAAGAATCTAAAATCCGTATTTCCCGCTAAGCAATTTACTCCTCATATACCATGTGTTGAACCTAATCAGGAAATTCAAATCGATTTTGGTGGACCAATTTTTGATGAAAAGAACAATGAAGTATATTTTTTGGCAGCAATTGATCGTTTTTCTAGATATCCAACTGCATATATGTATGAAAAAGCTAATGGACCAAATGTTCTAAAATTTTTGGACATGTACATCGAAACTCACGGAATTCCAAGATCTATCCGTTTAGACCAAGCTAAATGTTTAATTGGACATCAAGTAAAGACTTTTTGCAATAAAAACAACATTGAAATTATTGAAGCGCCTGTAAATGATCACCGTGCTATTGGGTTGGTGGAACGATTAATTCAAACAATTAAGAATAGACTCGCATGTATAAAAGAAGAGAATTTAGCTGCACACGCCTTTCATGTAAAGCATGCATTAAAGATAATCATTCACCAATTGCGAATATGTAAACAAAGAACAACAAAGATCTCGCCCTTCGAAGCACATTTTGGGAGAAAACCTAATACCCCGCTAAGCGTGATTGCAACTAAACCGAATTTGATGAATTTGTCGTATAAGGGTATCATAAATCACTATTTAGACGAAGAAACAGTGATGCCAGAGGAAATATTGCCCGATGACAAATGGATAAGTGGATACAGAAGCGACATCGAAGTTGAAAAGGTCATGACACGCGCCACAACGGAAGCGAGCGCAAGAGAGAGGGCGAGCACGGATTGCGAATCCAGATTTCTAAAAACAAAAGCAATCCGCCCCATTCCCCTAAAAGAACGATCGGTAGAGCTAAACTTGGCTCGCAAAATCCACGGCAAAAGACGATCCAAGAAGAAACTTGAAGGCCTCTATGAAGTTCTCGCCCCAGGATCACACATCTTAAAAGTAAGCCCGACTACATCGACCATCAAGGAGCCGGGCAAACAAATTGTTACCGTCCGCAATAGCGATATTGCCAAATTCGGCACCCATCAGGAGAGACAGACTCCATTAAAAGTATATGCCGACAGACGCGGGCCACGTGCTGGGGAGAAGGTCATTGAAGAGCTGATCCACAGCCACATTAAAGAATTCACCCGAAAGCAAAAGGGTGATAAAAAGATGAAACATAGGAAGAGAGAGCCGGGCAGCGGAGTCTCTTCACAGCGCTCAAACATTTCTCGCGCAATGCGGGGGCGCGTCCCAAAATTGCCAAACTTCGCTGCAATCCGAAACGCTCAACCTCCACTCGAGATCAGCGAACCGACTTCAAATGCGCCTACTGATCCACCCGCAACAGCATCTTCAAAACGATCTTCTGACCGTAATAGGCGAAGCCCGTCATATTATGGTTTCGAAACGTCATCTCCAGGATCAGACATCCTACCACCGCCTAAACAACCCCGACGAGCAGGTGATGTCGAAAATTTTGCACCACCTGTCACCGTTGTCGAATCGGTGCAACAAATCTTGGAAATACAACCGGAAGAGCAAAACGTGTCACCACAGATTGGTTCTGTCTCGCCTCCCGCGGTACGAAATGTACCTTTGCTAGAGACGGACACCCCGACATTGGCTAGATCTATGACTGCTCTTGATGCAGAGGAACAAGATTACGAAAATGAAGATAGGACCTTGTAAAACTCAAAAAACTGAAAAGACATTTTATATTGTATTAATCATCGTATTTTTAGTTATGATAACCAGCAAATATATTGATATTATCTATTTAACCGGGGACCTTGTATTAATTTGTAAATATTGTTATTATTAATTATATCTGAAAAATTGTATATTACAATTTTTCTCTTGCTGCGAAGGGTATGTGATACCTGATGGTATATTTATTCATTTTATTTAATCATTGCAGTAAAATTTATTTGATGCCTTAAATTAGTTCAATTACTTTCACCTTCATTAATTTGTTCAATTTGTTTACCTTATGATTTCATTCCGTTGTCTGATAGTTTCCCGCTTCGTGATCAGACATGTCTGATCACGTATTCACGTTGTGCCCAAGTGGCTCCAATCTGTTTAATTCATTCCTCCTAATTTATGCAACTCAATTCAGTTTGCAAAACTGTCTCTTGTTATCCCGCTCCGCAAGTAAGCGAAACAAAAGTTAAAGTAGATCTCGCTCCGCGAATCACTCATAAACATTCTGTCTGCATACTCGCAACGCGAATCACCACAGCAAAATAATAAAGTACGACACCTAGCATATCTAGGGTAAGATAAAACAGTATCAGAAATTGCGGAAACATTTAACTATTTTCTATTTAATCATTCGTTTTTATCTGATAAAATTTGATTCAAGTAACACAATTGCCGCCACTGCTTCATGATAAACGTATCTAAAACTGCAACTGAGACTTTTCAATGTGGGTGTAAATTCGACGCAGTGGAAAAATCTTTATGCCGAACTATTTTCTTTTTTTTTTAACGAAAATTCGCTTTTAAACGCCCAGAAAATTACTCTTAATTGGTAATCTCATTTAGGCCGAAATGACTTGTCTCGGACAAATATTAGAAACTAAAGAAGTTTTAACAATTTCGAACGCAAAAATTTCCCAAGCAGGTTTTTTTAGTTAACAAAAAACTCAAACTTGTTGAAAAGTTCTCACCTCTTTTCGAGGCTTTGCCCGGAGTTTGATGACAAAGCAAATCAGCGCTGAATCAGTTTAGAGGCATTCTATGTTTTCTTGATGGCCAGTATTCTATTCATGTCAGAATTTACATTGGCTGGGTCTCGATTTTCGAGTAAAAATTACTGCGTGAAAAATAATTTGTTCAGCTTAACTCCCACCAATAACGTTTTCTTTACATGCAATTCAAACTTCTGCGTCGTACTTGAAACATTTAGTTTGCTTGGTAAGCTTTAACCACAAAGCGAAATAGGCTTCGTGGTAATCCAGTTTAAGAATAATGAGCGCGAACACTGCTATAGTAATTACCAGTTGCCAGCATAAGCATGATATTATGCTGCTCAGATTAAACGTTAGAGCACAAGTAATTTCAAGATTATAAAGAATAAGTTTAGCCTGGGCGAACTCTATGACCTCAATATAATCATAATAAAGAAAACTGCCCATGAAAAACCTAAAATATTCTGGAGATGGAATGTTTCCGAACTGAATTGAGTTTTTAATATTGAAATGTGCTGGTTCATCGCTGAAATGCTCCAAGATTCAGAGGTGGGAATTCAGTTATAGAACGTTCTCAATTTTAGTTTAGAAGACAAGTCATATCACTTTAATTGATCTAAAATTGGCCTTTCAAAACATAGAGGAATTTGATCACATTTTATTAAAATAAAATTAGATCACTAAATTATCAGTAACTTTTGCGAAAATATAAATTCGTGTGAACTACGGGCTGTGGACATGAAACAAAATGTTCATTGGGCGATGAGAAAAGAGGAAATTTAATTTTCAGTTCTCTTCGTTATTGTTGCTATCGCGTTGACCAATTCATATAACAGTTTTCAGTTATATTAATTGAGTTTCCTGATTTCTAATAATACAGTCAAAATTTCTAAAGGATATTTTTTCAAACAAACAAAGTTTCCGTTTGCGCTTCAATCCGATTATTCCAAAGTTTCAGCACGAAAAACAAATTATTTGTTAATAGAAAAATTATTTGAAAAGGCCAAATTTGGAAATTTAAGGAGGGTTGAAAAATCATTCTCTAGGTACTGGTTCCATTTTAAATTAAATTTTATTTGAATGCAACTTCATTGAAGAATTTCTCGCTATATCAAATATCAAATGAAGAATTCTAAAATTTCGAAAAATGCTTCACAACTTTGTTGCCTCAGTTCTACCAGGTTCTTTTGCTAAACCCTACTAGTATTTAGCTAATAAAGAACTTATTTGAACTAATGAGATTTCCGCGATATTTTGTCATGTTCTCAAACTCTCAAAATTGAGAACGTGAAGACAACTGAAAGGCACATATTTGACAAAAAGAATTTTTTCGATTCAAATTATTTTACAGCTTCGATTTGTTGAGCTGACTTAAACAGAAAGTAGCTTATTATTACCAGAATAGCTTATTATGACAGAAAATAGCAATTATTATGACGTTGAACGAGTATCGTTATTGATTAAGAGCACACTGAATCTGCCAACAGTAACTTGGCAAATACAATTGAAAATATGAACTTGAGACGTTTGTTTTTATTCCAAACTGTTTGGTTTTGAGGTCTGGGAAAATTATATGTGAACGCGCGCACATCACCGATCTTACCTGTTGGCTCCGATTTATCGCTTGTGAAAAAGCAATTTCTTTACTATAAAGTTCATATAATTTTCGTACAACGTGATAAATATTCCGACAACCCTCTAATAAATTTTTTACTCAAATCCTTTTTTTTCACCTCATTTAAACGAAAGAGCTGAACAAGCAGTCTTAACACTCAAATTGCATTCTAGTTACATGTTTTTTTTTCAAATTTGACTGACCTGAGGATCTCTGGGTTCCAAGGACAGAACCCTGCTCCCGACCCCTTAAACGTCTCCTGTAGTTTAAACACGTCTCTGTATTGGGGATCATACAGCACAAAGTCTTTTCTTCCGTCCATCAGACAATGTAGTTGCGCCTCACCTTAAAAAACAATTCGGATGAACTAATGAAATTTACGTTACTCAAAAGTCTACTTCACTAATGGTGAAATGTGAAAAGATTTGATCTGCTTTGCCTATTCACAGTAATTTTGAGGATTTTGGTTATCTCGCATGATAAAATGTAGGTTTTTGGTCTGTTATATTGGTCTTAAAGACTTGACAAGAGGTGTCGATAAAATTCATATCAAAATAACACGGCGCAGAAGCAACTTGAATGGCCTTGATGGGTTTAAGGTACAATAATCAGCTTAACATTAATCGATCTTTTCTTTTTTGTTTCAAAGACAAAATACTTTTGATGAAAGCAAAACCATTACGTCATTTTTTTTCAGCTACACAATTCAACGCTCTGTAAACAAGTAGGGTCGGTACTATTGCGTTCGCGGTATTAAGCGATTTTCCTACCATAAAAATATTAGAAAAAAAATTAAAAAATAAATTACTACATTCAACATAGTAATTCACCTACATTTTAAATTCTTGGCCATCATAGGTCAGTGCAATGGGTCCGCTTTTTTTCTTATAAAGACAATTAGACCCGGATTGAGAAATTTTCCAAAAATTATGTAAGAAATGCGCTGATTTTTCGAAAAATAGTTGCGGAAAAACCTTACATGATAATGCGCTGGAATGCGCTGAAACTTTGCAAGAAATGCGGCGAAAACCACTGAATATTAAATAAAAACTTAGCTGTGACCGAGACTCAAACCCTGTTTTCCTGTGCCGTAGCCATCACTTAATTTACTGCATAACTGATTCCAGAAACTATTCGCATTTAATTTGATTTTATATTAATAAACAGTTGAGTAGAAATGCAAGAAATTTATGTAAGAAATGCATTGAAACTTCAACGCATTTATTACTTAATTAAAGCACATTTCTTACAAAACCTTAATCATTTTTGTAAGACCAATTTAAATGGTACAAAATTCATGAATTGTAAGAACATGGAAGGCAATTTTGAAAAATCTGTGATTTTCAGCACATTTCATTCCGATTGGTTATGCTGTAAGATCTTACAAGATTTTGACAGAATATTACAAGGGGATGCGTTGTCTTACAAGATATTTTGACAAAATCTTACAAGATAAACATTTGTCTTACAAGTATCTTACAAGATAACCAATCGTCTCACAAGAATCTTACAAGATAATCGTTCGTCTTAATACAATCTTTCAGGATAACCGTGCAATTCTTAAAAAATAATGCGCTGTCAACTCGACCCCGGGTGTTGTGAATTTTTTTAAAATGAAATTTTAACGGTTAAAAAATGATACCTTGTCTTTCCAAAAAAGCAGGCTAAAGTAGAAAAATTCATGCTCGCAGGAAGCAGGAGAAAAAAAGGAACTTTTCTCCATTTTTGTTAAATTGTCTGACGTTTTCTAGAACCTTGTTTACTAACCTGCTAAATGCACTCAATTTCAAATGGAGACAGAGTAAGTTGTCAAATAAAAAAATTAAAACAGGTAAAAACAACAAATAAAGAGGAACATAAAAATTAGCGCAATTATTCGATAGAAACACTCAAATTCTTTGCAGGAAAAGCAGTTTCAAACACTTCGTAGAAATAGATATTTATGACACTTTTCTTTCAAACGTTTTTACCATACATCTCAAACCTATTGAATGTATTTAGAGTGAGCCAAATTTAAACCAATTGATAGTTCTATATTTCCACAGAACATATAGTTTTTCTGCATTTTAAGTAGCCATTTGAGTTCTCATTGGCTCGAAAGCCAAAAAGTTTTTGATAAATTTATAATCTCCTCAGAAACTCAAAAAAGTGCAAATGACTGTTCAACGATCGATTCTGTTTATCAAGTGATTTCCAATAATACATTTTTTGTATCTCACTACAAAGAAATCAATCGACCAAAAAAAGCCAACAAAAAAGTAGGAATGGTATAGTCCCTAACCCGCAACAAATTTGTCGAGTTAGAACAACAAAAAACTATTGTATTGCTTTCCAATACTAACTATCATAGTGGAGTCTAGATGGTGTGAAGCCACTGCTAGCCCATAGGACCACCTCAACCAGGGTGTCGCGCATGGGTCCACAGCTGACCATTGGCAAAATTGGGACATCTTTTTCAAGCTCTTTCAACACTGTACTCCTGAAAACCACTCGTACATTTAATAAAACTAACGATGCTCAGAGATAGTAGAAATTGCTTTAAAAAATCAAAGTTGAATAACAAAAAGTTTATTGTTTGATTCATAATTCCAGGTCTCGACTAGGGTATATTTAAAGAATAAGATCGATCTACTGGTTAGAAATAAAAAAATATATTTCTCATAAGACTATAATTGTCCTTGTCAGTCCATAACTGCCCAATTTATACACAAATTGCAGCCATAAGAACTGCATAAGATAGTTATTTTTCTGAAATGTTCAAAAACAAACACAAATAAGGAAAATTGTTTGGATATCATGTGAGGCTGAATGGATTTAGTCTCAGCATTAAAGATTGCTCCTGAAACAAAATATATTTAAAACGCTGAGAGAAGCGTTGAAAAACTCGCGAACTCAAGGTTAGCAAACGTGAAAGCACGGTGCAAATTATGTTACAAATATATATAATTTGTCAGAAATAACTCATTGTTGATAGTTACAATTAAGACAGAGCATAGTAAGGTTAATGCATAATAAATTCCAATGCGCCAAGGAAATAGAATATATCTATTTTGATCTTGAGTGGTTTGAGTTTGTAGGAGTTGGGGAATCCTAACTTAATATTTAAATACGCCTTTCCCTTTAAAACAATAGGTATGTATTTCTTTTACTGTAATGGAAGCATATAGAGAAATCATTTGTAATAAAGACAATCAACAAAGCTTATGAAACTAAAACGTGGTTACATACAAATCATGACTTCTACATTTCCGATTTCATTTTGAACGCTTTGACTTTTTCTTATATGATTATACTTGATATAATGACCTCTAAATACTGCTGTATCCTATATATCTCCCCCTCCTATATAGGATACAGCAGTATTTAGAGGTCATTATATCAAGTATAATCATATAAGAAAATATCAAAGCGTTCAAAATGAAATCTGAAATGTAGAAGTCATGGTTTGTATGTAACCACGTTTTAACTTGATAAGCTTTGTTGATTGTCTTTATTACAGTTGATTTCTCTATAAGTTCTCGAGTGGTTTTTCTCAGCGCTTGACTACTTGATTCGAACGGAATTGTTCTCAATAAAAAATTAAGCCTCAAATATGGTTCGCAACTGTTGCAATAAATTTTTTGGAAAATGCAACGAAATTGAATTCATTATAAAAAAAATTAAAACAATAAATTTGAAACTGGCAATTTAGACTGAACAAAACAAAAAATACGTCAGTTTATGGAGTGGTTGCGAACCCCAGAGGGCCACTGTACATAGCCATGACCCCTATGGCATGTAATTGGAAGAACGCGGGTCGGTTAGCCAGTGAAAATCTGTAATAATGCTCCCTAGGAATTTTTTGTTATCTTACTTGACCCCTTTTTCAAATTTTGGCTCTCAAGCCTATTGCTATGCTTGACCATAAACAATGTTTTGCAGATCTTTTTTTTAAAAAACAATTTGATCAGTCATATACCACCCAAAACACAAGTTGAGCCAAATGTAATGATCAGAACATAAGAGATATCTGTTTTTGGATCTTTTCAACAATTACCCCCCTAGCAGAGGGGCTGGCAACAATTGAATTCAGTTAAACTAGCACTTGATCGGTTTATTTACTTCGTCTTGAGAAGTGGATAAACCAATTAAACTCGAGCATTTAGCGGGATCAATTAATTTGACCGCCAATAACGACAGTTTTTAGTGAAAGTTCGTGTAATTGTACAACGAACATAACAAAAAAAAATTTATGCCTATTTTGTATAATAATGAGTTTTGTTTTTTGAACACAAAAAGTTAGAGTTTTCAGGACGTAAAACTAAATGTGAGGTCAATTTACTTCGGATTAAACATAAGGAAGTAAAAGATGGTTTTACTTGTAAAAGCCGAATCAAAACTGCTATAATCATCAAAAAAACCGTTGCTGTTTGGAACAGTAGTTTTTGCAAATAGCAATTTTTCTCCTGCCAAACTGGTTAAATTGATGTACTTTTGTACCATTCAAACATCAAATTAGCAGGCTCATGCGCAGACAAGGGTCAGCAAGCAACCCATCACCAATGCATACGCATACCTTCAAAAAATTTATAGAAAAAATCTTTTTACTCTTGGCGGACCTGGAGTTGTTATTCTTATCGACGAATTTTGTTTTTCCCACAAATCGAATTATTATCAAAGAAGAGAGCCCCAGCACTCAGTTTGCTTTTTTGGCATTGTAGGTTCGAGTTACTAATCCGTTATCGGATACATGGAATTTGTAAAGGAAAGAAATACTGAAGCCATGCTTCCAATTATTCGGGCAGTTGGTGATTGCAAACCTATAATTCATTCCCATGAACGGAGACCCTACAGTACTCTGCAGCGTTCAGGGTTCAAACACCGTCCTGCCAACGGTTTCCTCAACTTCGTGCAACCGGTTACTGGAATTTACACAAAAAATAAAGATTCTTACTGAAATGTCACGCAAGCAGGCGTCAGGAAAATATGGGGCTGTCATCAAAACATGCTTCCTTGGTACATAAAGGAATTTGTATGGAAAGATAGTTGTGCAAGAAGCCATAACTGTTTGAATAATATCTGCCTATATTCACTCATTTTAACGTATTCAATAATTAAATCACCTTTCGCATTCTTTTATCGAGGGATGGGTGACTTGTCGACTAGGTACCAAGAAGGAAGCAACTGTTGAAGAGATTCCTGTTTTCCTCTTTTATGAAGCTTTGAGAGGGAATAACAATGGTTTTTTTCGAAAAAAGGTTATTGGATAATTTTTGCCATAATAGGCAAAGAAATTTTTATGCAAATCTGTCGGCAAATTTTTGGCGCAAAAAATTCTTAATTGTATTGATGAGATAGAAAATGGTAGGTTTACTCAATCTGAAAAACTAATATCTAATTTTCGTGTTTTGAACCTGCAACTTACCAAAAAAGGAAAAACTTTGTCCATTTAATGGTTTGCGCTTTCATATGAATCTGTGATGGGACTATGGTGCACTTATGATCAGAGGGCACTAACGGAAAAAGCTGTGATAAGCTGTAGTTTTTTTTTCGGATTATCTTGTTCCAGACTAAAATATTCTTTGGTCAGACCTTCCTGACGAAAATGATCTCTCATCTGGCTAAAATTGAGAGCATTATCTACACTGTACTTCGCTCCAGTATGAAACCAGGTGCTGTAATTTTTGTCTGGGCCCCCGTGTGCTGTGAAGTTGGACCTGATCAGAAGTGATTTGCGTCCGGGAGCTCAAGCGGGGTTAAGCATGAACCATGCAAGATCACACACTGTACTTGAACATTAGTTAAAACACTCACGTGCACATTTTAAAATGCTTATATAAAGTGCACATTATAAAATTATTATTATTATTTTAAAATGCCGAAAGTATGCAGTGCCAGAACTCAAAATGTCAGAACTTGCTCCTTAGACAGAAGCTAAATTTGACTGACTTTCGTCATTTTAAAACGTGCGCGTTTTGTGTTTTAAGCATGGTTAAGTGACTCTGCAGAAGTCACTTCGAAATTCTGACTTATTATCTCGAACCGCTTAGCGTTTCTCGATGAACGCCAGAAGTTCTCAGTGACTTCAAGCAGAGTCACTTAACCATTACGGAACTAGCCTGATGAATATTTCCTTGTGATGATAATTCCTGATAAAGTGTCTCATTGTGACCTTAGCCTTCTGCTTTGACTTGTCAGCCAGAAACTTCTCAACTGAGACGTTCTTCTTCCCCAAATCCCCACTCTCCATCATCTTATCATCCCAGGTTGTCATGGCAACGCTTTTGTTCATCACGTCCTTAATTTGCACAAAGCGTTAACACTTTAACCGAAAAACGAAAAATTAGAAAAACAGACGTATTGTTTCACGGCTTAAAAAATAAGGGAGTTTTTCTTAGGGGGCTGTTTTTCGGTATATATCGCACGCCCCTTGGCTCACGTGCTATTTTTTTTACATTGCAGCGTGCTATCTAACAACACATAATTTCTAAGTGGGGGTCATAAAAGCAATGATGGAGGGGGGGGGGGGGGGGTGCGTAAGGATCAGAATAGATCCGTTTTCCAAGTGAACAGAATCAGATTCTGAATAGCGTTGTTACAAATTATAATTATAACACCCAGTTACAAATTATAATTCATATAACAACTTACTATATGAAAAATAGGAAATGAATGATAGCGAGGTGTAAAATAGAGTAGTTACTTGAAATAGACATGGAATCTGTGCTTTGATGCAAGTCTCGTGGAATTCTTCAGCCGACAGACTTTTTTCAAACTCTTTTGCTTTTCCTTCTGATTTCTTCTGGTAACCAAAGGGTCTAAAAGCAGAAGCTTTAATAAAATTTTATCCACACAAGCAAAACCTTATTTGGACATTTTTCGCATTTATACGTACGAAAATTGTTTGTTAAATCTCAGAAGGTTAGATTTTGACATGCAAAAAGCTTTGTCAATTTTCTAGACAATTGAAGACGATTGTCTTGGACTTGAGCCCGTGGGATTTGATATGAAACCAAAACAATCAAAAAAAATTATTACGACCGAATTTAAATTTCAAACGGGTTTATTTCAGTGGGTTTTTTCCGTGAGTTTTTTCTCAATAAAGTTAACAATGACTCACTGAAAAAGCAATAAATTATCGGAAGTTTGTGTCTTTTCCTGCATCATATCGTTTTTCTTGTACTTGGTACTTGTCTCAATCTAACGGTAAAAACTGTTGAAGGAGCACAAAAAAAGTTATAGCAAAATTAACACCAGAACTGATTCTTTGTACAGAAGAAATTTTGAGCAATTGAACTGCCTGAGAGCTTTTATTCTAGAGCTTTATATACACTGTTTCTGTTTCATATATCCGAGAAAACTTAATTTGAATTTTTTTATGTAAATTATTTATAAATTTTTAAAGTAATTTTTTTTCTAACATTTCCATTATAGGTCTTAGGGAAAGTTGCCAAAAATGCTATTTAAAAACCTAAATTATATAGCATAAAAATATTTTAAAAATTTATGAGCAGTTGTAATTAATATTGATAATTAAAATCGATTCCATTGAAAATGAGAGCTACGTTGAGCGTACCTATGGCAAAGACAAATTCAAAAATGATAGCGTTTTGGGATTAAAACTCGGATCAACTGGTTAAATTGACACTATTTTTAAAAAATTGCACTTAAAGCCGAGGTTTGTGTTTTTTTTTCTTTTTTATACCATTTTGTAGCAACTCGAAGGGTAACGAAAGCTTTCAACAGTGATAAAAAAATACGTTTAAGATTGAATTTTGGTCCTCGTAGTCTGCTTTATGCAGTTCTGATCAATTCTAGCTGCTAATCGTTTAAATAGGTAAGACATAGAAGCGTGATTAATCCACAAATGTAATTTTTCTCATTCAATCTCAACTACTTTAGGCATAGGCCAAATTTGAAAGCAAACAGCTATTGTAATTAAATAAATTTTTTGCTATGCATTGGACTTTTACCGGCAGAAAATGTATTTTTAAGTCCGAGAGAAGGATTCCTGCAGACTGCGAAAAGAGCTTTCAGAGTACAATTTAGAGATTTAGGAACGTAGACGAACTCCGATGCTCATCTCGCAAGATCTTTTTGCAAAAGACGTCAAAAAAGTTTGCAAAAGACCTCATGTGCCTTCCAGCTAAAGATATAAAACGTTTCGTTCAACAGTTTAATCATTAAATTAGACATTTCTGTGGCTCTAATAAATTTGAATCATTATTAGGTAGCAGGTACCACACCAACTAACTTCAATTTGAACGAATATAATTCATAGATCAAGATTAAGATTCGGATTGCAGAGACTAAAAATGCTGAAAACTTTGTTGTTGAAGTCAAAAATTTCGCAGCTTTTTTGTAAGAGAAATCTAAATCACCATCTTGATTGATGAATTAGATTTGTTTTAAAAAAGTAAAAATAGCATTGTCTTCATTGTTTTTTCTCATATCTCGTTCTCATATCCCAGAACCCAAAAGTAAAGAAACTCTACAAAGCAATTACAATTTTTTGAGGACTTTACAGTTAAAATCCGGGACAATACGTAGTTTGGTAGGCATTCAGTGGAAAAACTCAGATGTGAGGATTAATCACGCTTCTTCTCCTAAATATGAAATGTTTAGTTTTGGCTAAAAAATAGGCATCCGCATAGAGTCTTTTTTGTATACTTAGATTTTCCGAGTAGATATGAGAGTACATTAGGGTAGATAGTTTGACTATTTGTTACTGATGACTACAAAATCTCCTTAAAAAGTGATTGAAGCCTAATTTAGCAACATATCTCAACTAAAATCTGCATATGCTTCACCAAGAACAGAAAATTTACCCTCCGCACCTGCCCCGCATTTTTTAAATTAAGTTTTATATACCATCTCTGCTATCTTCCTCTGAGCACTGAAAAGAGGGTAAAAGAATAAACTATGGAATTAGTAAATAACAAAGAGATCGAAATTGTTACTAAAACCTTTAAGTATCTCTTATACGAGATCAAAGCTATCAAAATGCTCAGCAGCTCATTTTCATGGTTTCAAAAGAAAACCTAACCTCAATTCAGTTGTTACCGACAGAAAGTCAGCAAAATCAACTAAGTGCATTAAGTATGATAGAGAAGTTCATAATTATATAAATCTGAACAGCTGAAGCAATTATTGATTGCGCAATTTAAACTATGATTCATTCATTCCAACCACTTGATTTGTTTTTCAATCAGCTGAGGGGGTTATGGATGGTGTTAAACTTAACAATATAAAATTTTAGACACATTTATTAGTTTTGACCTCGAATTGTACATTTTTTGACTTTCTTTCAAGGTCCCAGGTTGGCCATATTAGGCATATATTTACAAAATTACAGAGACTTATCATGTTCTTTATAAAAATTACAGAACCTATTAGGGCTAAGTAAAGCAAGATGCAATTCTCTACGGCATCGTACATATTATTTGCCTGATTTGCCCTCTAAAAATTATTTTTACAAAAGACTATCCTTGAAACAATAAAGTTGTCACATCGTTAGTAGAAATTTTTTGTGTTGACAAAGTGAACTTATATCGTGTAAGATCTTATCAGACCTAATAAAAATTTTTATCGTGTGTGATGAATTGTCTTACAAAGTCTTAGTTAGGCGACGCATAATCTTAGTTATAAGTGTTTGTAAGACACTTCTGTAAGAAATTTGGGATCTTCTCCGTTTGTGCCCCCCCCCCCAGCTTAGTGGGTGCTTATTATTAGCACCCCCAAGACGGACGTGCCATATTTTACCATAAGGATTTACTATGTAATGGCACGTGCTCTGTAACGGGGGGCACATAACGTACTGGAGGGGGGAAAGGGGCAACAACGGAAAAGATTCGAAATTTGTAGGATCTTACACGATAAAAGTTCTCAAATGTCTTAGGGGGCGGGGGGGGGGGCACAATTGTTTCATGAACAGCTGAAAATTTGTTAATTTTTTTCTAATTGCACTAGAATTTTGAAGATTTTGACAGATACTTGGCTATTCGCTTATTCACGACACTTAATCTTGCTTTGGCCTTATTGTAGTAACTTATAGAAATCATAGAACTGCCGTAGCAGGATGCCGTAGTAAACTTAAAAAGACGTTAGCATTATTATTCGAAGACTTACTTATACGGCTCCCTACTAGGGGATTAGTCTGTTTACGCTGTTAACTGATCAACCAGGGCTATAATGCGGAAGGGATTCAAAGCTAGCTAACCTCAAATGACCGTCAGGTATCCGTCCATTTTCATGTTTCATGATAATTGGGGGCCATCTGTGTTTCATACTTTGATCTTTCGGGAACTTAACATCCCCCAAAACAGAGTTCAACTGAAGTAACACTGCTAAAAGTGTGAACAAAGTGAAAGCTAAGGACATTTTTCGGGTCGTGGTGGTCGGTAAAATAATTGGACAGGAATCTAAAACTTTTCCAGTTATTCAATATACAAATAGCGCGTCTTATTTTATATTTAATTGACAAGTTTGTGATCGATGATAGCAGGCTTTGCCTCAATGACTATCGCTGAAAAATTGCTTTAACGATACGTTTCAAGCTGATCAATTCCTGTGATATCAGGGCCGTAAATGAACAATCAACTTTCAATTCATGCAAATTTTGGCGCGCATTTGCTGTTAAATGACCGACTTAAATCTGAACAGTCACTTTCAATACAAATAATCTGAGCGAAACATTAAATATTTTTTTAAAAAAATAACTTGTTTATAACTGCTGTCGATGACGTGGCAAAAAGAAAAAAAGATAAGCGAAATATCAGAAAAAAAGATATTTGTCACAGGCTGAAATAAAATTGCCACAAGACTGAAATTGATCTTGAGATAGAAGTAAAGCTTTGGAAAAAAACAGTCCGCGCAAGAAGTAAACAGGGATAATTTATGCCTCTTCCAGTGCTGGCATATAAAATGGACAAACTTGAATTAGATTTCGTTGTTTTTTAATAATGTTACAAAAGTAAATGCTGACAAAATCTTAATTTTCAAGTATAGTTTTAACTGCTACTTGTGGAACCAACACACAAACTGTGGTTATCGATTTCAGATCCTTTTAAAAGAGAAAGCTATTTATAAATCACTTCTAATGACGTTTATTGAAAAGCGTTACAAAGACTTCCATGATAAAGCAATAAGATGCTGGATAAAAGATTCATTTTCATATAGTTATCATCATCGCGATTATCGTTATATTTCAAGTGATGCAGTTTGCATATGAATGAATGTTTATTTCTGTATGTGCCACATGGCATATTCAACACTTGTGCGCAAAAAAATCTCGCCGATACGCGTAATTTTCTGTATTTGGAGATATTTTGGAAGACTTTAAGCTTATTTTCCTGTGATTTAGTTAAAATAAATGGATTTTAGTGATTTTCGTGACTAGCAAAAATTAATTTTTTTGGGAAAAATAGCATAATTACCAAAAAAGGCATAAATTCATTGGTAAACGACACGCACCATTCAAAATCATGACCACCAATTTTAAAAAAAAACGTCCTAAAATATTCCAAAAGTATTGAAAATTGTTGGAGAAAACGCATTCAGAAATTATTCGCATGTTGTTGAAGTAATGGGATTTCTCTCAGAAAATGGTAAGGTTATGCAAAATCTGCTGTTCATTTTCCAAATACTGGAAAAAAAATTTAAAAAAACTCAGCCAATTATTCGAAAAAATTTTCTACAATTCGTTTAAGAAATAGAAATGTGTCGACTGCGAATTTACGTGTATTTTGAATAGCTTTACGGGATTTGTTCACAAAAAACTTATAAATTCATAATGTTAAATGGGTTGCTCGGATATCATGTCAACAAGAGACTTTGCCATAGCTGGCACTTCTCAGCATCCGGAGCGTGAAGCCAGAAGATACTCGTCTTGAATGTTTCTGAAGACGCTATGATCTTTCTTCGGGAGTGTCAGAACTCTGTACATGATACACTTTTGATTGGTTTTCTTTAATTTTGAGCGAAACATGAGAAATGCTTAGCTTTTCTTCCCTATTTGCACTTCAAACTTCTATCCTATGAATGATTAGCAAGTAGTAACAACAAAGAAATGTGGGGATGGGGGACTAGCTCCCGTACCCAAACTCCAGAGAGAATCAGCACTGAATCAGAAGTTTCTTAGAAATATTGGTTTTCAGTACTGAGTCAGAGATGATTCAAATTAATTTCTAAGTTTCTCTGATTCAGAGAAAAATTCAGTATTAAATTTCTCTGAAAATATATGCATCAGAGCAAAATCAGAATGACAATTTCTGAATCAACTCTGGTTCAGAATGAAATCAGAAGTTTTTCACGTAACAAAGCAAGCAAAAATTGTAAAAATCCGGGTTCAATAAGGTCTTTGCAACAACAGCAGTGAAAAAATAGGAAACTTGAGTAATTTTGCACTTTTTAGAAAACAAAAAGAGCTATGATTCTGATCTTTTTCAAAACATCTGCGCAGGTGTGTGCTCCTGTTTTGATGGTTCAAGTGTAGTCTAGGTACGCGGCGAATCTACAAAAGAATTGGTCAGAATGTGTTTCTTTGAAAAAAGTTGTCACTGTGTAAAGAATTGGCGACTTTCTCTATAATTAGATTTATAATAAGGTCGTTGTCATATCATGAAAGTTTGCATTTATCTAGAATTTAAGTCAAAAACCAACTGTAGGGGCTATTTAAACTGTGAATCTGCAAAAGATTTGGTCGGAATGTGTTTCCTTGAAAAAGGTTGTAAATAAAATCTCTGAGTTTACAATTTTCGCTATAATCAATTATATGATATTGTAGTAAAATATTGTGTTTTCCCCTGATTTTTGGTTTAGGATTGACTGTACGGACAATGTGAACAATGAATCTTCATAAGATTTGGTCAGATCACGTTTTTTTAAAATGTGTCATTATTTAAAGTAGTTGCAATTTTCTCTTTAAAAAATTTTTTATTAGATCGTGGTGATACAGTATAAAATTGAGCTTTCCCTGAGTTTTGGCTTCCGACTAACTGCATGGACCATGCGAAATGTTCACCAGCAAAAAATTGGTCAGTATACTTTCTTTGAAAAAAATTACCCTTAATTAAAGACGTTGAAATTTCCTCTAAAATCCATTTTAGAATAGGTCGCAGTGATATAGTTAACGATAACTTTCTCTAGGTTTTTTGATTTGGTAGAAACTTGTGAGGCCGTACAAACTGTGAATCTATAAAATATTCGGTCAGATTACGCTTATACGAGAAAAAATTGTCATCATTTAAAGAGGTTGCAATTTTCTTTGAAATCTGGTTTAAAATAGGTCGTAGTGGTATAGTAATTTATAGCTGTTTCTAGAAATTTGTGCTGGACAAAACTGGAGAGTCTACATGAAGTGTGAATCAGTGAAAGATTCGGTCAGATTACGTTTTTGAGAAAAAGTTGCCATTATATAGTGAAAATGCAATCTTCTCTAAAATCTGTTTTATAATAGGTCGTAATGGTATAGTGAAATATTTTTTTTCTAAGTTTTTCGTTTTGATAAAACTTGTAATGGCTATATGAAAAGTAATTCTGTAAAAGGTTTGGTCAAAATGGCTTTCTTTGAAAATGTTATTATAACAAAGCGCAATTTTCTCTATTATGTGTTTCATAATAGATCGCAGTGGTATAGTGAATCTCTTTTTTTCTAAAATTTTGTTTTGAAACCAATCAATGGGGTTATTTCAATTCCAAATTTTCAAAGAATTTGGTCAGAACTTGTTTCCTTCAAATATTGTCAATTTATAATTAAAATGCAGTTTTCGCTATAACCTGTTTTAAAATTAAGAATTAGTGTAATGTAAAATGTTTAGGGCCAACTTCAAGGACTATGTTAACTGTGAAACTGCAAAGTGCTCGTTTGAAAACGTGGTCAGAACGTGTTCGTTTGAAAAATAGTTCTCATTATATAAAGAAGTCGCAATTTTTCTCTATAATTGCTTTTAAAACAAATCATAAGGGTATTGGAAAACATTGCAATTTACCTGGATTTGTTTGGTTAGAATACGTTTATTCGAAAAAGTTGTCATTATATGACGAAGTTGCAATTTTCTCTAAACGAAAAAAAAACCAAAAAAGTATTCAGTTGCAGAATAAAACTATCAACTCTGCTAACGTAACTGCTTTTTTGTATAACAAAATGTTTTAAACTCTGTATTTTTTGTTTGAAAATTACCCGGGGTTTTTTGCGAAGCGAAATTTACTGGGCAATAGATTACAAGAATTTACCTAATTTAAATCAAATTTATTTTAAGAGTTCTAAAAAAATGAGCTTGTTGTTCGCCAGAAAAACTATAAAAAAAAACAGTTTGTGATTACTGATAGACTTCGAAAAGTGAAAGTTAGATCCGAAGAGGATAGTACTTTTTTCAATGAGACTTGCTGATCAGAATAAAATCCCATGTTCGATTAAATGTTTGAAAATGTTGAGCATAGTTCTGAATTTATTTCAGTTACTACTTCATCTTGTGCATTAAAATTAATAAAAAGCAGTTCAATCTACTGTTTTCAAGCTTTTTTGTTGAAATTAACTAGCATTGAATCTGAAAGTAAGATGTTGAAAAGCTGTTCAAATGATAATGAGAAAATGGTAATTTTTGTTTGAGTACTTTTTTGCACATTAATTTCTTTCTGTAGCAAACCGTATTTTCCAGACTACATACGTGTTTTTTAGGTTAGTTAACTCAGTCAATGTTTACAGCTTGTTCGACAATTTTCCCAACACTACCTCATCGATTTCTGTATATGTCGCTTTTTTTGTTAAACATCAGTTATTACCTGATAGCCTTCTTACAAGGTGTAACCAATTTTTCACTTCCTTGATAAGGGTTCGGAGCAGCCCATATATCTAAGATTGGTGCAATTTTTGCACAGCAACTTTTGAAAACGTTCTGATTTCTTTTTGATCAATTGTGGGCAAACTTTGTTAACGCTCGGAACCAAATTTTAAAAGTTATTTTCACAGTCCAGCTTGTATCTGCATTAGTAATATATCAAAACTGACGGATAGAGGATGATATTGTCGGAGCGAAATATAAAACCACAAAGTTTCGATTGTTCTTGAGATCAGGAGAATTAAAGAAAAATTAAAAAAACTTTCTCATTGGAACGGAACAAATAGAATGGTACTGAAGATTTTTTTTCTCCAATAAAGTCATTATTGAAGTGAGAGACGGTTGTAAAAGAACACTGGGAACCAGCTTCTGAAGCAGGAATTTGCTTATTTAGTAATTATTTTATTTTAGCTTCAAAATGATGAGATTTGGTACTGGATGTAACAAAAATGAGGTACATATTTGATGTAAGTGCTGTTTTGTGAAGAGAGGTTTCAATTGCTCAAAAGCAAAATTTTGCTCAGGATAATGGTAGGTCACCGAAAATGAAAACCATTGATCTTCAAGTTTTGTCACTTGGATGTAATTATTTTAAAGGCTCATGAATTACTTTGAAAACGGATGTCAGTCCCTTTTATAAACGACTAGCTGATGCTGTCCACTATATTGTCCCAGGACACATAAAGATTGGCGAACTGCACAATAGTTTCATTGTCATAAATATTTAAACCGTTGGGTTGTTTATTGTTGCAGCTTCCCTCCACGGCCCAGTGGTTGAACGTTTCAAGCCATCTAAAGTTTATTGTAGCTATATCGTCTGTAACTTTCAGCCTCCGCCCAAAATTTTAAGAATTTTAGAGTTCATTTTGTGTGTTGTGAAACAGTTTTTCCCAATCCGTTCTCTGTGAAACGAAACTTGATACAGCTTGACAAGAAACATACTAAATCTTGGTAAATCTTGCCAAGATCTGACTGTGTTACGTTCCATGAAAACATCAAGATTTGTACCAACTTGCAAGTTCTTAGCATGGCTGTCAAGAAACAAGATCTTGTTAAGATTTCCAAGACAGATTAACCATGACATGGCTGGATATATCAAGTATTAAAAACTCAATAGCACCCAAAAACATGATATAGCAGGAGATCATAAAATTAAGCAAGATTTATCAAGAATTAACAAGAATTATCATGAGTATCGGAAATTACTTCTCCCGTTAGTTCAATAACCAACAAATGAGCCGTTTCTTTCCACAATAAAAAAATTTTTAAGTGGATACCATCACGGTACGTACATAGTACATAACTTTTAAAGGACCACCAACGTGAAGGAAGGCCCCCTACAATTGTGATGCATACTTCCATCGATAGGTTTCAAAAATTTTGTTTGAATTGTTTTGCTCAGACTGGCTTCAGTGTTCAGCATACATTTTATTTTATTTTCTTTTCAAACCTCTCACCTGATCAGTGAGAGACCTAACAACCTTCTTATTTCTGTACATTTGTCATGGTATCACCGTTCAACAAAATCTGAACTCCTTTAAGTGAATTTTTGCCTGATTGATTCAAATTACCCCAAAAGACCAATTTCTGGTTCGAAAAAATTTTGCTGTGCAAAATTCATTCTATTGCTCTGCTAAAAAATGTCTCCACTCAATCATTCGATAGTTTTGTATTTTTGCTTCTGCTTATAGTTTGTGTTTCGGCTTGTGTAATTCAGATTGCTTTGATTTGTAATTCTTGACATAGAACTTATAATCTTTAGTTGTGGAGTTTTTTTGGACAAAGACTGATAGTCTTTCAATTAATCTAACAAATTTCCTCTGACTACTGGAAATTTTTACAATTAGACTTTGTAAGACTATGCAAGATTTGCGCCTATGACTATGTTTTTTCTGTCTGATCATAATCGCGTTTTTTTTGAGTCAGATTCGAATTACATCGAACTCTCGCATTGTCGAGTCATAGCTGCATATCGTTACAACGTCGAGACCTAAGCGCTTTGCATAGTGCTAATTCTCACTACTTCCAGTCATAGCTAATTTTTTGTCTTCGGGATTCCCGGCTCCACCACCTCACTTCGGTTTGCTTAATAACATAAATTTCTATGTGTTAAGAATTATAAAGATCGTAACAAGTTACGCCAGGAAAATTTCATGACATGTCTTGATAAGATCTTGTCGAGATTTTATCAAGGTGTTCTAAGAGTAATTTTTCTCTCAAGATCTTGGCAAGATGTTTCAAGTTTTGCAACAGTTATCAAGATCTTGCATGTCATAGCAAGGTATATCAACTTTTGTTTCACTGGGTTTCATGGTTGTTTGGACAATCATTGGTGGTACCAATGAGTTCTTTAGAAATTTGGAATTTAAATTTTAGTTGAATGGAATGAGTTGTGGGATATTTGGGCAGCAATGACGCATAAAAAGGTCTTTTAGTTTATTAAACTAGCTGATTTCAGCTTCAAAAAAGATTAATGATATAATTTGTTCAATTTGCGTTGATTAGGCGGGTTCCAAGAGTCGTGTTCAGAGCTTCATCTAACTTCTATGCAGTTTGTTTCATCAGAATTATTCAAGCTTTCGAATATTATATAATTTACTATTGATACAAAAAGAATCTCTTAGAACATATTTTTTTTGGCTTTTTCAAGTGTTACGTCGATTGTTTTCCAATACACTCATTCAACACATGAGATTCCATGGAAGTCGGAAAATTGATCCTGACAAGTGACAATGCCAACCAAAATTAAACCCTAAAAATGAAATCGTGTATTCTGACAAATTACGGCAAAGCCAAAACGTATATTTCAAACTCATTCCCGGACTTGAGTCTCAGAGCATTTCAGCGCTGAACCAGCACATTTCAAGTATAAAAACTTAATTCGGTTCTGAAACATTGCATCTCCAGATTATTCTAAGTTTCTTTATGTACAGTTCCTCTTCATTATGATTATATTGAGAACAAGGAATTTGCCCAGGCTTAACTTACCCTGTACAGTCTAAAAACAACTCATACCACAAAATTAAGTCTGAGCAGAGTAATGTCATACTTTTGTAGTTTATAACTGGTAATTACTATAGTATTATACACACTATTTATATATAAGCTAGTTGGTTGGCAACTACCAGAAACCCCATTTAGCTTAGTGGTTAGGAAGTTCGAATCGCAGATAAATCAAACCTTGCTCGTGGGAGTTAAGCTGTGCATATTATTTTTCATGCAATGAACTTTATCCAAAAATCAAGACTGGCCAGTGTAAGTTGGGACATGAAGAGAGTACTGGCCATCCTAAAAAACAGAATATCTCTATACTGATTCAGCGCTGATTTTCTCTGCCACTAATCTCCGGTTTGCAACTTTGAATACTGAAGCGTACAAACTCAGTGATAAAATGCTGCGAGGCTTAAGTAAATACCACCACTGCTTCCAAATGTTCATTTTTCGATTATTCTAACTTTCAACTGATTCAGTCAGAATTCAGAAAAACTCGGAGCTGTTTTTCTGACTATCGTTTTTGCGGAATTGCAGTGTTTTTGCAGTGTTTACAGCTTCATAATTACATCCTCTGGTTTCTTTTGGTTCAGGGAGCACAATGATTTCTGAAACAAAATAAACTCAGGTGTCCAATCAAACTCTTAAACAGAACATCTATCAACTTTTAAACAAGACCGTTTTTTGCCAAATGAGACAAGAACAGTATGAATGTTCTTTTTTTCTTAGAAGCAATCTAGTTCAGAACCCAATTATAACAAATAGCTGAAATAGCAGTTACCGTGTCACATATTTTTAGCTACCATGATCTGACGATAGCTAGGACTTTAAACAACCTCTTATTGATCTTCATCAGTTTTTACTCCCAAAAAACTGGGTTTTTATTAACTGAAAATAACTTACTATGTTTTTCCTGCATATTTGAACATGTGCGTTTGTGTGGTAAAATTGAATAAGGATGTAAAGTTGACATTACGAGTCTTTTGACCCTAAATTTATGGTGTAAATTTGTATTCATCCGGAAATGAATCCCAAAACCATTCTTATTACATGTATTTTTAGTTTGCCTTTGTAGACAACGCTTACCTTAAACTTAATTGCCGGTTTTTGAATCATGTAAGCGAGAAAACGTCGGCAGAGTTCACCACAAATGTACTTTAAATGTACATAAAAAAGTTGACATTGAATTTCAAGCTCTCAACGTAAGTACATTTAGAAATCTTAAAGTAATTACCTTCCATGAGCTTTGTAATTAAAATTCACCCTTAATATAAATAAAACCCACCCTTAAAGTAACTGAAGTTCACATTTAGTGTAAATAGAACCCATGGGCTTGGTATTTACAGCTTTATGTAACCAGTTTTCCACAAATTGAGGTAATTAAGTTTCACGTTTTTTATAAATATCACACAGCTGTCATTGTGAATTTTTTCACACAAAGTTATTCAAAGTACTTACAGAAGCTTTGTTTTGAAATGTCCAGCTAAAATGGTAAGTAGAATTCACGTGAATTTTACTTTGAAAGATATCAAGTAGATTTCACAAATTCGTAAGCGTTGTCTACGACCCCCCCCGTAGGGCAGAACATTTTGCTCAAGGTCAAACAACTTGTAATGGAGCGCTTTTTTCTTTTTCTCAATAACGCTATTAATAACAGTTAAAAAGAGTTTTTGTAATGCAATACAGGACCCAAAGATTGCATTACAAGGTAAAATTGTATGTCAATACCAGTACTGGTCCAAAACGTTGATCATGGCAGTTGATATCATTGCAATCTCGAAAACAATGTTGTATTATACTTAAGCAAATAGTTTTGACAAAACTCATGGCATAATCATCAGTTTTCAGAGTGCGGTTTTAATTTTTATCAAAAAAGTAGAATCTTTTCTGTTTGTGCCAGCCCCCCCCCCCCCCCCCAGTGCGTTATGCATCCCACAGTTAAATAGCACGTGACATTACATAGCAAATCATTATGCAAAGATATGGCAGGTGCCTCGGGAGGAAGGGAGAGCAGATAATATGCTCCCATTAAAATGGAGGCAGCGGGCGGCAGGGGGCATAAACGGAAAAGATCCAAAAAGCGAATGAGGTGACTACTTTAATGGAAAAATAGAAATAGTTGTGAAAGAGCCGTCACTTTGACAGCCATTTTTGTAGAAGGTGTGAGATCACTTGAGCTTCAAAAAAAGACAGATTTATTTTTGACAGGTAAACAGTTTCGAGATCATCTTCAAAAATTGAAGACATTTCTCATGTTGCTTAGAAGCATGAATAATGATTTTTGATGTTTGTAGTATTAACCATATACATCCCGCCTTCACTTTCTCGAGAAACTTCACATCTCTGACGTCATGAAAAGCTCTAAATCTTCAGCATGAAATTTCGGCTTTTCGAAGAATTGCCAATTAAAAGTGTTTTCTTTTTTAAACAGAATAGATCCGGATATTTTTCGGATCTTTTCGGTTTGTGCCCCTACCCAGCTTAGTGGATTAGTGGATGAATATTATTTTTGCAACCCCTAGACGCAAGTGTTCTATTTTTACATAATGATTTATTATGTAATGGAACGTGCTTTCTAACTAAGGGGTGCTTAAAGTACTGGGGATCCCATTTTCTTAACGAGCTGTGAAAGTTTGTTCCGTAACAGACAAAAATAATCGGATGTCACGTTTGCCTTTTTTCCAAAGGTCAAGATGATTAATACATTGCTCACATCTACAACATGATAATGCATTGGGAAAAATTCATTGGTAATATCAATAGAATTCATCATCTGTAACAGGATCGTCAGAAGTTGAAAACTTTGCAAAATATGTTCCAAAATTAGGATTTTGAGGTACAGCAGTTCCCGGGAGTGTCAATCAACAGATTTTAAGCGGAACTAGTTGGAAGCCGCTGACCTTTCCAGAAAAAAAACATACAAGATGATCAAAAGAAATATCTATCCACGTATTGTGACTAAATGGCGATGACAACTTGTCACGAGACGATGTATATACAAGGTGAAGCTCCCCACTAGATTTGAATGTACGATAGGAATAGGCAATATTATACAGACAAAGCTAAAGTTTTTGTGTATTTCAACGACAAAAATGTGAACTTTATTTGTAATACCTTGTAAGTAGAGTCCACATTAGGCAAAACTAGACTTCAATCAAATATTATTGTGTTTAAGGTGGGAGTCTGACATGCGGTTCGATGCATTGATAAAGTAGTTGAAAAACGAAAACCATTGATACATGGCACTTTTTGCTGTAGTACGATATTGTCATGGACTTTCTTTTTCCGGTTGGAGAAGAAAACCCACCAAATTCGTCTATTGGTAACGGCATTGAATTCTTTTTAATCTGTTTTTTTTAAATATAGAGAAGTTATTTTTTATTATCAACCGACTTTTATCACTGGACAATAGATCTAGTTCGACAGGTTCCAAACAATAGGTTCCACTAGTGTAAATATAAAAATGAGGCTGGCACTTGGGCCGTTTTCTCAACCCAAATCCTTGATTTCAAGCTACTGGCTTATTTACACTTTTTAACTGTTCTCAGTGGTAATAATCTTTCCTTAGTTTTGATTTTGCTAAGTTCAGAGGATTGTTCGAGTCATTGAAGGCTCAGAGAACGAATAGAGAATTAGAAAATAATTAGAAGAATGTTTTGGGAATAGACTTTGATTTGAACTAGCTTTCAACTCTTTCCGAATAGGGTGTGCGGAAGGAAACTTTGCTATTCTTCAATATTTGAAACAAAAGTTCTTTAGTTAGGCTTTGCCACTAATTCAGAATACAGCATAGCCACTCCAGAACTATAGGATGCATTAGGGAGTTCAATAATCAAACAGGTGAAGTTCGCGTGTTCTAAGAGTATCAAGCGCCGTCTTCCTCTTGTGGCAGATTAGGAAGCTACACTGAAGGTAGAAATGCCTGCTTGTTGACGAATTGGCTAGAAGCTCTAATCCATGCAATGTGGAATGGTGAAACAAGTAGAGAATTATAACAGTCTGCAGTAACCCTGAAATGCATGATTGGCAATAGATATCGCTCGCGTTCGTTTGTTTTTCAAGTGGTTGATACTCGTCTAGATGGGTTAATTCGTGAACCAAAGCAAGCTTCTCTTCATCTTCAATACATAGTATTTCCTTGCTTAGTTGTCCTTTAGTTTAATTTGGTTGTATTGGAAACGTGGAATACCATGGAACCATAGAGCTAGGAATTTCATAAAATACCCTGTTTTTTATTTCAATAGTTCATAGTTGAGACCAAACCAATCGGAATTAAGATTGTCTTTTCTTGTAATGAACAAAGTTTGTTCTTCAAATATAAATCTTAAAAGTGGTGGACTAGCCTAGTGTAACCCTCTCTGTTACTAAGGATAATAGGCCTGTAAATTTACTACTTCTCTAGTTTTTTTGAACGAGTAATTTAGGCATTTATGAATTGTTGGGATTTGAATTGGTAAGAGCCCTAACTCCAGATTTTTAAGTTCTACAGTTGTTTTGTTGATTTCATTGACTGTTTGAAACAATTTTTTGTGTCCTGGATTATTTTATATCAAGTAGTTCAAATCAAGTTTGACGTCGTTTTGATCAGGAGCTTTTTAGCTTCCAATTGAATTGTTTCTGGTGTTATAAAAACTTTGTTGGGTTCATTTAACATTGGAAGATCAAAACTGAACTGACATGGATATCACGCATTCTCTTCGTGGTCATACAAGAAATATTGGTTATAACCATAGAAGCTGTCGGCAGAAAATCTGTTTTATAAGTTAAATAGACTATTTTGCAAGATTTAAGATCCGTGAAAACTCTTTTTTGCGGGATTTTGGTGACAAAAAAGTTGTCATCTAAATTTCTGGAAAAATTGTAAGTTTTTTGATTGACAAAGTTATCTAGCATGATATTGCAGGAAAACATCTCTGTTCAGATTTTACGAAGATAATTTTTTTACTTTGCGTAGCTTAATTTATACAAACTTTTAACCTCAAAAGTATAGCAACGCATTCGTGTAATGGGCATAATCATTTCTAATTTTTTCATTCATAAATCAAATTAGGGTTTCCTTCTAACTTAATGTGAACTGATTACTCGTCAATGGGTCTGTACACAAAAAGTCATTATCTGCCTAGAAAACTTTAATTAATTGTGATTCAATATTCTGTTGTGATATTTACTTGAAATACATCTTCTGTCTTATTTTTTTTCTTATTTAGCTACCATGAGAAAACACACAGCTTCAATAATCGGGTTGGTCTTATTTTCATTCACTTTCTCCTTAAATTTCCGCCTATTTTAGCTGATATATGTAGTTTATTTATGTCTACTTCGTAGATAAGTTAAAGTGATTGTTGCTGTCAACAAAAAATTTTGAAAGCATGGTAAGGAGGAAGAAAAAACTTCAACTCAATTAATAGATTTGATTGAAAGAGTTTTTGATATATTTTCTGCAATTAATTGTTATAAATTTGCAATTGAGTTTATGATTCAATTAATTTTGACAATCGTTAATATGAAGAGCTACTTACATACTTCGCATTATGAATAAGTTTTTTCAATTATAATTTGTCTCCCAAGTTTGAAAAACGTCATTTTTCTTCATAATAATGTTCTAGGAGCTTTTCTGAAAAACGCTGGCGTGTTGCTGAATGAAATAAATTAATGTTTTCTCCTTTTGTGGATATGGGTTCATTATATTTAATTCATTATACTGATTTTAATAACACAACCACAACTCGGCTGTCTTGCTACTGTAAAATTGTTTAGGGATAAAATGCAAATCAAACTAAAAAAAATCTAATCAATCTAGAGATTGGTAGTAACGCGGCGGAAAAAGAGCGACATGAGATTTTTTTCATTGAAAAATGCAATGATAATCATTTTGCCAAATATAATCCATATAAAATCCACGAGAAACTAATAGTAAGAAAAAACTACTCCATTTTATAGATATATTTTTTTGAGGGTACGAAAAAAATGTATTTAGTTTAAGAGACGGTAGATTTTAATGATAAAAGTAAAATGCTAATAGTTGTTTCCGAAAAACATATCACAAAAATTTGTTGATTGAGTTTGCTCGCATCAATGAACATCTATTCATCGCTAATTGAATTGGCAGGTGTTCTAACTGCTGTATCAACAAGTGTTTTAACGTTTTATTTTTGTAGCTCAAAAACATTTTGGCGGAAACAGAAGTTTTATTCAATTTTCTGTTGTAAAATTTAGATAAAATATTTAACTGACAGATTATAAAATTTCGCGTGGTCATGACGTTTCAAGTTTATATTTTTGTTATGTATCATGAGACATACTAATTAATACTAGTTTAATATTACTTAATTTTTTTAGAAAAATAAAAACGACTAATATTATTGTCGTGTAAAACCAAACTCAAATAAGCTTACCTGTTAAATTTAAATGTGATAACAAAATTTTTGCTTTATTACTCATCAAAATACTTTTAATTCTTTTTAATTTATTCAGTTGAAATGAAAATGATGTTTTGTTGTTCAGCTTATTAAACAAAAGAGCGTTTGAAGTATTTGCAATTGATTGATTTGTTCCAGAAAATAATTATATTGAAAATTTTACATTTGATTTAGCTATGAGGTGGTTACGATTAACTAGAGGCATGAGGTTATGAGGTAGATCTTTTTTTTATTTTTTTTACAGGTAAATGATGACATTTTCTGTATCAAAACTTCACCAAGTTTTTAATTTTGGAGCCAGGTTGATCATTTTTTGTGCTCTTGAAACAAGATATGGGATAGGAAACAAAAACGCAAGGAGCAACTCCCAAAATTTCACGCTTATTGGCATAATCTTGCCTACAAGTTGTTTTTGTCTATAACTATCTTGCAACCCATCAATGGTGGACATCCAAAATTTTTCTTTCAAAGAAAAAATTTTTTGAACAAATTTTCCAAGAAAACCACACCCAGCAGACCATGTGGACCAGATCAAAGGGCCATTTCAGGAGTTTTCAGGAGACTGTCGTCAACTCCAGTTATAATGACAATATTGCGGGAATGTAGTTTATAGTCCGTAAAATGCAAAAAGTGGGGGGGGGGGGGTGATATGTCGGGGGGGGGGGGGGTTGAAAACTACGGAGTTTTGACGGATTTAAAACGGAGAATCGACGGAATTATAACTAACTACGGTATTTATAACGGAGTGATTTATAACGAGTTATTTATAACGAGTATTTATAACGAGTTATAACTACAGATTCATAACGGAGATAATACGGACCCAGTATTTACGAGTTAACAGCGTATCTATTTTTGATCCATTTGTCACTACTATGAGTGGGGTCGGAACATTATGTGCGAACGCACATTGCCGAGCCTTCTTTTCGCTGGTCCGTACTAGCTAAGCTGAACGAGCACTGGTGGTACCTGGTTAAAAAATATCAGGTATGAAGTTATTCTGAGATTATTATTCTCATTAATACAAGGGTAAACGAAAATCATCCCGAAGTCCTTCCGAATTCTTATTTCTCTTTATTCTTCACACTTACTCAACACTCTTCCCATCTTACCCACCGACTGCCGTATTTTCATCATTACCCTTGTCCCATAGTAAATCAGTCCTGAAACATTGCATTCCAGTTGTATATCGTCGGCCCAGTACTGTATCTATTTTCGTTAGGCTAAAACCTATAAGACATACAAAATTCCATTACAATCTGAAATAAAAACCATAAAAATCTAAAAATCGCCAGGTCCCAGTCGCTCGGCTTGTTTTTTCTGGTTTTGGCGGGTGTTTTTTGTATGATAAAACGTTATTTTCAATGTTTTAAGATAGTAACCTCGTCGTCATGCTCAAAAAGTGCATCGCCCAAAATTTCAAAATTGTTTTCGAAGTTTTCACAATTTATCATGATTTTGCTATGTACATCATGGGAATCAAAACCAAGGATCTACAGTCTTTTTTCAGAAAAAAAGGTATCTATGCGAATAGACTGCACATAATGAGGTAGCAACATACTCTTAGGATACAATGAAACAGTACTGGGCCGACGATATCCAATTGGAATACAATGTTTCAGTACTGATTTACTATGGCACTAGGGTCCGGGAGGATGTTATTGTAATCATCTATGAGAGAAACGCATGATATAAATAATCTTGGCATTTCTTAGACCGGGCGTGTTACCTAAATTTAATTTTCTTCAAAAAGGGAAGCTCCTAATAACACTAGCAAATATCCCGAGTTATTCCCGCTCCTAACAAGAATTTGAAATTTAAATTTGCTTTTTCTAAAGGATTTCGATGCTTAATTGTCCAAATGAAAATAACCATAAGGCAAGGTCGACACAATTATTTTTCTTTTTGGTTATGGAACAAAATTTGGACAACAAAAAATGGCTGCTGCAAAAGTCTCCCAACTATTATTTTAGCAATCTCCCGACAAACTGTTTATTGATCAGTTAGTTTTACAGTACCTCATAGCACATTGGGCCAAAATTGTTTCTGATTAAATCCTTGTTTAAAAAATTTAAAAAAATTACACATGGTGCAAAAAATTGTAGGTCAACGATTTGCAATAGAATATAGAAGACAACGAAATTGAAGTCTGTTGATCATGTATACTCGGTGCTCTAAATCACTTCTAAAAACTGCTCAAGGCTGTGACAACTCACTTGCACAAATTAAAACAAAAATTATTTGAAATTTTCGTTTTTATGCCAGTTTTTTTTCACTTTTTTAGTTTTTAGTAGCCATAAAGTTTTAGTTATCTTTCAGTCCTGTCCAAATAAAACTTACGATTCTATTTGTACAAAATTTGACTGTCAAAGTTTAATTTTCGTATGAACACTTATTCAAAACAAATACAATTTGTCCTATTTAAGATTGTTTGTTTGTTTTCTGTTTGCATTTGTAAATAATAATACAACTAATTGAAATGATGTACTCAGATTATAATTTTAAAAACTTTTATAACGTGCCTCGACAAAACAATTTTACGCAAGATACACAAAAACCTTTAATTTTATCGTTACTGTGTTTCATATCATCTTGGTTTTCAGCCGAACAAAATTAATATTTTTTTTTATTTCAGAGGTAAAATTAATCGTTTAATCTAGTCATTGGTTTTAAATAGGAAGATTTCCAGATCTTTGATTTTAAGAGTCTAATCTGGAAATTAAAAACATTGATTATCTTCATAATTTTTCGAATCTTTGTTTTTATTTTCTTTACAGAATAAAATTGTCAACGATTTTAAAATATTATTGGGCTTCAGATCTCTTTAGATCTTTGAAAGTGATCTATTTACAACAACCTAAGAAACAATCAGAAATACTGGGAAATTCTAACTTTCTGAAACAGCTGTCGTATCTCTCAAACTGTTTGTTGATATCTGGTAACAATTCGAGAGAAAAGAGAAAGTACCGTTCATCTGAGGTTAATATAGCAAAATGAAAAAAGTGTTTAATGGTTGGCATTTTTCAAGCTTTCAACGTTTCTTTTTTCAACTTGTTTTCATATGATCCCTTTTGAATCACTTATTGTGAATCTTTCGTATCACTTAGACAGAGAGTATCTTTTTGTTTATATAAACATATAACATAAAGAGCACAACAAAAATTATAAAGAAAATACTTAAATACCTTTTTGATTATTATTTTATAAACCAATGAACAAGTGAGCTGATTTAGCTTTCATCTTATTCTTAGATTTGTTTAAGCTGTTGTTAAATTTTACCTTTGGAACTTAAGCTCTGGAACTTTGGAACTTTAGCTCTGGAAAAAATGTTTGTTATTGTTTTTTTAGTTGTCATTTTAAACTCATGTTCAGCTTATGCAATGCAAGGCGAAACCCTTTTTCGTGGAATTGCTTTTCTTTAAAAAGTGATTTTCATCAAATGTTCAGGCAAGCTATTCATGGTGTGATTTAGCAACCGATAAAGCAGAAGGTTTAAATTTATCAATTATCAAGGTTTCTCATTCCTTGATTTGTTTTCGTGAGGAAGGTAAAATTCGTTGATACAATTCGCAGATCTTGATTGATATTGCCAATCACGCATTTTCGATCCTTCTTTTTTCAGTGTTTGCAAAAAAGTTTTTTAATTAATAATTATTAAAGTTAAACAATCCAAATACTTTTTTGAACTAGTTTAGGAGGTATATATCAAAGAAATCTGGTTTTCTCAGTTTCTTACTTGAGTTATGATTTTCTGAAAACGAATCAACCATTAACCCATGTTCTGTTACCTGAGTTTGATATCTAATGGGAGTTAATTCCAGTCTGTAATATAGTTTAAATAATAAAGCTCTGAAAATCTTACGTCTCTCTTAACGATTTTCGTTTATAACTCTTGAAGTTTAATTATATGAAAAACTAAGTCTAATCTTAGGTTGAATTATACGATTAGATTTAACTTTCATTTTGTTAGTTTTGTCGATCTTTTCTATCCCATTTCTGATATAAAAGTATTATGCTTTTATTTGTTTTTAACGAAAAATGTAACACCATTACGTTTTATAAACGTCTTTGAATTTCAGTGTAAAACTGTTTGTTAGAAAAGCTGGAGAAAACTTACGTTTCTTAATACACAGGAATTCCGAATTGAAAAACAAAAGTCTATAATTAATGAAAGACTATTAGGATTTTTTCCTTTAGAAAAACATTAATAGCTTTTTTATATATTTTTTTAAAAATAGGTTTCAGAATTGGTCCACTGAAAGGGAAACTATTTATTGGTAACACATGCAAAATATGTGGGATTTTGGCTTATCTTTTCGCAAAAGGTCTGCAAAACATCCTCTGTGAAAACGTCTCACCATTGAAAAATTTCGAGTAAGTCTATTCCCATATCTGGCGTCTAACCTATTGTCTATACGATTATATAACAGGGTTTAATCTTCAAACTAGCAATTTGATATTATTGTTATGTTCTTGCTTTTAATGCTTTTAATATTTGATCAGCAACATTTTGTAAAACATGTAATAAATTTCTTCACACTTTTTTTTCTTCAAATGCAATTTTTTCACATACTTCATCGTTTTTCTTTCTCATATTTTCTTCCTCTGTTTTCTTCGTGTTTTCTTCCCCTTGAATCATGTACATAATTGTTCTGACCCCAAAATTAGTGGGTGGAGGGGAGAGGAACTATCTGCTCAACTGCGTTCTTTTTTGTTCAATCATTTTCAGCCGATCGGTATATTCATTGTAGAGAGTTGAGAGTGGTATCATTTAAAAGACCGTCCAACATTTAACATGATTAAGTGAACTTTGGAAGATTTTTTCTTTTTTTTAAATCTTTCAAAATTTTTAATCGAATTTTCTTCAGTTATGAAACATTCTTTCATCAAAAATAGCACCGAATATGCTTATTTAGCTCAATTTGTTAAAATTTGCGAAAAGTAGAGAACTGAAAAAATTGGAAAATATTTTTGGAATCTCCAACGAAGGTCTTATGTTTTCTATGAGTGGGTTCTGCAATTAAAATTTAGCTCTTTTTGCTATTCGATTCTTTTTGCTAAATCAATAAGTAACCAAAATGCATCTTTTAACTTTGATAAATAAAGATTTTTCAGCAAATTTATGTATTTCGCTGACCATTTGAGAAATTTTATGTCTTATTAGACGAGCAGCAATAGCAATGTGGGCCTATTTTGGTCTCAATTCTTAGTTTTTCA
The DNA here is from genome assembly GCF_964194025.1 of Convolutriloba macropyga. Lineage (NCBI taxonomy): Eukaryota > Metazoa > Xenacoelomorpha > Acoela > Convolutidae > Convolutriloba > Convolutriloba macropyga. Next base: position 31,042,613 of record NC_134479.1, read on the forward strand.
AAACAAAATTTATTCTGAGTTTACTGGGGTGCTGTCTGTTAATATATTTTCCTTTCCTCTATTTTTAATCTTAAATACGACGAGAATGATTTTTTTCAATACTAAAATTATGATCAACCCTCTTTAGGTGAAATTGTGTAAATTAGTGGCTTTTGTAGATATTTTAAGTGTGTACTCTTGTTTTGCTTGAATCTGTTGTTTTTTTCTCAGTCTTGTAACTTGATATTAAAATCGCAAGATCATGTAGATTTTCCCAATTGGCACAAGTGAGTTTTTTTGAACCTATCCAATGCTATTTGATCATAAACAATGACTCTTGTGAATACATTTGATTGAAGAAAAAAATCATCAACAAGTTTGAACTTCGCCATATTTCATATATATCTTTGGGAAATTTGTAGCTCAGTTCACTAATAACAAGTTGCATCCTATTCTTAGGTTTCTCATTGCAGCGATTCTCAATTTTAACTAACGGTAGCAGTGATACCTAGGTGGTAAATGAAATTGATGTGCTTTTTGTGTGTTTATCCAATCTTGAGTTTAATTTTTTTTGTCTTGAAACGTTATCACAAACTTTTGACTATTTTGAAAAAACGTTATCACAAACTTTTGAAAAAAATTGACTATTTTAAGTTTTTTAGTGAATAGCTTATGGTTTCAATGTCTTTGACACTGTTTTTTTCTCGATGAATTAAATGTCATTTTTTTTAAAGCCGTATGACATATTCCGGATAATTGCAGGTTTCAGTGGCTTTTAAAGGCAACATAAGATAACTTATTTGAATATTCAAGTTGAATGCTAATTGTTTTAATCTCATTGAAAATAATTGTTGTCAAAAATATAAAGTTCTTTTTGATTTCTTTTCTATTTTGTTTTCTTTTGTTTTCATCAAACTGTTTGTGGAGTTTATAGTTTTGCATTAAGTCGATTTTATTTTGCTGTGATGTAGTTTAGTCGCACAGTCGCGCAACTGAAAGTTCTTATTGGTTTCCATAAAAGTTTCAGTTTAGCTTTTTGATACTTTTAAATTGAAAGATTATGTTTGTTACTACTTCTAAAATTATTTGGTTTCAGAAAAATCAATGTAATTTTAAACTTATATCCCCCTGATTTTGCTCTTTCGTCATTTTGTTACTTATTTTGAGTTGTTTCGATTTGATCTTTTTGGTGAAGTACAAGTTAAGTTGTTTTGTTTAGTTTTGTTCTGACTCTATTCTGGCCTTGTTATTATGTGTTATTAACAAATAGAGACTGATTTTGGTCATAAAAAATGTTTACTATGGCTTTCTGCTTTGTTGTTCGTCTTGTCTCGAAGTCTCATTACTCTCAGGTCTCATTTGACTTCTATTGCGGCTTTATTGACATCATTGAGCGGTTTCAGTTCAAACGGATTTTTCGGTTCTTTCCAATTATAACCCCGCACGAATAGCCCCTTTTCCGGTCTAATAACCATGATGTGGTGCGTGGGGGTAGAGTTTACATGACCACTAAGCTGGGGGGGGGGGGCTATATTGAGAAAAGCCTGGTATTTTTCACTCACAGACAGGTGATTTTTGAATAGTATGTGACTTTATGAAAATGTTCCATCTCTTCCTCATTCATTAGAAAGAATTCCAATTGTGTATGAGCGGGGTCGGAACATTAGGCGCAAACGCACATACCCAGCCTCCTTGATGAAATAGATGTTATAGTGTTACAGAATGATATTTAAAAATTTGTGAAATTTCAATAAAACAATTCTGTGATACGGATATCATTGGAGCTCATGTAACTTCATAGCTTTTCACTTGAATTAGGTATCCGGCAATCAGTATAACACGCATTTTTTGACCGAATCAGATATCATTATCGTTTTTTTTTCAGTCACGCTTTGAACTTCACTGTTCGCGTCCAATTCATGATAGGTTAAATTACAGAATTTTTGAGCAATTGCTTCAATTTTGAGCAATTGATGATAAAAAACGTCTTTTCATTAGTTCTACCTTCAACCTTAGGGTCCTGATATTTTTTCAATTGCACTCGCTATAAACTCTGCTCTCTTTTAAACCCTTTTGTGGGACACATTGCAACCCCAAGGCTAAAAATACCTCAGAAAAAGGTACCCAAAATGTCCTTAACTTCAAATGTCTGGGATAAATTAAGGATTAACAATAGAATGTAGCACCACATTCAGTTATAAATTGGCAGTACATAAAAAAAACCTGCTGGTATTGGGGCTTTGCAGTCCGAACTGCCTCAAAGGGAACGTTTCGCTTTGACCTTAGGGGGTAAAAATTGATAAATGCTACCTTGTAAGATTTTTATTGTTAAAAGCACTTAAAATTCCCCCATTTTTGTCAGACGTGACGTAATTTTATTCGCCTTCTTTTCAGTGAAACCAATAAAATCTAACTCCAGTTATAAACGTGTAACATCCATTAAAATGGATTTTATTTTTTTAAAGAATAACTTTGGATTAAATAGATGGAGGAGTTTTAACACAGCGCGCAAATTATTAATGGAAAAATTCAAAAGACAGCATTTCTCTTTTGTTTTGACATTTTTTGAAATCTTTCAATTTTATCTCGGGTTCCTTTGAAGTAGTTGGCTTGTATCTATGTGCGTGTGTTTGTCTATTGTTTCACAATGTTGTTTATTTATTGTCAGAAACAATTTGAGGAATTATTTCCCACATTTTCAAATGTCACTTTTCAAATTTTAAATTCTTCAAATTTCACATCTGACAAGTTTCTATTGATTTTTAAAAAGAAGATTTTTTAGAAACAATAATTTGCTGCACAAATATTTACCAGAACTGTCACCTAGTTTTGAATAAACTGGAAAAAAACAAAAAAATCGTGTTAACAATTATTGTAAATTCAATTTTCGTTTTTGCAAATTTTGATAATAGTTTTGAAATTTCATTTTCCGCATCGATAATTTTCTACACAATTCTCCAGCATTAATAATCTCTTTAAAAGCTCATTTTTGAGGCCGTTAAAAACCAATCATGATTTTTAACAGCCAATAAAGAAAAGCTTTCCACGGAAAAAATTAAATCTAGTTTTTATAATGCTATCTTTATAAGCGCATAAAAAGATGCGATAAAACGCCATTTCACGTCTTAAATCTTCACGCAAATTTGTTATTTCAGCTTGAAAAATAGAAATTGAAGCCCTCTTTTTCAGCCTATAAAAACGCCCACATTCGAGTTCATATTTGACTGCTTGAATTATCAAATTTGAGGAAGCTTATTTTTGCCCCCGAGATTTATAATTAAGAGGCCCATTTAGGCCTATTTATTTGAAGTAAATTTCATTTAAAATTTAAGTATAGATAGCAAAGCTTTATGTCAAATTTGACCATTCTATTCCCCCATCGACAGCCTTGTTTGAACCAGTTTAAACTGTGTTTGGACCCTATCAAATTCAATTCAAAATTTTAAACTTCGCTTTGCTGAGGTTATCTCTTTCCTTTAACGTAAAATATCAACCTAAATTAACTTCACATTAGGTGAATTCGCCAAAATTTTATTTCCTATTTTTTGACGAGCTGACTACTTCTTCAAATTTCGATTTGGCACAGTGAATCACAGCTTCAAATCAGTAGTAAGTAAAGCTTATTCTATTTATTTTTGAATGGCCATTTTAAATTGAAATTTTCGCATCTCTTATAAACATATATATCTATGCATGTATAGGTGACACGTGACTGAGATGAATTAACTGAAAAAATCTGGAATTCGAGAAATCCTGCAGCAGTTCGAAACGCAGACCAGAAGTGAGGTCAGCAAGAGTCACGTAATTTTGCTTAAAACACAAACTTGGAAAATTTGAAATCCGACACTGAAGTTTAAAACTTGCACGTGCGTGGTTCCACAAATATTTGTCAATGAAAAACGCGAAACACGCGTGGGTTAGATTTTGATCTTAGAGAGTTGTGAAATCGTAAGTACAATATTGTTCACAGTAGCAAACGTGGCAGTTTCTGTTAAAATCTAGAACAATCTAGAAAATCTACTCATATTTTGTTAAGCAAAGGTAAGTTGTATAATGGTCATAGTTGGACTCGGTTCCATTGTTCGAGGATCAAGACGCTGAACGTTGCCTTGAATTCAAGCTTTTGTTCCAACCCTATGGAAACCCTCTCATAAATGCGGGAAAAAAAAGTTATTTCGAAATTTCCTCGAAAATCAGAAGTTCCTTGAAGCCTTGATGGGATGCGAATAGTACCGTTTTAAAGCTCTAGAAATGTAAAAGTCAACAAAAGAATCTCGAACATTTTATCAATCAATAAACGGTTCTCAATTTTCTCGACAGAGCTTTTTATTGGCAATACACAAACAGAAAGATATAGATTAATGTTGGTTGCAGTGGGATGGAGTACGGACATTGCTTTGTTATTTCTATGCAATAAATTGTTTTAACCATCACAAATCTGTGTTTTTTTATTTTTTTTTAATTATAATTTTTAAAAGAAAACATCAGATCAAAAACGAACTTAACTTGGTACTGTTGGTGATAATGCAGAGTCAAATTTGGAATATTGGAATCGTGTTTTTTTCAGAAATCGGGTCCGCAAACTGAATCATAAATAACTTTCAGTATTAAATATTTGCGTTGAGATGCCGATTTTGAATACAATTTGGAGCATTTAAAGCCTCGTAACATCCTTTTAACTTTTTCATCTTGTACAACATGTTGAATCAACCATCATTAACAGTGTTTTCTAGGAGGTGTTTTTGTTGAAAACAGGTATCAAAAAAGAAATATAAAATTATGAAGAATTAGATGATGGAGCAGCTTTTGTAAATGTTTTCAGTTTTTTGTTACAGGTTCTGATATTTTGCGTTGCGTTCAACTTTCAAAGCAAATTTAGCAAAATTCAATTGAATTTTAGGGTCACTCACCCCTTGCAAATAGTACCTGTATTTCAATTTAGCAAGAATTGAAAGAAAAGTTTGCCATCACTAATTCATGGAAAATATTAAACAAAAAAAACTAATACAGCTTTATTTTCCCTTTAGAAAAAAAATTTACCATCAAAATTGTTGAAATTTATTTGCGTCCCCACTTGATTTTGATAAACAAAATTTTGAATTTTGGATAATGAAATGAAGTTGGCTTATTTGAAAGCAGCCTCCAGTTAGTTTCAATTAGTTGTTACAATATTGGCAGTTACGGAAAAAAGGCTTTAAAAAGGAGTATATAGGCATTCTAAACTTATTTTGATTCACGATAGGACTTCACAAAATTTGATTGCTCATACAACTCAGTCAAACAAATGTTCAAATAGGCCTCGCT
>NC_134479.1:31048095-31105595 GCF_964194025.1 Convolutriloba macropyga
TTGTGTATTTTAATTACGAATATAGTTCATATTTCAGAGTTTGCCGTAAATGTTTATATTTGAAAGTTTAAAACTCATTGCATTTAATAAGCAAAGCGCAAACATTGACAGAACAACTCACAGTTGATCAATGACTCGCTTAACTGTTCTACTTTTCAAGTCTCAGTTTCTTCTTAGTTTTGTTGAAAATCAGAAAAGAATTGTTCCAACGACGTTTAAAATGACGAAATATGCTGAATACCAAAAACACAATGAGAAACTTTTAAGTGGAAAAACGGTTTGAGCTCAAATAAAACAACAGAAAAATAAAGTTGTTTAAAGTTTCCGCAGTTATTTCTTTTCCACGATCTTTTGCAGCTCCTCTAAGACTTTTATTATAGTTCAAAAAACTCGAAGAAGAGTTTTGGTGGAGCGTGAAAAAGTGTTTAGGTCAAACTGCTCAACAATTGAGAGAAGAGAGAATTGTTTTTGTTCTTGTCGCTTATTTGAGATAGAGAGAGCAAAAACAATTGATTCAAAACAAATTTCACTAAGCGAGCGAAAATTTTTTTAGCTGGTTCGACTTTTTTAAAGCAGTTTTTTAATTTTCAACCACAATTTTTACAGCAAAATATATTTCTATTAACTGTCTTAAGTAGCAATTGTAAGTTTAGATTCGTTTCTGAGCACCTGAAGCGAATGGTACACTTTGGGTGTTAGTTTTCAACGTCTATTTTTTAATCTTTCGGTGTCAATTTTGTAATCTTCCTGAATTTTTGATGAAATTTGAGTAGTTTTCCGGCTGCACTTAGCTGTTATAGCATATTTATTTGTCTTTGAATTTGATTGATATCATTATCATGTTCTCGGCATAGTGGCTGGGAGTTCGTCTTCAAAGTTTTACAGAGAAAATGGTTTGAGATGAACAGAAAAAATTCGTTTTCTATTTTGCTCTTCGTCATCAGTTTTCCCGTTCCCCAGTTTTTCTTAATGAACTCATTATTTTTTCTGTTTTGTTGCAAACTGCCCGTAGTCCTGTATTACAATGTTTTTCTCTGAAAATGTTTTTGTTAACGAGTTTCATGCAAGTCCATGTGAATTTTAATAGATATCTGATCAGTTTTGGTCGGCTAATTTTCTCATGGAAAATCCCCATTTATTGTTTCAAAATTTTTGGTATAATCAAGGTGAGCAGAGTGAAGTGAGTCAGGATGGTCAGTTTTCTACTTCGATTATTTTCCGAAATTCTACGGGCTTCAATTTTAGTAACATCTGTGCAGACATTTTCATGATGAAAATAATGAAAATTATGAATTCTATTTAGAGAAGTGATTTTGGTCACGCCAAAAAAAGTGGAGCAAAAAAAAAACGAGTTTTTCGGCGGATTTTTTTTACTTCGAATTCAAAGTGGAGTGCGAAATTGTAAATCTTGGTTGCGGTTTTTGTGCATCTGAAGTGAATAGTACACTTTTGGTGTCAGTTTTCGGCAATTTTTACCGTTTGACCTTTTTTAAGTTTTTTCCGCAATTTTGTATTCTTCCTCATTTTTCGATAGCAATTGTGGAGTTTTCTGGCTGCAATTAGCTGTTCTAGCAATTTTATTTGTCTTTCAATTTGATTTATATCAATATCCTGTTCTCGACATAGTGGCTGGGATTTTCGTTTAAAGTTATATAGAGATTTTGGTTTGAGATGAATAGAGAAAATTAGCTTTCTGTTTTGCTCTTCGTCGTTAATTTTCCCGTTCCCCGTATTTTCTTAATGAGCTCATTCATTGCTTTTCTTGTTTTGTTGCGAACTGCATGTAATCCTGTTTTACAATGTCTTTTCTGAAAACTTTTTTATTAACGAGTTGCAACTTCAAGTAAATTTTATTAAATTTCTTAGCTGTTTTGGTCGGCAAATTTTCTAATAAAAATTTCCCTGTTATTGTTTCAAAACGTTTGGTATAATCAAGGTGAGAAGAGTAAAGTAATTGAGGATGGTCAGTTTTTGACTTCTAGTCTTTTCCAAAATTCTAGGGGCTATGTTTTTTAATAAAATCTGTGCTGAGATTTTCAAGATTTATGAAGTCAATTTGGAGAAGTTATTTTGGTCACGCCAAAAAAGAAAGTGGAGCAGAAAACTGATAGTTTTTTGGCTGAATCTTTTTTACTCCGAATTCAAATTAGAGTGAGAAATTCGCTCTCTTGGTTTTGGTTTTTTTTCACATGAGGCAATTTGACATTGATTTACGCTGTTTTTTTTTCAGTTTTTCAATCAAACTTTTTTTCTAAATGGTGTTTCCAAGCGATTTATTGTCCATTCTAGGTCAAGGTTTTTGTTTGGTCAATAAAAATTCTTTGAGTTGTATCAAGAATTGATCTTTCATGTTTTTTTCGCGATAACGCACAACACAACAAAATCACATTTCGAGTCATTCAAGAAATATTAGCAATTTTGACTTCTTCAGAGAGCTGCTTCACAAGAACTGCTTCACAAGGCTTTTAGTAGAAAGATATATACCAGGTATAAATTGAAAAGTTAGAAAGTCCCTGAAGCTGATAATGTGATTAATAATGGATCAACAGCTCCCTAAAGAGTCCATTGAATTGTATGTTGCCTTTCTTAATTTGACTGACTTTTTGTCTTAGAAGCGGTTTTGCTTTTAAAGAGATGAACATTTTAGTTGAACTATTCGACCTTTTAATTCAATTGCAGAGCCTAGACGTTTAAAAGTTAATCCAATCTGTCATTTTGAATCAAATTGAAATCACTTTGAATGCGAAAAGGTCAATAGAAGCGTTTTGATCATGTAAATGTTTGTTTCCAACTTAAAATGCGGAAAAACGAATTTAACTATAGAGAGAGAACTGTGAAGTTTAAATCAAAGTCAGCTACATGAATGGTAAGTTTCAAGGAGACTCTTTCGCAATAAGAGAAAAAATCACGGAAGGTTATTTCCTGGATCCTAGAAACAAACACCGATAGGACATCAGTGAGATAGGACATCGTAGAAAATATATCAAAGTGATTTCAAGATGTCCCACAAATCCATTAAAATAAGAATTAGGAAATATCAGACAAACTGGGAATTTGCCGTCTTGAATATGCCACAAAAGGTCGGGAATAAGGCACAAATAGAAAATAAGTTTTTTTAATATATTTTGAGGAGAACGCCTGAAGATTGGCAAATAGTTCAAAAAGGTTGTGGAAAGCGCCAAAAAACTATTAAGTTAGGAATGATGAAAGACGTTGCTAATTAGTTAAAAAAATGGATGAAAACGTCCAAAAAGTCAAGAAAAAAAATAATAAAACCATCAAAACATTTTTTCCCTGGCTCCGTTTGAGATGAAAACTAAAAAACGGAAGAAATACTTGAATAGTTAAACAACAAAGACGATCCACAATGGGCAATGGGTATTCTTCGACATTGTATGGGTTCAGTAAAACTTGAGTATTATCTCCGCACCAATACACCAACAATTAAAATAATTGTGTTTATGAAAATTTTTGACTACTTACAAAAAGAGACCTTAGATTCAATCCTTGGAACAGTTATTTCCATTAACGCGTAGTAGCAGGCATGCCTCCCAATTAGTGTCTCAAGCTAAGGGGTCAGACAGACTCAAGATCAATAAAGAATTGCTTGAATGGGATCCCTCATAGCAGCAAGTGATTTGATTGGAAAACCACAGGTCAGTCTCCCAAAGAGAAATCTGCATTTGCAGCTCTATCAGAGTATCACTTTTTTGGTTTTTCTTGATTTACACAATAGAAAAACCAATAGGCTTTTGATCTTCATCAATTTTCGGACTGAAAAAAGACCAGGCATCACTCGGGGAAAACGCCAGACTTGCGTCAGAGCTCCTCCACAATCAGGCGCGTGGTTAGCTGCAAATCCCATTACTGCTTTAGATTTGCATTTCAACCCAAATGAGTTTCGGTTGAGTTTGATCGACAAATTAGAGAAAAAGCTACGACTTTGTGATAAAAAGCCCATGTTGCATTTACAACACTCTCTGTTATGTCACGAACGTGGGGTTGCCATTGCAAGACATGACATAGTTAGAGATCAATCGCAACAGCTTTTTCAACGGTTAATTGTTCTCCAGTATTGGAAAAACAAAACACCTATCACTGATAGCAATTTGCGAGAAGGAAGCATTTCCTGCCATCATGGGAGTTGAACCCCTTTGCTGCTCTTGATGTCACATTGATGTCTTCTCTGCAATTAAACAATATCTAAAGGGCGACTGAGAAGTCAGGTTATGCAATTGAAGCAGTTGATGATCAAATATTCAGGGTGCATTAGAAAAACTTCTATCGGCATGGTGTTAAATTTGTGCCATTAGCAGTAGAAATCTTAGCTAACAATCGAAAATGTGTTGCATTGTTTTGACAAGCTGCCACAGTCACTCGCTTTAGTTTCTAATTCTGAATGTTTGGAAACGTTGCTAGCTCGCGCGCTGTTGGAAGTATTAACTGTTTTTGAGAAAAACTTCCAGCTCAGAAGCAGAAAGTTATATTCTTCAAAGGCATTTTATATAAATTACTCTGACTTATCCTTAACATTTACCCGATGAAGTGGGAGAATTTCATTAGCTGAGCCAGTCCGATGAAACATGCCAGAAAGGGTTAATTCTTTCAATCACGAGTTTTTAGTCTTAACTGACCAAAGTGGGGAGAATAGAATCTAACATTTCTTGTGTGGAAAAATGAGTTGGACTGATGAAATTGATTGTCATTAAACTGTCTATCTGTTTGTTTAATAACCATAGATATGTTAACTAATTTAATTATCAATTAAATTTTCATTGCTTCTACTGGAAAAAATGTTGTATGAATCAAGATATGTGAGGTAGTGGCTTTAATATCATATGGAATGAAATTACAATCTTTGCTTCAAAAATTTTGCATTCCAATGAGGTGGTGGGTTGGGGGTATTGGAATGCGAGACAACAGAATCGACTATATCTGCAATAAGTCGTTTTTTTTTCGTTTCCTATCGGTCCAGGGGTGTCTCAATTAATGTTTGCCAGTTCCTGGAAATCTTACAGGGATCATATTTGATGTCATACACATTGTACGACAATTATTGCACTAATATGAACACAATTATGAAAACTGGGAAAACATTTATTATCAATGTATTACTACAGTGGACTCATTTATGATCAAAGCATGAGTACAGGGAATTCATACAGCATGCTTATATGATATGCAGGGAGTCATACATAACATTGTCTGATTACCAGGAGTTTTGTATGGCATCCAAACTCGGGATAATTGACATCACTTGATACTAATTTCAATCTTTTCTTATCCGAAATTTTTCTTACCGTAGAATTTTTCTTACCCTACTTTTCTTACCGACCTTGGAAGTTTTTTATGGGTGAGTTTAAGGGTTTCATAAAAGCAAAAGTCGTTATTTTGTCTTTTAAGAGCAGGAAATGGGTTTACAAGTTCTGATTTTTTGCTTTGATCATTTTATCGCAAGTACCCATTAAAAAAATGCTAATCGTATTATAATACGTTCCTTGTGTTTCTGTTGTGTTACTCAACCCGAGAGATAAAATAGATGCATAAATGTACTAACTCGAGGCCTTCCCCGACGAGAGGGGGTTGAAAATTTCAAAAAAAATTATTATTAAATTTCACTCTTGAGGCTTAAAAGTTTTATCTATTTATAAAGCCAGTTAATATCTTGTAACCAAACATTTTTCCCATTGCAACGAATAACTATTTGTCCTCCTTTTCTGTGAAATTTAACACTTGCGATTATTTATATCCGCTGAACTAATTGAATTAATCTGTCTAGCCGTCTGTCTAAACAAAAATAGTCCAATATCAAATAAAATTGACAACAACAGACAATTTCCCGACAATTGCAAAATGTCAGATGGCTTCCCGTGGAAATTAAAAGCTATTAACAAATATTTCTGATGAAATATTTATTCTTTTTTTAAAGTAGTTTCAAACATTTGTTTACTTTTTTAATCCTTAAAAATTGTCGCCAACATCAGTCGAAGTTAAATACAACACTAAGTTTCAATATTTTTCCTCTTATTTTTTCCACTCCTATTGATTTGTAAGCACATACGCACTTCAGATGCGAACGATGTATTTATACTTTTTGCTTATTTTTTGATCAGTGTCCAGTGGTGCTATACTGCCGGTCCGTGCTATAGACACTTAACGAAGGTTTTAAATCGGGGATCGGGGACCACAATTTTCTTGATCTTTGATTATTCTTTTTTACTATGTTATTTTAGTATCAAGAAAGCCGGTTTCGCTTTTGTCTGGAACTTTTTCCACTAATTTGACTGAACTGCTTAAAACGTGGGAGTTCAACCCAGAGTCCTACTCTTGGTCCTACATAGCAAATTGTTAAAGATAAACTAATAGATGATAAAGATATTATATATGGTTATGTAAAATAGCAACAAGTGTGAAGCGAGTTTAAAGTGATAGAATACTTATAACAAGGAGGCTCGGTAATGTGCGTGTTCACACATAAAGTTCCGACCCCGCTCATCCACATGAGAACAGATAGAAAACGCCCAAAATTCAAGTATGTTTCGAAAAATTTGTGTGTGAACAAAAATATCGCCTTCAACGCAAATACATCAGTGGAGGAAAAAATGCCGCAATAGACTGATGAGATCTGGCATTATTAGGAAAACGAGTGAACACGAGCAGCAAAATCAAACAAAACGACAAACAATAGTTGCATGCAAAACTTTTTGTCCATTTTCAAAAAAAAATGCTTAATAACAAAGTCAAAATAGCGTCAAAAAATTCTCTTTTAATACTAAAAACAATTAATTTCAAAGAAAAGAAAACATTAGATACCAATTGAAGTTGTCCAAACGTTTTATCATCACAGGCGATTATATTGGAGGGCATTAGGGCCTCTCTTTATTCAATTTTTCTTGCGGTTACAAAAAGAACAACAAAAAGAGACAACCAACAAAAATACAAATGAAACCTGTGAGAAAAACGCTGTCAGAGCCTTAAAACCATTTTCTGCTCCTCAACAAGGTTCAGTCGCGCCTTCTTCTGGTGCAAGTTATGTGGTATGAGACTTCTCAATAATGAGACTAGGTAAAAAGTTGACAAAATATAAAAATAAATATATTTAAGACATATAAATAAGTTTGTTAGTTCTTCTAAATAAACCCCTTGAGGTCTGTTTTGATTCTGAATATGTCTTACGTTACCAAAACAGCGTCAAATATAGGCAAAAATTACATAATAATTTACTTTTATTTTGCGAAAAGCCCGTGTCGAAGCTAGTACTGTCATAACGAACTTTATAAAAAATAATCGATTTTGTGCACTCGCGCCTTCCTATAATGTCATATGTGATCTTTAATCAACGAGACTAGGTAACAAAAACACACAAAAAAATTGAAAAAGCAAAGTTGGAAAGTGTTTTTTTTAAACAAATGTTTTCAAGCCAATGAAAGCCATCAGCTATTTACTCAGATTAAAAAATAGGCTCCTCTTATCAACCACAAAAAGGCAGCAAGATCGGTCACACTCCAGAAAAATCCAGACGACTAAATGACATAGGGTAAACGACAGTTAAAGACAAAATTAACAGAAAAACTAATAAATTCTTCGAGAATGTGTTGTCGAAGACGTTAAAACCAAAATCTGTGCCTTTAAACATTTTGATTTCTTCTATTGTTTCTTATTTGGACCTCAGCAAGGTGTTATGTGAATTGTCAATATCGTCACATTGTGAAAACACAAGAAAATAGAGAAAATGATATGCAGGGAGTCATACATAACATTGTCTGATTACCAGGAGTTTTGTATGGCATCCAAACTCGGGATAATTGACATCACTTGATACTAATTTCAATCTTTTCTTATCCGAAATTTTTCTTACCGTAGAATTTTTCTTACCCTACTTTTCTTACCGACCTTGGAAGTTTTTTATGGGTGAGTTTAAGGGTTTCATAAAAGCAAAAGTCGTTATTTTGTCTTTTAAGAGCAGGAAATGGGTTTACAAGTTCTGATTTTTTGCTTTGATCATTTTATCGCAAGTACCCATTAAAAAAATGCTAATCGTATTATAATACGTTCCTTGTGTTTCTGTTGTGTTACTCAACCCGAGAGATAAAATAGATGCATAAATGTACTAACTCGAGGCCTTCCCCGACGAGAGGGGGTTGAAAATTTCAAAAAAAATTATTATTAAATTTCACTCTTGAGGCTTAAAAGTTTTATCTATTTATAAAGCCAGTTAATATCTTGTAACCAAACATTTTTCCCATTGCAACGAATAACTATTTGTCCTCCTTTTCTGTGAAATTTAACACTTGCGATTATTTATATCCGCTGAACTAATTGAATTAATCTGTCTAGCCGTCTGTCTAAACAAAAATAGTCCAATATCAAATAAAATTGACAACAACAGACAATTTCCCGACAATTGCAAAATGTCAGATGGCTTCCCGTGGAAATTAAAAGCTATTAACAAATATTTCTGATGAAATATTTATTCTTTTTTTAAAGTAGTTTCAAACATTTGTTTACTTTTTTAATCCTTAAAAATTGTCGCCAACATCAGTCGAAGTTAAATACAACACTAAGTTTCAATATTTTTCCTCTTATTTTTTCCACTCCTATTGATTTGTAAGCACATACGCACTTCAGATGCGAACGATGTATTTATACTTTTTGCTTATTTTTTGATCAGTGTCCAGTGGTGCTATACTGCCGGTCCGTGCTATAGACACTTAACGAAGGTTTTAAATCGGGGATCGGGGACCACAATTTTCTTGATCTTTGATTATTCTTTTTTACTATGTTATTTTAGTATCAAGAAAGCCGGTTTCGCTTTTGTCTGGAACTTTTTCCACTAATTTGACTGAACTGCTTAAAACGTGGGAGTTCAACCCAGAGTCCTACTCTTGGTCCTACATAGCAAATTGTTAAAGATAAACTAATAGATGATAAAGATATTATATATGGTTATGTAAAATAGCAACAAGTGTGAAGCGAGTTTAAAGTGATAGAATACTTATAACAAGGAGGCTCGGTAATGTGCGTGTTCACACATAAAGTTCCGACCCCGCTCATCCACATGAGAACAGATAGAAAACGCCCAAAATTCAAGTATGTTTCGAAAAATTTGTGTGTGAACAAAAATATCGCCTTCAACGCAAATACATCAGTGGAGGAAAAAATGCCGCAATAGACTGATGAGATCTGGCATTATTAGGAAAACGAGTGAACACGAGCAGCAAAATCAAACAAAACGACAAACAATAGTTGCATGCAAAACTTTTTGTCCATTTTCAAAAAAAAATGCTTAATAACAAAGTCAAAATAGCGTCAAAAAATTCTCTTTTAATACTAAAAAACAATTAATTTCAAAGAAAAGAAAACATTAGATACCAATTGAAGTTGTCCAAACGTTTTATCATCACAGGCGATTATATTGGAGGGCATTAGGGCCTCTCTTTATTCAATTTTTCTTGCGGTTACAAAAAGAACAACAAAAAGAGACAACCAACAAAAATACAAATGAAACCTGTGAGAAACGCTGTCAGAGCCTTAAAACCATTTTCTGCTCCTCAACAAGGTTCAGTCGCGCCTTCTTCTGATGCAAGTTATGTGGTATGAGACTTCTCAATAATGAGACTAGGTAAAAAGTTGACAAAATATAAAAATAAATATATTTAAGACATATAAATAAGTTTGTTAGTTCTTCTAAATAAACCCCTTGAGGTCTGTTTTGATTCTGAATATGTCTTACGTTACCAAAACAGCGTCAAATATAGGCAAAAATTACATAATAATTTACTTTTATTTTGCGAAAAGCCCGTGTCGAAGCTAGTACTGTCATAACGAACTTTATAAAAAATAATCGATTTTGTGCACTCGCGCCTTCCTATAATGTCATATGTGATCTTTAATCAACGAGACTAGGTAACAAAAACACACAAAAAAATTGAAAAAGCAAAGTTGGAAAGTGTTTTTTTTAAACAAATGTTTTCAAGCCAATGAAAGCCATCAGCTATTTACTCAGATTAAAAAATAGGCTCCTCTTATCAACCACAAAAAGGCAGCAAGATCGGTCACACTCCAGAAAATTCCAGACGACTAAATGACATAGGGTAAACGACAGTTAAAGACAAAATTAACAGAAAAACTAATAAATTCTTCGAGAATGTGTTGTCGAAGACGTTAAAACCAAAATCTGTGCCTTTAAACATTTTGATTTCTTCTATTGTTTCTTATTTGGACCTCAGCAAGGTGTTATGTGAATTGTCAATATCGTCACATTGTGAAAACACAAGAAAATAGAGAAAAATGAGCAAATGCCTAAAAGTCAAAAAAATATCCTGTAGTCTGATGGTTACAAGGCCGGAAAATCATAAGTTATGGCGTAAGATCGCAATTAAGATTCAATTTTTTTCAGTAAAATGAAGAGCCACTCTTCTTTTGCTGATATTGAGCTACAAATTTACCAAATTAAGATAAAATTAATGGAAAAAATCAAAAAGCCGTTGATTATTTAGAAACAAATAATTTTGATAGTCAAAATAACCAACTGCTTTTTATTAAAAACTAGAAACGCTGTTTTTGGAACTGCTTAGGAAGCCACTTGGAGTCGTCACCAGTGAGCTTTTGATTTGAATTGTTCTGTTCTTTAACTAACACAAAAAAATCGGTTTCCTTTTAAATAAAAGAACGACTGGATACAATCCGAATTGTTTTTGGATAGTAACAGTTCAAGATAGGTCCAAAACAAGCCATATATTGTTATGCGTCCAGTAAAAACACTTAATTGTTTCGAGTGTTATAGATAAAGATAATTTGTTTGTAAAAAAATGCTGTTTGTTGTTAAAAAAATGCTGCGTTTTGGATAATCATTGAGATAAGTTAGCAAAAACAGCCAAACGTTAATTCCAGAGACTTCTCAAAGAATTGGAAGTAAGAATAGTCTCCTTGGAGTTGAAAAAGATTATGTTAGTAAATTTTGTGTGTGTACAACCAGCAAGTTTAATTAACGTGGACCAAAGAAGCTTATTTCGTGCAATTGTTGACGAAAAGGCTGATTTTTTAAATAATTTTTACCCAAAATGTTAGCCAAAAAAATTAATCAAAGTGGCCAACAGATTTTTTATGATTGAAAGTCAAATCAACAACACTACTGTTAACAATTCTAACATTTTTAAACAAAATTGACTACATATAGATAAAAATTTTGGAAAATGTGAAAAATAACGCAAATCCATCTCAATAATCACAAAAATTTAACCCTTGACAAATCGCTCTAGAATACGAACATCAAAAATTGTTTTTAATTCTATATTCTACGCTGGATGGACTTTTCAGTGATCCAAATCAAAACTCTCTACGATGAACTGTTAATCGGCCAATGTTGTCTGAACAAAAAAAACACAGTTGAGTAAACAGTTCCTACCCCCCCTCAAGAGGGGTAGGAAAAATGATTCTGTTGAATAATGTTAATATAGACCAAATTGAGTTTGTCTACGTCACGAGACGTTAAGTACTGAGTTCGGACTTACCACAAATCGAATACTTATGCTAAGTTCCAAATATCCTATGACTTGAAATGGTCATAGTCAAAAACTTTTATAAGTGCAAAGATTATCCCAAGGAATTGAGATTTAAGCAAAATGTAGCAAATGGGGAATAATTAAGTTTTGAAACTATAAGAGGTTTAAAAATTTTGATCATTGCGATATTTTGATAAAGCCAAGAAATAAAAATCACGGGTTACTCATCATACACAATTCCTAGCAGTCATACTAGGTCATATATGATTCCTAGTTTTCATACGAGGTCATAAATGATTTGTATATTTTTTGTAGTTATACAAGGATCATTATGAACTCTAGAAATCATACAATGGTCATACAAAAAACTCAAAGACTCAAAACTGTACATCATCTATTTTCTTTTGATTTTGAAACAATTTCCTGGAAGTCATACAAGATCATATATGGCACATAAAACATTGATTGGTTTCACCAATTCCTGAATAAAGCAGTCAGAGGATATAAAAAATTATTATACAGCATTTGCATTTCACATTTGATTCAATGTTTGGGCACAAGAATAACTTTCCAACCTAAGTACATTCAAAAAACGAATTTGAGGTTATCAGCAAAATTTTTCCCAAATATTTTAAAAAATAAGTGAGCATTTATAGGTATAAGCTTGACCAAATCAAAAGAAAAGTAATGGCAAAAAACAAAGAAACCTTGTTCTTTAAGAAACAAATAATTTTATTAGTCAAAACGACCACAGGTTTTGAAATTGAAAAAATTGATACGCCGTTTTTGGAACTGCTTAGGAAGCACTTGGAGGTGTCACCATTGAGCTTTTATTTGAATTGTTGGGTTCTTCAACTAACATAAAAAAGATCGGTTTCCTTTTAAATAAAAGACCGACTGGTTACAACCCGAATTGTTTTTGGATTGTAACAGTCCAAGATAGGTCCAAAACAAGCCATATATTTTTATGCGTCCAGTAAAAACACTTAACTGTTTCGAGTGATATAGATATAGATAATTTGCTAGTAAAAAAATAAAAAAAATGCTGCGTTTTGGATAATCATCGAGATAAGTTAGCGGAAACGGCCCAACGTTAATTCCAGAGAATTCTCAAAAGAATTGGATGTAAGAATAGCCTCCTTGGAGTTGAAAAAGATTATGTTAGTAAATTGTGTGTGTGTGTGTGTACAACCGGCAAGTTTAATTAACGTGGACCTAAGAAGCTTATTTCGTGCAATTGTTGACGAAAAAGGCTGATTTTTTAAATTAATTTTCACCTATAATGTTTCCAAAATGCTTCCAGTAAAAAACACTTAATTGTTTCGAGTGATTTAGATATAGATAATTTGTTAGTAAAAAAATCAAAAATAAATGCGGCGTTTTGGATAGTCATGAAGATAATTAGCAGAAAGGGCCAAACGTTAATTGCAAAGCATTCTCAAAAGAATTGGAATTAAGAATAGCACCCTTGGAGTTAACAAAGATTACGTTAGTAGTTTTTGTGTGTGTAAAGCCGGCAACTTTAATTAACGTGGACCAAAGAAGCTTATTTTCGTGCAATTATTGACAAAAAAGGCTGATTTTTTATAATATTTACCCAAAATGTTAGCCAAAAAAATTAATCAAAGTGGCCAAAAAATTTTTTGTGATTGAAAGTCAAATCAACAACACTACTGTTAACAATTTTAACATATTTTAACAAAATTGACTAAATTTTAGATAAAAATTTTGGAAAATGTAAAAAATAACGCAAATCCATCTTTATAATCACGAAAATTTAAACCTTGATAAATCGCTCTAGAATACGTACTTCAAAAAATAATGTTTTTAATGCTATATTCTCCGCTGGATGGGCTTGTCAATGATAAAAATCACAACTCTCTACGATGAACTACCAATCGGCCAAAGTTGTCTGAACAAAAAAACACAGTTGAGTAAACAGTTCCTAACCCCCCTCAAGAGGGGTAGGAAAAATGAACCTGTTGAATAAGGTTAATAAAGCCCAAATTGAATTGGTCTACGTCACGAGACGTTAAGTACTGAGTTCGGAATTACAACAAATCGAATACTTATGCTAAGTTCCAAATATCCTATGACTTGAAATGGTCATAGTCAAAAATTTTATAAGTGAAAAGATTATCTGAATGAAATGAGATTTAATCAAATTGTAACAAATGCGGAATAACTAAGTTTTGAATATATTAGAGGTTTAAAATTTTAATAATTGCGATATTTTGGTAAAGCCAAGAAAAAAAATATCCCGGATTGCTCATCATATACAATTCATACAATTCATAGTAGTCTTACTTGGTCATATATGATTCCTAGTTTTCATACAAGGTCATATATGATTTGTATAATTTCTTGGTAGTTTTACAAGGATCATTATGATTTCTCTAGAAATCATACAGGGATCATACAAAAAATTCAAAGCCTAGAAACTGTACATCTTTCATTTTCTTTTGATTCTGAAAAAGTTTCCTGGAAATCTTACACCGTCATATATGGCACAAAAAACATTGATTGGTTTCACCAATTTTCAAATAATGTAGTATGAGTGCATAAAAAACTATTATATTGCATTTGCTTTCCACATTTGATTCAATGTATGTGCGACGAAAGAATAACTTTCCAACCAAAATACATTCAAAAAACGGATTTGAGGTTATCAGGAAAATTTTTTCCAAATATTTTTAAAAATAAATGAGCATTTATAGGTATAAGCTTGACCAAATCAAATGAAAAGGAATGGCAAAATTGTAAAAACCCTTGTTCATTTAGAAACAAATAATTTTAATAGTCAAAACGACCAGAAGCTTTCAAATAAAAAACTAGAGACGCTGTTTTGGGAACTAATTAGGAAGCCATTTAGAGTTGTCTTCAGTGAGCTTTGATTTGAATTATTATGT
The DNA here is from genome assembly GCF_964194025.1 of Convolutriloba macropyga. Lineage (NCBI taxonomy): Eukaryota > Metazoa > Xenacoelomorpha > Acoela > Convolutidae > Convolutriloba > Convolutriloba macropyga. The sequence goes on from NC_134479.1 coordinate 31,062,509, forward strand.
TCTTTAGCCAACATTGAACATATCGGTTTCCTTTTAAATAACAGACCGACTGGTTACAATGCGAATTGTTTTTGGATTGTAACAGTCCAAGATAGGTCCAAAACTAGCCGTTTATTGCTATGCGTTCAGTAACAACACTTAATTGTTTCGAGTGATTTAGATGTAGATAACTTGTTAGTAAAAAAGTCAAAAAAAAATGCTTGGTTTTGGATAATCATGGAGATAGGAGATAAGTTAGCAAAAAGGGCCAAACGTTAATTCCAGAGTATTCTCAAAAGAGTTGGAAGTAAGAATAGCCCCCTTGGAGTTAACAAAGATTATGTTAGTAGTTTTTTTGTGTGTACAACCGGCAAGTTTAATTAACTTGGACCAAAGAAGCTTATTTGGTGCAATTGTTGACAAAAAAGGCTGATTTTTTATAATATTTACACAAAATGTTAGCCAAAAGAATTAATCAAAGTGACCAAAAAATTTTTTGTGATTGAAAGTCAAATCAACAACTCTGCTGTTAACAATTTTGACATATTTTAACAAAATTGACTAAACTTTAGATAAAAATTTTGGAAAATGTAAAAAATAACGCAAATCCATCTTTATAATCACGAAAATTTAAACCTTGATAAATCGCTCTAGAATACGAACTTCAAAAAATAATGTATTTAATGCTATATTCTCCGCTGGATGGGCTTGTCAATGATACAAATCACAACTCTCTACGATGAACTACCAATCGGCCAAAGTTGTCTGAACAAAAAAACACAGTTGAGTAAACAGTTCCTAACCCCCTCAAGAGGGGTAGGAAAAATGAGCCTGTTGATTAATGTTAATATAGCCCAAATTGAATTGGTCTACGTCACGAGACGTTAAGTACTGAGTTCGGAATTACCACAAATCTAACACTTATGCTAAGTTCCAAATATTTTATGACTTGAAATGGTCATAGTCAAAATCTTTTTTAAGTAAAGAGATTATCTCAATGAATTGAGATTTAAGCAAAAAGGAAACAAATGAGTAATAGATTTTTCCTGAAACTATTAGAGGTTTAAAAATTTTGATAATTGTGATATTTTGGTAAAGCCAAGAAATAAATATCCCGGGTCGCTCATCATAAACAATTCTTAGTAGTAATTCTATGTCATATATGATTCCTAGTTTTCATGAAAGGTCATATATGATTTGTATAATTTTTTAGTAGTCATACAAGGATCATATATGATTTCCCTAGAAATCATACAGGGATCATACAAAAAATTCAAAGCCTAAAAACTGTACACCTTTCTTTTTCTTTTGAGGTTGAAAAAGTTTCCTGGAAATTATACAAGGTCAAATATGACAAAAACTTTGATTGGTTTCACAAATTCCCGTATAATATAGTCGATAGATATAACATTTGCATTTCACATTTGATTCATTGTGTGGGCGAAAGAATAACTTTCCAACCTAAATACATTCAGAAACGAATTTTGAGGTTATCTGCAAAAATGTTTCCTAAAATTGGTTTTATAAATGAGCATTAATAGGTATAAGCTGGCTTCAGAGATTATCAGAACTTTATTTATATATTTGGACTTACTCGTTAATTGCGTGCCCAACTTTGCAAATGATATTGTACGTTTCGGTCTTTTGGCGGATCACAAAGTGATGCCGTGGAATCACATAAGTGAGTCCTTGCCGAATGAGATTTTTAAAAGAATTAAATGATTTAAAAGTTTAAGAAATATAGATGTATGATTCTTGGTATTCGTATTAGGATCATATATGTTTTTCTTTGTAGTCATACAAGGTTCATATATGATTTCCCAGTAGTCATGTATAATTTCTTAGTAGCCATACAAGGATCGTACTAGGAAATACGTTATTGTTTGCATGATACCATATATGATCCTTGTGTGACTACTCTGATGTGGTGACCCGGGATGCGCTGGAGCAGTAAATTGGAGTGAAAATTTCGTCAAAATAGTCAAAAACTTTCTCTATAGTTAATCGAACATTTTTCACTTGTTCCTCGTCAGTTTACATTTCATATGAGAAAATAGCGGTGGAAACCAAGGTCAACTGAGCACGGCAATAACGTTTCAATTTTGTCGGGAACCTTTTCAGTAATTTGAAGGAACTGCTGACACAAATGCAAGGTTTTTACATAGTACCTCCTTTGCTTCTCTATTAGTTGTGAGGTTTGTTCATATTTAGGTAAGCTATGCTAGTTTATTTTTGATTTTCGACTCTAACGAATATATGTTGTTTTTCTTGCTGAAGTTTTAAATGTTGAATAATTGAATGACGTCTGTACACATTTCTAAATTGACATTGACTACTTAGCAATAATTATAAAAAGTTTTATTTTCGAAAAAAATTTCCCCGTCCATCCCATCACCAAAAACTTATTCTTGTGACGCTTTTCTGTATAACTTTTATTTGACATTACTGATAGCTGTGATTGCACGATTGTTTTTCTCAAAAAAATGTAAAGGGAACAATTTTATATCTTAAATCTTGAGTTCAACAAAACGAATACTTTTGAATCCAAGAAAATTTATTGAAAAAAATGCATATTCTTCTAAATTTCGTCTATCTGATACAATACTAGGTTTTTGGATGGAATAATATGGTGGACACAAAAATGTTTCTTTCCGTCTGCTGAAAAAATGGTGCACCAACACGTTTTGGCACAAACTTTTACTCCTGAGAAACTAGAGACAACATTTCCAGATTTCACTTACTAGTGCTTGTAAGTTGGATGAAAAAGTCTCTCATATGGCCTCCCTTTTTACATTATTTACGTATTCCAAAAATTTAATTTGCTGGAATCAGTGAAATGTTTTCGTTAAAGCCTATAAAACTCTATTTTGTCTGTACACCAATTTCTTCCCCAACTTTGATTGACATATTCCGAAAAATTTGGATGGCGCAATTATTACTTTTTTAAACTTTTGGCTGTAAACCAAGCGGCTTCAACTGGAAATATTAGTAAAATTGTTGTCTCTAGCGCCATCGTCTTCAAAATTGTTTGGTTCATTGCAAAAAAATGCTACTTTTGAATACAATTTTTTTTAATCGCCTGACCTTTTTTTTGCCCAATTTTACGCATTAGCGATTCAAAACATAGACAAATTTTTGTGATCCGGGAGAGACCACTGTATTTTTATATATTTTCCTTTTTCAAATGTTTTTTTATCCCTCCAAAATTTTGTAGTAACGAATAATCTTTCTTATTTGAAGTTAACAATTTTGGACTGAAAATTTTTCAGCTGACTGCAATTTCGGCAAAGTTTACATTAAACAAAGACTTACATTAAATTGTTTTGCACTAATCTAGTCCTGCGTGTATATTTGATGCACTATGTTCTCTGCTATTAATTTCATCTTTTATCTTCCGATTTTTTTATTTTCGCTTTTTTTTCTTTTTTTCGCTTTACCTTTTTTTCCCTTTTTTTAACAGAGAAGTTTTGTACAAATATGAGACGTATGTTGGAAAATTCTGTGCTACACAGATTCGCGCCAGCCGTTTTGTTTGGATTCTTTTTTAGGTTTATTGTTAATGCAAGTGTTAAAAATTTGCTGAAAAATTTTTTATCCTTATTTAATTTTCTCATATCTGTTAAGCAATTATATTTGAAAAAAACTGATTGACTTAACAATCCAATAAAAGTTCTAACGTTGAATACTGGTCAAAAACTATGGACTAGTTGTGTTGAAGAACACTTACTTGGTTTTAAGTTGCTCAGCTGTGTCGTTTTTTTTCTGAAACCTTTCAAAATAAACGGTTGTCTGGAATTTCTTAACCGATTTTTAACCGATTAAAAAACGATCTTTGAAGGTTTTTTCTAACCAATTCATCATCGCGTCTATCTCCATTTTTTTCAACCAAATCTTCAACTCACCCCGGCATACGTAATTTACTTTACTTTATCTATTTTAACTATTGGTGGCCAAACTTCTTAAATAAAAGCTTTATTAACAAGCACGTCGATCACACAAACAAAACAAAGCGATAGTTTCTTAAGGGCAAAATTTCAGTTTCAAATTGTGACTGATTGATTTTTTATCATTTGTCTCAAAAAACCGTTCAACATTCTCTATCTCCGTTGGTTAAGAAGACATTAGATGCCCGCTCGTTCGGTTTGGCTGATTCAAAATGTTAATTTGATAATAGACGCCGTAATGATGAAGAGTACGGTTTCAACATCATCATTGACGTCAAGGCTTAGACAGCAGTCCTGATTGCGTTTTTTTTGTGTGAAGATATATTAAATCTGTGATAAGATTTCCATATAAGCCCCGATAATTCCTCTATTCTTGCTTTGATGTAGTAAGAATTACTTGTTATATTCTAGTGTACTAATTTTTTAAAGCTGAAAATCAAATAGGAAATCTATTATCAAAAAGGTGCCTTTCTTGATTCAATGGAAACTTGATCTGTTTTTATTAACCCCTTTTTTGTATCAGGAATAATAAATAGACGTATTAAATTACCTCAAATTTGCCAAAGCGTCTGGGGTTTGTCCTAAGCGCGAAAATAAAAAAAAATACCTACCTTTTTCTTTTTCCTACTTAAATTTTTGCGCGCTCTTCAAAATTACCTTTTAATCGAGTACACCGCCTTTTTCCAGCATTAAGAGCAAATATCCTTCACAAGTTGAAAATTTGTTATGGTTCTTGTATTTCTTAATTAATTGCATTACGGGGGAATTTATCGCGGCTCAAAAAAACCTTATTGCACTTAAGTTGATTTTATTCACCCCTTCAATTTAACCTCATTGCCGGCCTTTCGTGCATCCCTAAAGAGGGCTGTATTTTTCAGTTTAAAGCAGCCAAGATCAATGGCTTGATTTAATTGCTTTCCATTTGGTCACGCCTTGTAAAGCTCTATACTTAAATACTTGAAGTGAACAAGCGCTTTTACGTGTGACAAAACCTACGCGACGATTTTTACTTCATGCAGACAGTTAATTGCTGTCAGTTTTTTCACACTTTCCTATTATTCCACTTCAATTGGTGCACAAAGCATAATTAGCAGTAAATTTGTATCAAATTTGAGCTTATTCTCCCCGCGGAATTCATTTCTGCTAATTAAAAGGTTTGCTTTTTGCATCGAAGATATATTTTTGAACACATTTGATAATTTCATGTTAAATGTTCAGAAACGAATAAAATCAATTAAGCTATTTCAATTATCTGCGTTTTTCAATATGTTTAATCAATTTTCTGCCAGTTTAAGTTTCTGACATTTGAACTGGAATCCAATCATTGGTTTTTACACTTCACAGTATGTTCAAGCAGAGAATAGGCCGGATACGAATGTGGCTGAAAAAGGATGCTAATTAGGAATTAATTCCGGTTAAGTTAATCAATTCAATTGCACGCCTTTTGCGAACATACTCTAATATTGACTAATCGCCACGTGGATAGAACTGTCTAGACAAACTGCTACCTTGTGCAGACGTATTCATTTGAACTTGGTTATGGAAAAATATAAATTAAAAGAAATACGATTTGTAAACAATCAGAACATTAAACGTTCTTATATGAAGTTCCGACATTGTCAGATAATAATTTCTGCGTCAAAATTTTGAGAGGGTACAAAAATTTTTCTCGTAAAAAATCACACAATTTTTTCTTGAGGGATGGTCAGGGCGCATGAGTTTTGCTGTGTTGGATCCAAATCATGTGTTTTCACACGAGAAAATAATTTAAACGTGCGATTAATTTATACAAGTTTTTTCTTGTGACAGACCCAAAAAATAGGCGAAATTACGAGCATAAATAGCTTCCCGGGTCAAGACTGGATGATAACTTGTATGAACATGCAGGTTTCCTGCAAAAGATGGGGAATTTGTGAGAAATTGCCAGTCTAATAGTTAACTTCTAAGAACTCGCAGATCGAATGATTTATTTGTAAGAACTTGCAAGTTGAGTGGCTAACTTGTAATTCTCTTGCGAGTTCGTTCCGGTTCAGCTGTAATTTTCTTGCGAGTTCGTTCCGGTTGAGCTCAAATTTTATTGGATAATTCAATTTAACATTCTATTCTTCACAGTACGAAGCGCGTAGGAATTAGTTGCTCAGTTCGCATAGCATACTACAAAGTCACCCATGATCACAAAAGGCTACTTTTCAGTTTTATTAACTCAAGGGTTCCTTTTTGCATTTCAGTTAATAAGTGCTAGATCATCATTTGATTACTTACAAATAATGACTAAAAATTTAGCCCTAATGAAATTTTTTGGAGCCAGTATATTTTTTGAAGCATGTTTTTGGTTGTTTATACCTTTTTTGATTTTAACTGATGCTTCAATTTCATGTTACAGCATTTTTCTCAGGGTAAATGATTTGCCCTTCAAATCTTCTAAACAATTTTCTTTCAGATCAATTATCTGATGTTTTTCTTCCTTTGATAAGCAGAATATGTGTACACTCATATGTTGCGATATTTTACTTTTTTCTTACATTATAAGCAGTACAGTTATCTTCTTAGAAGTTATGTATGAAATCATGATTTTACTCGAATACGGTTGTAGAATGGTTAAATTTCAAGAGCTTTGTAAGTTGAACGATCAATTTATCGAAGTTAAAACTTTAACACTCGTGAGTCAAAAGAGCTTAGCAGTCAAAGGGTCTATTTTTACCACAATTTTATTTGTTTTGCAGAGTGATATGTTGAAAAAATTACTTGATAGTTAAATTTTCTTTCTTTTTGTTGACAAATTTTGCCTATTTTTGTTTTCCTGTAATCAAATAAAATTTCGAGTATAGAATTTCAATTCTAAACCGAATATTTACCGCGTAAGGAAAAGCCTGCAAGGTGGTGCATTTTCTTGCAAGTTCTTACAGTTTGACCAAATCGACCTCTACCCGGGTTTTTCGTCCATCGAAAGTATAATTTTTCTGGGCGCTACGCTACGAGTATAGAAATTAGCGACAACGTTATTTCAGTTTTTGCTCGATAAAATTTGTTTGGTCAGACTTAATGACATAAATGAATACATAACGAGAAAAAAGTGAGATCGCTTTAAAAAATACAGTTTGTCAAACAATATTTCAGTGCTGAAATTAGTTCTTCACTTATGAAACGTGCTTGTTTAGTACTCGAACGCCCCAAGACTTAGGGATGATTGACACTAATATATTCAGTATTTTGTACAACTTGAACTGTGGAGTAAGCAAAATAAAATAAACCTAAAATACAGGAAAAAATTTTTTATTTGAGCCACAATTTGTAAATAATTTCACCTCAAACTTTGCATGGTTTCTGAATACAGAAAACCGAAGGGTATAAAGGGAAAACACTTGAACTTTTTGACATCTTCTTTTGCATTTGCGAAAAATGACTGAAAAAAATGAGATTGCAATTTGACAAAGTATTATTAATTTTGATGCTTTTTTCATGAGCCAAAAAACCCTTAGATCACCGTCCGTATTTCTATTGAAACGAAAATCAAAATTGCAACTTAACTTCATTGAAATGTTCGACTGATTTTATTTAAAACAGAGAGTCAATTACGCTTTCTCGATCGTTAATTTTTTCAAGTTCAATTTCTGAATGTAGTGATTCCCAATTTACCCACTTTTATGCAGTGAAGTGTAAGCGGAATCTTAGTTCTTGAAAAATCTAATTAAAGGTTTGCCTTTTGCATCAAAGATATACTTTTGAACACACTTGATAATTTCATGTTAAATGCTCAGAAGGAATAAAATTAATTAAGCTATTTCAATTATCTGTGTTTTTCAATATGTTTAATCAATTTTCTGCCAGTTTAAGTTTCTGACATTTGAACTGGAATCCGATCATTGGTTTTTACACTTCACACTATGTTCAAGCAGAGAACAGATCGGATACGAAGGTGGCTGAAAAAGGATGCTGATTAGGAATGAATTCCGGTTAAGATGATCAATTCAATTGCACGCCTTTTGCGAATATACTCTAATATTGACTAATCGCCACGTGGATAGAACTGTCTAGACAAACTGTTACTTTGTGCAGACGTATTCATTTGAACTTGGTTATGGAAAAATATAGATTAAAAGAAATACGATTTGTAAACAATCAGAACATTAAACATTCGTATATGAAGTTCCGACATTGTCAGATAACAATTTCTGCGTCAAAATTTTGAGAGGGTACAAAAATTTTTCTCGTGAAAAATCACACAATTTTTTCTTGAGTGATGGTCAGGGCGCATGATTTTTGCTGTGTTGGATCCAAATCATGTGTTTTCACACTAGAAAATAACTTAAGCGTGCGATTAATTTATACAAGTTTTTTCTTGTGACAGACCCAAAAAATAGGCGAAATTGCGAGCATGAATAGCCTCCCGGGTCAAGACTGGATGATAACTTGTATGAACATGCAGGTTTCCTGCAAAAGACGGGTAATTTGTGAGAAATTGCCAGTCTAATAGTTAACTTCTAAGAACTCGCAGATCGAATGATTTATTTGTAAGAACTTGCAATTCGAGTGGCTAACTTGTAATTCTCTTGCGAGTTCGTTCCGGTTCAGCTGTAATTTTCTTGCGAGTTCGTTCCGGTTGAGCTCAAATTTTATTGGATAATTCAATTTAACATTCTATTCTTCACCGTACGAAGCGCGTAGGAATTAGTTGCTCAGTTCGCATAGCATACTACAAAGTCACCCATGATCACAAAAGGCTACTTTTCAGTTTCATTAACTCAAGGGTTCCTTTTTGCATTTCAGTTAATAAGTGCTAGATCATCATTTGATTACTTACAAATAGTGACTAAAAATTTAGCCCTAATGAAATTTTTTGGAGCCAGTGTATTTTTTGAAGCATGTTTTTGGTTGTTTATACCTTTTTTGATTTTAACTGATGCTTCAATTTCATGTTACAGCATTTTTCTCAGGGTAAATGATTTGCCCTTCAAATCTTCTAAACAATTTTCTTTCAGATCAATTATCTGATGTTTTTCTTCCTTTGATAAGCAGAATATGTGTACACTCATATGTTGCGATATTTTACTTTTTTCTTACATTATAAGCAGTACAGTTATCTTCTTAGAAGTTATGTATGAAATCATGATTTTACTCGAATACGGTTGTAGAATGGTTAAATTTCAAGAGCTTTGTAAGTTGAACGATCAATTTATCGAAGTTAAAACTTTAACACTCGTGAGTCAAAAGAGCTTAGCAGTCAAAGGGTCTATTTTTACCACAATTTTATTTGTTTTTCAGAGTGATATGTTGAAAAAATTACTTGATAGTTAAATTTTCTTTCTTTTTGTTGACAAATTTTGCCTATTTTTGTTTTCCTGTAATCAAATAAAATTTCGAGTATAGAATTTCAATTCTAAACCGAATATTTACCGCGTAAGGAAAAGCCTGCAAGGTGGTGAATTTTCTTGCAAGTTCTTACAGTTCGACCAATTCGACCTCTACCCGGGTTTTTCGTCCATCGAAAGTATAATTTTTCTGGGCGCTACGCTACGAGTAAAGAAATTAGCGACAACTTTATTTCAGTTTTTGCTCGATAAAATTTGGTTGGTCAGACTTAATGACATCAATGAATACATAACGAGAAAAAAGTGAGATCGCTTTAAAAAATACAGTTTGTCAAACAATATTTCAGTGCTGAAATTAGTTCTTCACTTATGAAACGTGCTTGTTTAGTACTGGAACGCCCCAAGACTTAGGGATGATTGACACTAATATATTCAGTATTTTGTACAACTTGAACTGTGGAGTAAGCAAAGTGAAATAAAACTAAAATACAGGAAAATTTTTTTTGAGCCACAATTTGAAAATAATTTCACCTCAAACTTTGCATGGTTTCTGAATACAGAAAACCAAATGGTATAAAGGGAAAAAACTTGCACTTTTTGACATTTAGTTTTGCATTTGCGAAAAATGACTGAAAAAAAATGAGATTGCAATTTGACATAGTATTATTAATTTTGATGCTTTTTTTCATGAGCCAAAAAACCCTTAGATCACCGTCCGTATTTCTATTGAAACGAAAGTCAAAATTGCAACGTAACGTCATTGAAATGTTCGACTGATTTTAATTAAAACAGAGAGTCAATTACGCTTTCTCCATTGTTAATTTTTTCAAGTTCAATTTCTGAATGTAGTGATTCCCAAGTTACTCACTTTTATGCAGTGAAGTGTAAGCGCAATCTTAGTTCTTATAAGAGAGGTTTTCTTAAAATTGATGTTAATAGCATTTTGGTGTAGTTACACTTCTGACACCAGACTCGATAATCATAAACTTTCGAAAATAAAAATGTTAAGGAGAAATTTAAAATGATAAAATGTTATTTTGAGCGCCCTAAAAATTTCTTGATTTTTAGTTGATCAAAATTTTGATGGGTACTATATACAGATCGGCTAAACAATTGAGACAAATTTCGCACCTTTTTAATTTTGTTAGTTAGTTCTAATTGAAACCTAAGGAAATGACGTTTAGTAATTGTTTTTTATATCAAGTATTTTCACCTCAATCTTATTTATTATACAGACAGAATTGTGGAAAAAATTAATTGATATCTAAGTTTTCTTTCATTCTTTGACAAATTTTGCATCTTTTTGTTTTCCTGGAATGAAATCAAATGTTGAGTTTAAAATTTCAATTGAAATGGAGCATTAATAACTAAAAATAGTTGCTTAACGTTCTTGGAGAGAAGAACTATTTTGCTTAACTTATGGTGAGTAGCAAATCCTGTTTTGCAGTTCTTAAAGTGACAGTCAACCCAATGACAAATGGATAAAAAAATGTAAAACTGATTTATTTGACTGTCAACTACGTGGAGGTTTGCAAATTTTGATCATTTTTGGTTCCAAAAAGTTAAAAAATGTTCAAAAGTTCGAGTCTAAGTGGCGAAAAATGGCAGAGTTTTTTCTGACTAAAATTGAATTGTAGGAGTCTTACCGGGTAAATCTGTGCACAAGTAGAAAGTTTAAACAATGTAACATAAAAGAGCTCATCTTTACTTTTGAGACCTAAACTAAATTTCGGTGAAATTGCGTACGTCCAAAATCACAAACTTTAACCTCTATATTCTGTTTCTTACGCAACCTCCACATTTCAGGCGAAACTAATTAGAACAAAATGTGATCTCTTCAATTTCTGCTTTGACCACATTCTTCTAGTAAATGATAAAATCAAATCCAATACTGTGGAACCCGAAGTATTGTCTTGTGGTTAAATGGATCTGGGGAAGCAAACCATATTTTTAGGCGAAACTTAAAGGCACTGACTTTTTCAAAAAATCAGGACTTTTTTTGCTGATAATGGAAACGCTTGCTAAATATAAAATTGCTTTCTGAATGAATCAACGATATTTTTTCATCATTTCAATTTCATCCAATATTTATTTTCTCTTTTAACACTTACGACTAATGGGTGTCCTGTAATTTCACCCCTATTTTTTTAACACCCTATTCGAGTTCGAGTTTAATGTGTTCAATTAGCAGTGAACTGCTAATTGCGATTTCTCAGGTGGTAGTTTACACCACCTTTTAAACAGTGCTTTCACTTTGGTTTGCATTCGGTTTTGGTGTTTTCGTTGGTTTCTTGTGGTTTATATTGAGTGCTTGTCTGGAGGAGGGAGGCAGGGAGGTTGTTTTGGATGTAATACTTGGTGGTTGAGTTTCTTGGGTCTTTGTTATGCTTTGTGGAAGAACGGAGGGGGCGTGGGGGTGAAAGGAAGGGTGTTTTAGAGGGAGTTTGGGTGAGAGGGAGAGAGTGAAGGAGTAGGGTCTTTAGAGAAGAGGAACGAAGGAAAAGAGAAAAAGAAAAGAAAAAGAAGAAAGTAAGGAAAGAAGAGAGGCGCACCCAGCGCAGCTCCGGCAGCCAGTCCCCCCTTCAGAGAACCAGCAACCGGCTTGTGCGCTGAGAGTACGGTGACTTGTCATTGGTTTTGATGTTTATAGTGAGAAAGCGAAAGAGAAAGAGAGGCACCCTCAGTGCACCACCGACAGCCAGCCCTCCCTTTCAGAGGACGAGCAGACGGCTTGTGCACTGAAAGTACAAAGGCTTGTAGTTTATACCTCTTAATGAGGCGGTTATTTTCGCCCTTGCAGGGGTGAGTGGTTGTTCCCAAGTGGGAACAGAGTGTGGGACCAGTATCAAGGCCTCAGCATGTTTCCCGCGATCATGTTGCTCTCCCTTACTGGTGCCCTGGAGTTAGATTGTGGGGCCAGCATCAAAGCCTCAGCATAATTCCCGTGATCATGCTGCCCTCCCTTACTGTTACCCTGGGGTTAGATCAGCTTCAAGACCTAGACTGATTCTCATGATCAGTCTAGTCTCCCACACTGATCATTCTTGATGCGAGTTCCATCAGTTCTTTACATATTAGGCATCCAGGCACACATACATATAGGTAAGCAAAAAAAAGGAAAACCTAACCATAGTTTAGTCCGGGCGGTGTGTTTTTGAATTTTGCACTAGGTTTGTTTTTACTCTTTTTCATTTTGAATGGCTTCAGCTAACGCCTCGAGTCAAAACCCAAGACATCCGCATCCACCCTTGTTTTGAATTTTGTCCGAATTTTGTTTGTTTTTATTCTTTTTCACTTTGGTTGGCTTCAGCTAACGCCTCGAGTCATACCCCAAGACATCCGCATCCAGCTTTGTTTTGGATTTTGTCCAAATTTTGTTTGTTTTTATTCTTTTTCACTTTGGTTGGCTTCAGCTAACGCCTCGAGTCATACCCCAAAACATCCGCATCCACCTTTGTTTTGAATTTTGCCCTAATTTTGTTTGTTTTTTTTTATTTTCAATTTTAGTGGCTTCAGCTAACGCCTCGAGTCATACCCCAAGACATCCGCATCCATCTTTGTTTTGAATTTTGTCCAAATTTTTTTTTGTTTTTATTCTTTTTCACTTTGTTTGTTTTTATTCTTTTTCATTTTTAGTGGCTTCAGCTAACGCCTCGAGTCATACCCCAAGACATCCGAATCCACCTTTGTTTTGATTTTTGTCCAAATTTTGTTTGTTTTTTATTCTTTTTCACTTTGATTGGCTTCAGCTAATGCCTCGAGTCATACCCTAAGACATCCGCATCCAGGTTTGTTTTGGATTTTGTCCAAATTGTGTTTGTTTTTATTCTTTTTCACTTTGGTTGGCTTCAGCTAACGCCTCGAGTCATACCCCAAATCATCCGCATCCACCTTTGTTTTGAATTTTGCCCTACTTTTGTTTGTTTTAATTCTTTTTCACTTTTAGTGGCTTCAGCTAACGCCTCGAGTCATAACCCAGGACATCCGCATCCACCTTTGTTTTGAATTTTAATCGAATTTTCTTTGTTTTTTATATTTTCATTTTAGTGGCTTCAGCTAACGCCTCGAGTCATACCCCACGACATCCGCATCCACCTTTGTTTTGGATTTTGCCCTAATTTTGTTTTTATCCTTTGTTTTACAGTTTCGCGTTCGTTTTTGGTTTTTCCTATCTGCCCTTTACATTTTATTTTTTTCTTTTTTCCTTTATAGAATATTCTGCAAAGGAGTTTGATACATTTTGATCTGGCTCCAAGTTATTAAATGTTTTTCTGTTTTGTTTTTTAGTTTTTTATTTCGTTTTATAGCCCTTGCAAGGTATTCCGAGCTTAATTTTTGGATTTTTTGCTTACTATTTCTATGTTTCCTATTTGATGTAGTTCATCTACACTTGTCCACATTGGTAGGTTATATGCAACTCTTGTGGTTTCATTTTGTTCTCTTTGTATCTTGTTGAATTCACTTTTCGTTACCTTTGCCCAGGCTGCATCTGCATACATGTATAGTGGTCTTACCATTGTTTTATAAAGGTACATGATAATATTAGATTTTATGTTTTTTGATTTTAGGTGTCTTAGCATGTTGATTCTTTGTTGCATTTTTGCGACTATTTGGTCTACATGTTATGTCCACGTCAATTTATTATTGAGATCAAGTCTAAGAAATTTTACTTCTTTGCTGACGTTGATGTCTTCTGACCCTAAACTTAGTCTTAGATTTGTGTTCAGTATTTGTCTAGTGAAGATGATGTATATGTTTTTTCCCGCGTTGAGAAGTATTTTCCATTTGTCGCACCATTTTTCTAAGTGTTTAATTCCGATTTGTGAGTTTTTAGTAGCTATTTATTGTTTTTCATGTGCTTTTCATGTGTGTAGTATATTGCGATTTCATCTGCATATTGTGAAACTGATGTATCTGTACATTTTGGTTTGCTTACATACATATTGAACAAGATTGGGCTTATTATGCTCCCTTGGGGGACCCCTGCTTCGGGTGTAAAGCTTTTGGAAATTGCTTAGTTGTATTTTACTTTGATTTTTGTGTGACTTATGAAGCTGTTAGTCCGTTTCGTGATACACCATGGTGTATTAATCTTAATTTGCTTATTTTAAATACCTTCGTGCCATACTGAGTCAAAAGCTTGTTCTACATCTAAGAATGCAGCAGCTGTGGCACCTTTCCATTTAAAGCTTGTTGTTGCTTTTTCGGTTAGCGTTAGAAGATTATCTGCCAGATGCATCTGCCAGATCTGTGAGCACTTTGTTGATCACCGAACAGGTTTAGTTTTTCACATTGGTTTAACAAGTGTTCGTTTAAAATGCTTTCGCACAGTTTTCCAAGGCAAAATGTTAATGATAATGGCCTGTATCCTTTTAAGCTTTTGTGATCTTTTCCTACTTTTGATATCATTGTTACGGTTGGAATATTCCATTGGGCTGGTACATGTCCTAATTTTAATGATATTTGAATTGTTTGTGATAGGTTTTCTAATGTTTCTAATGGTAGTTGTTTTAGCATTTGATAGCTTATTCCGTCATGTCCTGGTGCAGTATTTTTACAATTTCCTAATATAGTTTTGAGAGTTGAAGGTTTTACTTCTGTGTGTTTCCATTCATCTTCACTTAGTTTGATTGCCTTAAAGTTTGTTTCTCTTATTTTCAGTGAAACAATTTTCTCGTGGTCTTTTCCCTTATAAGTTTTTGATTCGTTTGTTTTCATTGTCGTCTTTAGTTTTTCAGCGAATGCATCTGCAGCTTCCTGATTATTATTTGGTAACTGTTCGTTGTTTTTTCTGATTTTGGTTGAGTAATATTTTTGCAGCTTTCGAGAAGTTATTACCTTTCTTTACTTGGTTTAGTTTGTCAATTAGTTTCATTTGTTGTCTTGTTGTGTTTTCTTTACTTATTCTCTTTATTTCTTTTGTCAGTATATTGATCTTGTTGCATATTGTTTGGTGTTGGGTTGTGTTTCTTTCGTCGTTTCATCTCAGTTTGTTCCTTTTTCTTTCTAATTTATGTTTTTCTCTTGTCAGTTTTTTGATTTGGTGGCTTGTGGCTATATGTTTGTTGACATATATGCTCTTTTTGTATGCAGATTGAATTTTTTGTGTAATTTTGTCTATGTTTTTTTGTAAGTCTATTTTGTTTATTATATTTCTATCTAGGTCCTCAGAATTATGCAAGATGTGATTTTTGTACTTTTGCCGGTAAACTTTTTTGTGTGTCTCGGTTGGTTTGTCTATGTTATAGGTGCTAACAGTTGGGTAGTGATCACTAGGACTTTCGTTGAAGACATAAAAATTATCGAATAAGCTTGTGAGTTTTGGGTTGGCTAGGTGTACATCTAGTGTTCCACCATCTTTGTGTGTGCAATCATAAATATTTATTATTATATAGTTTTCCTCGTCAAGCCATTGTTCATTTAATTTTCCGGTCTGTTAGTGGTTAGGTCATAGGCTCCAAACATTGAGCGTTTTACATTAATATCACCAGTGATTAAGTGGGCTTCGTTGTTTGCTATTATTGTGATTAGGTCCGTTTTTATTTCTAAAAGTAGTGATACATAGATGTTTGCTACGTAGAGTCCAAGTACTTTTATTGTAGTACATTCTTGTGTTAGTTTGCTCTAAGATTTATATGTTTTTGTTTCAGTAAGTTCGTAATTTAATCTGTGTTTGATATAGATTGCAGATCCTAAGCAGTTGTTTTTAGTTTTTCCTGCTAGGGTATATCATTCTAGCTTTGGGTGTTTTTTCTTGCCTAAGTTGGTTTCATTTAGGCAAGCTATGTCAGCTGGGGTTTTTTTCCAATATATTTAATATTTCTATTTTGTTTTTATTTAGCCCGCGACAGTTTAGTTGCGTGACTATAAGCGTTTATTGTGACTTTTGTTTTTCAACCATTTTGGTTTTTTTCTTTTAAACGGTTTTGATTTTGAAGTTGTTTCAGGTTGTTGTTTCTCTTATTGCTGGGTGTTCTGGTTTTTAGTTCTGTCCTCACTAAGTCTATTTAGTTTGTGTCTCATTTTCACCTCATCTAATGTTATTTTGTTGTCTTTAAATATTTCACATAACACTTTTGTGACGTCCTCCATGATTGTTTTCCTAATATTTTCTTTGGCTTTTTCATTTATTTTTACTGTGTTCTGTAGGTTTATATTTAATTGATCGGTTTGACTCTGGAGGTCGATTCTAAGTTGCTCATTTGCAATTTTTGTTATTTGTTCATTTTTGTTTTCTAGTTTGGTAAAGTGACTCGATAGCATGCTCTCGAGATTGTTTTCGATTTGTGTTTGAGCATCACTTGCTATTTTTTGCGCTCTTTCTTTATCTTTGTTCTCTGGTTTATTTTTGAGGGCTTCTGCATATGACGCAGCGCTTGCTTTTAGTTTTGCTTCTTTATACTTTTGGCAACCTTTATAGGCAGCGCTGTGCCTTTCATTGCAATTTGCGCGGCAAGGTTCATTTTGGTTGCAATCTTTGAAGTGGTGGTGTCCCACCGCATTTTGGGCATCTTTGCAAATTATCGCAGTTTGCTGCTATGTGATTGAAGCATTGCACTTCTTTTGTTTGTTGTTTTGATGGTTCACATTTGAATTGTTGTAGACACAGTACAACCCCATTTGTTATTGCTTTTTTTGCTTGGTTTTCGTTTTTAGTAAGGACTCTAACTAGTCTTGTTTCTTGGTTTGTAACGCTGCTTTTGACACTGAATATTGTTTCAGATTTAATTCCGTGTTCATTTAGTTGTTCTTTAATTGTGTTTAGGCTTACATCTAGCAAGACTTTTGTGATTACAAAGCACGGAGTTACTTTTTCTCGGCTTTTGTTGTTGTTAGAGTTGACTTTTACTTTGTACTTTTGAAACTCTTGTATGATGTTCGGTGGTGTAAGCAATTTCGATGCTTCTTTATTTTTGGGTTTTATGGAGACGCCATTTCTCATTGGCATTCTTCTTACACTGCCCGGGTCTCGTTGATTAGTAAGTTTGATCATTATTAACTCAGTAAACGAAAACTGTAGTTCGGGAGCTCAATTCAACTCTTTTTCGACTATAAGAATACGTACAAAGCATAGCAACGTGTAAGCATTATCAAGTTCAATGTAACAAGTGAAAACTTAGACGGCAAGATTTTGTTGTTCATTTAACAGGTTTTTTCGTCTGATGTCATTGACGTCAAAATCAGTTCGTATTCAATCGGCAATTGTCTAGAAAACCTAAAAATATTAAGCCGAAAACCAGCTTAATCGATACATATAGTGGTTATATTTACCTAAAATTAGGTTAAATGAACTTTTTCGGAACTTTCTATGTATATTAGAACGTTTTATTCGCATTTAAATTCAAATCTAAATACTCAGTTCTGATTGGCTAATAATTCGTTCATTTACTACGTAACATCCTCCGGCCCGGAAGAAGATGTTGGGAAAACTGGTACAAGTTTTACAAGCGGACGGACGAGTGAACCGGTCGATGTACGTAAAACGGCGGAGCGCGCAACGCTATCGGAGCCGTAACGGAGTTCCAAAATCCGAGCGGTTGGGTAGTAACCCCTAGGGTTGGTTTCCTCAACTATCCAAACCAAGTAACCGGTTTAAGGTGTTGCTCGGCAGGCGTCTGCCACTTAGAGCGTCGGTTCAGCGTCGGTACGTACTCTCTGATCCAACGGGACCAGATACTATTAGCTTACGACTGCGCACGGGCGTAACGTTTACGATGGTCAAACTCAATATTGCCGACAACAGACGGAATACCGGTAGAGTATTCTCCTAAAAGAAAGTGGTTGGGCGTCAAAGCATTCAAATCGCACGGATCAGCGCTTACGGGTGTTAAAAGACGCGAATTGAGAGCATTCTCCACGAGAGAAAAGGTGGTATGCAGTACCTCATCCGTGAGGCGACGCGTGCCAAGAATAGTATACAACACGCGTTTGAAGCTGCGTACCAACCTCTCCCTGACACCACCTTGATGTGGTGCGCTGGTTGGATTGAATCTCCACTTTATACCTTTGTGAGCGAGCTCAGTTGCAATGTTGACAACGTTCCACTCTTCAATACTTTCTTGGAGTTCTTTCTCCGCTCCAATAAAGTTAGTGCCATTGTCTGACCAAATCATGGTAGGTGTACCCCTTCGTGACGCAAACCGCTCAACTCTCATAACACAAGAACTGGTGTCCATGGATGTAACTATCTCGACATGGACAGCGCGAGAAGTGAGACAGGTGAAGAGGAATCCCCACCTTTTCTCAGTAGTACGGCGGAAAGTAACATAGAATGGCCCAAAGTAGTCAACGCCAGTGTTCGTGAAGGGAGGAGACTGGTAAGCAAGTCTCTCCTTAGGTAAGTTAGACATGATTGGTTGCATAGTTACAGCTTGAAATTCTCGGCATCTCAGGCAGTGTGCTTTGATGAAACGCAAGGATGATCTTAGTTTCAATATTTTGTAGTGTTCCTGCACAATTGATCTTAGGTATTCAACGCCTTGATGATAATGCTTTACGTGCGTGTGTTCAAGGAATAGTTTTACAAACGGATGACGTGCATCCAAGATGATTGGGTACTTAACGTCAAACCCAACTTCCATTAACCGCTTGATGCGGCCCGAGGAACGGATTAGCCCATTGGGACTAATAAACGGTGAGTGTGGAGCAAATCGGCTACTCCGTTCAACAAAATTGTTGTCAAGAAGATCTTTTCTTTCGGTTTCAAAAGACTCTCCTTGCACCAAGTACTGTAGATGACGCTCGGCTTCGTCAAGCTCAGTAGGGTCAGTATTGCTACCATCGGGGTTACGGTAGCCGGCATGTTTCGGCAAAAGCCGGAGAACGTATGCGGCAATGCGCAAGTACTTTTGATAAGAATTAAACTTATCAAATGAGAATTACGACGGAACGGGAGTTGTCTGTTTTTTAACAGATGTAGCGAGAGAAACAGTGTCTTCTATAATGACTGATTGGTTGACGCCAAGTTTGATGTTATTAATGACTTCTTTGTTCGGCACGAAAGGGAACTTTGAGATAGTTAAGAAATGTGGACCATTGACCCAACTGCTTAGTTGCAAAACCTCAGCGGACATTCCACGCGTGCCAGCGTCAGCTGGATTATCCTTAGTTGCGACCTGGTTCCATTGGTCAACGCTGGTATACTCCAAAATTTCGCAAACACGGTTTGCAACAAAGATTGGTAGCTTTTCATTTGAGTTAATCCATTGGAGAACGGTCGTGCTGTCTGTCCACATGAATACTTGGTTAACATATACAGTAAGTGCTTGCATAATCTCCCTTTTCAATCGAGCGGCAAGTAGAGCTGCTTGCAACTCCAGTTTTGGGACAGTGATTACTTTCATTGGCGCCACGCGCGCTTTCCCCAAAACAAACGCAAGCTCTGTTTTTACCTTGCCCGTAGGAGTTGTTACTCGTGCTCGAAGAAATGCGACGGCACTAAAAATATCCTGGGAACTGTCACCGAACATGTGCAATTCTACATTATCAAAGGGTCCAGTAAAATAACTTCGAGCAATTTTGATGTTTTCAAGCTTTGGTAAGTCCGCACTCCAAGCCAAAAATCTTTGAACCATGTCTTGTGGGAGCTCGTCGTCCCATTGTTGTCCTGTGACACTTCAGATGTCTTTTAAGAGCAGTCGCGCACCGACGGTAAACGGTGCGACAAGACCAATGGGGTCAAAAACTTTCGAGACAAGACTTAGGACCAAGCGTTGCGTGAGGGACTTGGTGATAGCGCAGCCTGTACCCCGACTCACAACTAAAGTGTCATTAGTATGGTCCCATTTTAGCCCAAGCACGTGCGATGAATCCTCTTGACATGAAACAATAACCTTGGGCTCAGTAGATTGAGGAGAACCATCAATTCGATCAGCTAGATCTGGCACATTGCTTACAAACTTTGTAAGTTTGAACCCACCGAGATGGAGAAGATGTACCAATTCCTTCGATCTATTGATGACTTTCTCAGGAGACTCCACTGAGTCAAGGTAATCGTCCATGTAAAAGTTTTCAAGGACGGCTTTTGCAGCTTCGGGGTAAAACTTGGCATTGTCTCTCGCAGTACGTTGCAGTGCATAGTTGGCGCATGTGGGCGAGTCTTTAGCCCCGAATATATGGCGCGTATATTGATACACTACAGCGTTAGTTGTGGGGTCCTACCGCCACAGAAAGCGAAGTGATGGTTGATCTGATGGTAACACGCCAACCTGTAGAAACATTCCCTCGATGTCGGCAGAGACGTTATATGGATGTTGTCGGAAGCGAAGAAGTACGTAAATAAGATTTTGGAGCAGATCAGGGCCAGTGAGCAAAGATTTATTCAGTGAGGTGCCATGAAATTTTGCTGCTCCATTGAGCACCCTACGCACCTTACCTGGTTTGTTCGGGTTTAAAATCGGATAGTGGAGTAGGT
This sequence comes from Convolutriloba macropyga, assembly GCF_964194025.1. Classification (NCBI taxonomy): domain Eukaryota; kingdom Metazoa; phylum Xenacoelomorpha; order Acoela; family Convolutidae; genus Convolutriloba; species Convolutriloba macropyga. Next base: position 31,083,154 of record NC_134479.1, read on the forward strand.
ACCACTCTTTATCGGACCGGCTCTCAACCTTGTGAGCGTCCGGAACCTCAATTACATACCCCTTATTTAGGTCTTCCTTGATGGTACTAGTATACTTCTCTCTGAGGTCTTCATCCTTGGCCAAACGTTTTTCGAGCGTTTTTAGTTGCACAAGGGAGGAGAATTAATTATTTGGGAGCTGGATGTTGCCCACAGCATTCCGACATCGTATCTCAGGCCATTGTGTATGGTGGTACTCTCAAGGATCTCGTGAGCCCTTGCGTCTGCTGCAAATCTGGAGTCGACCTGCTTGTTTGCCCCGAATGATTCAATGTCGTACCATGACTTTAATTGACTTGCTAACTCATTGTCATGTTCGATATTCACTTTAAAGCACGTCGAGGTTAAAGCACGTTGAGGCTCTCTGCGTTGGAGTCTTTTCCTTGAAAACTCGACACTCCCATAGCCGGTGGTTACCTTTGCATACAACGCACTGAGAGTAAGTGTTTGTGGAAGAAGATGGCAACTGCTTCTTTGTTTCCCTTTGTTGTGAATTTGATGCAAACACTTTTGAGGCTGTTTTGGTCTTGGTTACTGAAGTGCTGTTATCTTCAGGTTTTGCCTTGGTTGCGCTTTGTTTCATAAGATCATGGGCCTCTGCCTTTTCTTTAAGCCAATCGTTAAGGTCAAGGAGGGTAGGCTTAACCCAGTGCTTTTTAACCGTAAAGAGCGACCATGACTCTCTCATGTTTGGTGGTAACTTCTGTACCGCTTGGTTAAGTAGGGAAGCGCTCTTCAAGTCAGCATCATATGATAGTGACTTGAAAACCCCAACGAGGCTGGATATTCCTGCAGAATAGTTTATGATGTTATCACTATTGTGCATTTTAAGAGGTGGAAAACTGCTTAGTTTATCCAAGTGCGCACTTACGACTGCCTGTGGCTGGCCAAATTTACGTTCTAAAGTCCTTAGTGCATCCTTGTACATGTTCTCTTGGTTTCACACTAACTTCGACAATCCTAGTGTCAACTACTTCTTCGGTATTAATAAACTTGACAGTTAGCTTTAGTGTTTTACCGTGCAAACCGAGTCTATCTGCGAGACTACCGGCCACACAAGAGTTACTACAGGCGGTATCACACAATAATAAAGCCTTGGTATCTAAACCGGACGAATTGACCAACTGCAATTCCGTAACCTGAAGGAGCCCCTTAACATCAGTAACAGATGACATTGTTGTGGTTTTATTAGACGGCTGTTGACTAGTAGTTGCTTTACTTTGACCTGTGTTGCCAGAAGACTGGATATTGTTGGTATTTGTTGACTGTTTTGTTGGGAAAACCCTATCTGCTCCATGCAATAGTGAGTTATGCGAACTATTACACCCCTCTGCTCGGCACTTTCTTGACTGAGGGCACTGGCGGAACGTGTGCTTGTCCCTTAAGCACGAAAAGCAAAATTTGTTATCCGCCACCAACTTAGCTCTCTGCGTTGGAGTCTTTTCCTTGAAAACTCGACACTCCCATAGCCGGTGGTTACCTTTGCATACAAAGCACCGAGAGTAAGTGTTTGTGGAAGAAGATGGCAATTGTTACATTGTTTCCCTTTGTTGTGAATTTGATGCAAACAGTTTTGAGGCTGTTTTGGTCTTGGTTACTGAAGTGCTGTTACCTTCAGGTTTTGCCTTGGTTGCGCTTTGTTTCATAAGATCATGGGCCTCTGCCTTTTCTTTAAACCAATCGTTAAAGTCAAAGAGGGTAGGCTTAACCCAGTGCTTTTTAACCGTAAAGAGCGACCATGACTCTTTCATGTTTGGTGGTAACTTCTGTACCGCTTGGTTAAGTAGGGAAGCGCTCTTCAAGTCAGCATCATATGATAGTGACTTGAAAACCCCAACGAGGCTGGATATTGCTGCAGAATAGTTTATGATGTTATCACTATTGTGCATTTTTAGAGGTGGAAAACTGCTTAGTTTATCCAAGTGCACACTTACGACTGCCTGTGGCTGGCCAAATTTACGTCCTAAAGTCCTTAGTGCATCCTTGTACATTAAACCACAGTAAGCAAACTGGGCTACGGCAATTTTTGCTTTACCGGTGACGAGTGTTTTAAGGTAAGTCAATTTAACGTCCTCAGTGAGCGACTGCGAGTCAATCGCGCTTTTGAATTGACCATACCACTCATGCCACTTTAATGGGTCGCCATTAAACTCAGCAAGTTTCCACTCGGGCAGAGGGTCGTTTTTCTTACTTGTTATCGCATCAGCCAGTTCCCTAATCAATGACGCATTGTCTGGTATTGGAGGAGCAGGTGAAGACACCTGCGGACCACTCCAACTCAACGGAGTGGGCCCATAATAGGGGTATGTTGGCTGAGAAACCGGAGTGGCTAGACTAGGTACAACATTACTAGTAGTCGCGATCGGGTTTTCCTGCTGGGCACCAAATGGTGATTGCATATCTATCAAAGGGGGCGAATTTTGATATATTCGTAGTGGAACATAAGTGCTTGAGGGTGCGATATGAGTGTGTACATTTGGAGGCAGACTATTCACGGTGGTTGTGACTTGGTTGACTATTGACGGTCAGTGCTGTGGAAACCGCCAATGACTCATATTTGGCACAAAATTTTGGCCAAATGGGATATTGGGCATATTTTGGACAGGAGCAGCAACAGAACGTATGACTTTGTTTACTCGGTTATTATTATTTTGAAAAGTGTTGTAGACGGGAGGTTGATTGATCATTGGGGCGTGTAGAATGGGAGCAGTGACGTTAGGTGCAAATACTGGGTCCGGAATAGGAAGGTCAATGGGATGAGAGGGTTCGGAGTTGTGCTGTTGAGTGTTTGGACTTGGTGGGGCGCTTGGGTGCAAGGGTACGTTTATTGCGGGGGCTGGATGATTTGTTGTCGGAAAAGTAGGAATAGTGGCATTTGGTGCTCGGGGGACAAAAATTAATTCGTTGTCGGGAGCATATTCGCTGGGCCGAATTATTCTTGGTTAGACTTGATGTTTCAGGTCCCCTGGATTGTGAAATTTGAAGTTGTACGTTCGGAAATAACTCGGATGCATTATTTTGATTTAATTGCGGTGCAAACGGCTGTGGTGGAAGGGGCTGTTGAATAGGGGGTGAAGAAGCCCCTGGGGCGTGTACAGAAGGCGGCTGACTATCCGCGGTTCCTTGGTTAGTTATGCTTGGAAGCGCCATGCCTTGCTGGCCGGTTTGATCTATTTGCGCTCTTAAACGCGCCTGGTACAACGCCTGTGTGTTAGCAGCAGCCAAAAAATTTTCAGGTGGAGTATAATAGGGGTCGAGTTGCTGCAAGGTCTCAATGCTTAAAAAGTAATTGCCTCGACAATTTTTTGGAATGGAATGCCTTGAAGTGTCAGTGTTGTGATCTTCCACTGCTTCGCCGTTATTGTGGCTAGGGCATTCTGGAGGGTCTTTCGTAACCTCTGGTTCACTAGTTTTCTCGTTGTTAAAACTTAAGGCAAGTGAGGTGTTGATCCAATCCTGGACAGCCTTTTCACTTCTCATTGAGCTCTTAGCACTTGCGGTGGTTTCAGATTGGCTATCTTTAGAAACGGCGTCCAACAATTCAAATTCTTGCAGCGTTGCCTCAGCCAACCGTTTCCTGTTGTTTTCCTCCAGTTCATCCAATTCCATTTGTTTTTTCTGTTTAGCAAGGCGAATGGCTGCCTCATTCTGTTTTTCAAATTTTTCGCGCTTCATTTTAGCAATTACGTAATCATGTTTACGCTGAATAGATGTTTTTGACGAGGTCATCAAGGAGGGAAGTCTAGAACAAATGGAAGCCCTCGGTTCCTGAAACTCACTCACTTTATCTTCAGCAGAGTTGATGTAATTTCGTGCTGAAGTGATGATCTTGTCGTTCTTGGTTGTCATTACCTCTAAGTAAGACTCTAGTGAAGGAACAAGTGCACTTGGATCCTCCGTTTTTCCAGCAAATGCAATCAGGTCCTCATTTTTGTCTACAACGGTCATAAATGCTTCGTTGCACTTTGTTACTAGGCGTTCAACTTTCACTCGCCTACTTTGACTATTTATACAATGAAGGATATCTTCATGTATAGCATGCAATTCAGCCTCACGCTTTGACCTGGCAGCGTACAACTTTTTGACTTTTTGATCAAGACTATTAGACATCATGATGTTATTATTTCCAAAGACCAGCAATCCTACCACTGCACACAGTTATATTTTATATGCACACTTCAAACAAACCTAATACACGCAAAACGAACCCAACGCAAAAGACACCAAACACAGCACACTGTAGACAGTCTCTAAGATAAACCGCCCGAAGAGCAGAAAAGGTCGTCGAGCACACAGTGCCCAACAAAAACGGAAGTGGAGCGCTATGCGCTCAATGCGGAGGGAGACAAAGGACACACGGGAAGTTGAGCGAGGAACGCGCGACGAAACGGAAACGTGACGGACGGGAAGTCGGGCGAGCAACGCGCGACGCAACGGGAACGGAACAGACGAGAAGTCGAGCGAACAGTGCGCGACGGAACGGAAACGGGACTTGCGGGAAAGCTGGTGAAAAACGCGCAACGAAACGGGACGATGTGAAAGAACGGAAGGGAAATTGAAGTTATGCGTTCGGAAATAACTCGGATGCATTATTTTGATTTAATTGGGGTGCAAACGGCTGTGGTGGAACGGGCTGTTGAATAGGGGGTGAAGAAGCCCCTGAGGCGTGTACAGAAGGCGGCTGACTATCCGCGGTTCCTTGGTTAGTTATGCTTGGAAGCGCCATGCCTTGCTGGCCGGTTTGATCTATTTGCGCTCTTAAACGCGCCTGGTACAACGCCTGTGTGTTAGCAGCAGCCAAAAAATTTTCAGGTGGAGTATAATAGGGGTCGAGTTGCTGCAAGGTCTCAATGCTTTAAAAGTAATTGCCTCGACAATTTTTTGGAATGGAATGCCTTGAAGTGTCAGTGTTGTGATCTTCCACTGCTTCGCCGTTATTGTGGCTAGGGCATTCTGGAGGGTCTTTCGTAACCTCTGGTTCACTAGTTTTCTCGTTGTTAAAACTTAAGGCAAGTGAGGTGTTGATCCAATCCTGGACAGCCTTTTCACTTCTCATTGAGCTCTTAGCACTTGCGGTGGTTTCAGATTGGCTATCTTTAGAAACGGCGTCCAACAATTCAAATTCTTGCAGCGTTGCCTCAGCCAACCGTTTCCTGTTGTTTTCCTCCAGTTCATCCAATTCCATTTGTTTTTTCTGTTTAGCAAGGCGAATGGCTGCCTCATTCTGTTTTTCAAATTTTTCGCGCTTCATTTTAGCAATTACGTAATCATGTTTACGCTGAATAGATGTTTTTGACGAGGTCATCAAGGAGGGAAGTCTAGAACAAATGGAAGCCCTCGGTTCCTGAAACTCACTCACTTTATCTTCAGCAGAGTTGATGTAATTTCGTGCTGAAGTGATGATCTTGTCGTTCTTGGTTGTCATTACCTCTAAGTAAGACTCTAGTGAAGGAACAAGTGCACTTGGATCCTCCGTTTTTCCAGCAAATGCAATCAGGTCCTCATTTTTGTCTACAACGGTCATAAATGCTTCGTTGCACTTTGTTACTAGGCGTTCAACTTTCACTCGCCTACTTTGACTATTTATACAATGAAGGATATCTTCATGTATAGCATGCAATTCAGCCTCACGCTTTGACCTGGCAGCGTACAACTTTTTGACTTTTTGATCAAGACTATTAGACATCATGATGTTATTATTTCCAAAGACCAGCAATCCTACCACTGCACACAGTTATATTTTATATGCACACTTCAAACAAACCTAATACACGCAAAACGAACCCAACGCAAAAGACACCAAACACAGCACACTGTAGACAGTCTCTAAGATAAACCGCCCGAAGAGCAGAAAAGGTCGTCGAGCACACAGTGCCCAACAAAAACGGAAGTGGAGCGCTATGCGCTCAATGCGGAGGGAGACAAAGGACACACGGGAAGTTGAGCGAGGAACGCGCGATGAAACGGAAACGTAACGGACGGGAAGTCGGGCGAGCAACGCGCGACGCAACGGGAACGGAACAGACGAGAAGTCGAGCGAACAGTGCGCGACGGAACGGAAACGGGACTTGCGGGAAAGCTGGTGAAAAACGCGCAACGAAACGGGACGATGTGAAAGAACGGAAGGGAAATTGAAGTTATGCGTTCGGAAATAACTCGGATGCATTATTTTGATTTAATTGGGGTGCAAACGGCTGTGGTGGAACGGGCTGTTGAATAGGGGGTGAAGAAGCCCCTGGGGCGTGTACAGAAGGCGGCTGACTATCCGCGGTTCCTTGGTTAGTTATGCTTGGAAGCGCCATGCCTTGCTGGCCGGTTTGATCTATTTGCGCTCTTAAACGCGCCTGGTACAACGCCTGTGTGTTAGCAGCAGCCAAAAAATTTTCAGGTGGAGTATAATAGGGGTCGAGTTGCTGCAAGGTCTCAATGCTTAAAAGGTAATTGCCTCGACAATTTTTCGGAATGGAATGCCTTGAAATGTCAGTGTTGTGATCTTCCACTGCTTCGCCGTTATTGTGGCTAGGGCATTCTGGAGGGTCTTTCGTAACCTCTGGTTCACTAGTTTTCTCGTTGTTAAAACTTAAGGCAAGTGAGGTGTTGATCCAATCCTGGACAGCCTTGATGATCCAGTCCTGGACAGCCTGAGGTGTTGATCCAAAGTTGAGCGAGGAACGCGCGACGAAACGGAAACGTGACGGACGGAAAGTCGGGCGAGCAACGCGCGACGCAACGGGAACGGAACAGACGAGAAGTCGAGCGAACAGTGCGCGACGGAACGGAAACGGGACGTGCGGGAAAGCTGGTGAAAAACGCGCAACGAAACGGGACGATGGGAAAAACGCGCAACGAAACGGGACGATGGGAAAGAACGGGCGGGAAATGAGGTTGGAAAGAAAAAACTATGTTAGCAGACCACAGCAAAAACTCAAGCAAACAACCTAGCCGTAACTCCAGAACAAACTTAAGTCACACCCTAGGAAGAAGGAGAGAAGCTACTGCAAGACAATCTGACATAATTCATAATGGGTTTATAACGACAAATTTAACGACAAACTAATTTACGGCGATGCAGTAGTACACTAAAAGGATGTAAAGGTCGAGAAAGTTACTAGCCATAACTCCAGAATAAACTTAAGTCACATCCTAGCAAAACCCAAACCAAAACAAACCATCAGCATACTAGCGATATTAAACAAACTCTAGCAAAATTGAATAAACTACAATAGTGTATTTGTAGACTAAGACAGTTGGAAAAGTCAAGAAACAATCCAGCCGTAACTCGAGAATAAACTTAAGTCACACCCTAGGAGGCAACGATTCCAAACCAACTAGCAATCATACAAGTACACACAAACATACAGCAGCAAAATCGATATACTACAACAGGAGGGCTAGTAAATTAGTAAAGTTGAAAAGTCGAAGGACAATCCAGCCGTAACTCGAGAACAAACTTAAGTCACATCCTAGAAAGCTATGGGACCTAAACAACAAACCAGCATACTAGCATACTCAACATACTACAGCAAAAACGACAACATACTTCATCACATATGACGTAGACGGAGAAAACGAAAAGCAAAGTTTTGGGAGAGCGACGTTATGGAGAAAAAAAAGCAACACGGAGAAATGAAAAGTTAAAGGACGGAAAGGACGCGGACATAACGGTACATAAACGAGCGACGAGGAATAGTTATAGCGATTCGATAATTTTTTTTGCGGTAGGCCGGAGGTTGTGAAAATTTTCACAACTTTTTCTGTATATTGAGTTTCAGTCAATTAACGAAAATTCTTGTTTGAGAAATTGATTTCTTTTGACAACTTTGTCAAAGTTTTATGCTTTTGTCCAATTTTTCTGTATTTTTGGTCAATTTTTTGCAATTTCTTGTTACGGAACGGTTATCCAGTAATTTGGACGGTTTTATGCCTGAAAGTACGGTTTTTCATTATTCTATATTGATAATCTATGTTTTTCTGATTTGCATCAAAATTGACCAGAAAATTTCGAAATTGGGCAAATTTCGAAATTTGCCCAATAGGTTATTCTTTGATATACGAACCGACTGTATCAATTTTTTTTTCGAAATTTCGGTAAATCTACCGAAAATTTTCAAAATCGATGTTTTTTTCGTCCCCGCAATTATGTTACCCCTTACCAGTTTTTAAAGATTAGTTAAATTTTACTACCTCATGCGATATCCCAAAAATAGTTCTGGGGTGGGTTTCTTGCCGTCTAAACGTTTTGTTATTATTATGAATTTACTGCGAAAAATTAAAGTATTTTTTGTTCCGTCTTGCAGTTTTTGAAAGTCCGTTGTTCCTTCTCCACAAAGTTGTTCATCGGTTTTTTTTGATCGGCAGGATCCTGGGCGTCAATTCGTTGGAGCTGCCCCCAATTGTTTGGCGAAATATTCGTTGGAGCTGCCCCCATTTTTTTGGCAAAATAAAATACGACAATGGATAAAAGAAAAAACTCGCTCTAATGCGTATGAATAATGACGTCACACACCTTACGTTGTCCACGAATTGTTGGGATAATGAAAGGCCAAGTTTGTGTAAAATCATCAGCAGCAAAAACAATTTACCTTTCAAAAACAAGAAGGACGATAATATCCTGCTTTGCTATCACGGCTAGAAATACGGCAATATTTTTACTAGCTCTAATAGCATGCTCTGGCTTTTTTCTCCAACATGCATTCAGTCGTTTGCTGCCTCAGAACGCCCCTGATTGGCTTCATTTATGTAGAAATAGCTCTCAATAAGTATAATCGACAAAAAAGCGGAGAGCAATTGTGTATGACGGGGGCAACCTCTTTGGTAATGCCAGAAGTCAGTAGCTCTTTTTTATAAGCTTATCACAATTAGGCTAAAACAAACAAAAATGCTGGTTCGTAAGCCGTCGCTGCATCAATATTAACTCAGCAAACGAAAACTGTAGTTCGGGAGCTCAATTCAACTCTTTTTCGACTACAAGAATACGTACAAAGCATAACAACGTGTAAGCATTATCAAGTTCAATGTAACAAGTGAAAACTTAGACGGCAAGATTTTGTTGTTCATTTAACAGGTTTTTTCGTCTGTTGTCATTGACGTCAAAATCAGTTCGTATTCAATCGGCAATTGTCTAGAAAACCTAAAAATATGAAGCCGAAAACCAGCTTAATCGATACATATAGTGGTTATATTTACTTAAAATTAGGTTAAATGAACTTTTTCGGAACTTTCTATGTTTATAAGAACGTTTTATACGCATTTAAATTCAAATCTAAATACTCAATTCTGATTGGCTAATAATTCGTTCATTTACTACGTAACAATCATGGCGTTGGCAAAAGTAGCTAGTCGAGGTCTCTCTCCCTCAAAATTATTGTAAACAATTCGTTGGTTATCAGTAATTACTTTTTGTTGCTCTACATTAGGGCGTTTAGTAGCGGCTTCGGTTTTTTTGCCTGCGTCAAGGGCCCGTTTTCGGGTTTTAGAAAAAGTAGTACCATTTTCATTTTTTGGATTTGGGTCCGTATCTATCTCTAGACCCAATTCTATGCTCTCACCGGAAAGGGTCGGTTCATATGGGTTGTTTGAGGGGGGACGGAAGGGGGTACTTATTTGCGGCTGAAGAACGGAGTCGCGGTCTAAATGATTTTTCATGTTTTGGGCTAGGGGGCACTTTTTGGGAGGTTTTTGTGAGGGTTAAGCTTTCGTATTAACCGGCGTCCCGGTAGTCAGAATATATCTAAACAATTCAATTTAGTTTTTATTGCCCTGAAAGTCAAAAGTTGCAATAACGTTTATTCTATATTAATCTATTTTATTCCAAGTGAAAAGTTGCAAAAACACTTATTCTATGGAAGTGAAAAAGTTGCAAAAACACTTATCCTATATTTGTAAAAAAAGTCTTATGTGGAGTTGTGCAAAAAAGATCGAGTTGATCTAGCTTATGGGGAGCTGTGCAAGCTTCGGGGTGCTAATCCGGAGTGGTCTAGGGGATCACTATGCTAGCCTATGCTAAGAAAAAACCAAAAAAGGCACCAATTCACCTCACCACCAACTTTTCGGACGAGTTACTAGGCTACTGGTAAGGCTTCAAGGCACCCCTTATACTTTCCAAGCAAGGGCTACTGCTTCTGGTCTCACTCCTTCGTCTTGATCTTTCGTCAGTTGCCTGCTTCTCCACTTCCTCTCACTTCTCAGGTCGTCTTATCACTAGCTTCTCCAATGTCTCTCTTGCTTCTCCAGTTGCTTCTTTCGTCTTGCTGCTGTTCTGCTGTTGGTTTGTTGGTGTGCCTATTTTTGTTGTTGGTGTGCCTATTTTTTCAACACCCTATATTTTAACCCCGATTTTTAAACCCATATATCAGTTAATCCCACAATTTAACCCTCACATTGTTTCATCTCGATTTTAAGCTTCCTCTATAATTGAGGATAATTGGGTCTCAATCAATTCCAATTAGTCTAATTAATAGAGATTATCGGAGTGAAATGAATGGGGTGTAAAGATGAGGTTAAAGTGGGATATTACGACACCAAAATTTACAGAACCTTATACGTATAATTTGGTCGTTCAAAAAACGATGTGGCCTAAAATGCTAGATTTCAAAGTTAAGTTGAACCTATTCGGCCATTTCTCCTGACCTATTTTTAAAAATCTCTGCTGATAAACCACATTCAAATTTTATCTTTAGAAACAAAAATGGTATTAAGAAAAGTGATTTCTTCGTCGCCAAACATTTGAGCGAACTTAATCCAGGCAGCTGTCAGCGACTCTTTTCAACCTGCGTAAACGTTTAACTTTTAAATTCAGGGTAATTTATAAAACATCGAATCCTGATTACGCCAATTGACCTTGGCCATTTTAAGCTCTTAATTTGCGTTCCTCTTGATTAAGAGCGTATCAGTTCAAATTAAATCCATCTCAAATTTAATTGGATGCTCAGCAGAGCTTCAACCTGTCTGAAAAAGACCTTATTGATCGAGTAATTTGTTCTCCGTTTCCCGGCCGCTGCAACACTACACAAAAATCACTACGACGCTTTCATGGAAAACTTTTGTTTCAATGATGAAAATTTGTGATGCATGAACCTGAACAGATTATACCGGTGATTGAAGTCCTTTAAGGATCCTAATTGATTACAATAAAAATAATATAAAAAGACATATAAAAAGTCAATTGAAAAATCTTTGATTGTTGATGTTTCATCTTAATAGTAACTCTGGAGATAATGTTATCCGCCAGCTGAATGTACAATATAAAGTATGAAGACAGAAAAATATGCTTCACAATAACTTCAGAGCAAAACAGCTATAAAAATTAATGTTGCGCTAGAAAATTGTTTGATAATATCCACGTAACTCTCAGTGTAATCCAGCGCTGAGACAGAAGTTTTCAGAATTTCGCCAGAGCTGATTCATAGTATGTATCAGTCGCACTTTGATATGTTTTGCTCTAATTCAGTGTACACTATATGGCAACCACAGACCACGTCAAAAACTCGACTGTGCAGAAACCGAAAGTACCGAAACGAAGCTGCTATGATACAATAATTGATACAAAACATAATTAATAGAAACAGAACGAGATAAAACTTATAAACTTGATCTAAAATACTTTATAATTTTTTTTCCAGTCAAAAACTGGTAAGTTTATATTTCAGTTCATTGCTTGTTTATTTCGTGGCCCATGTAAGAAAAAGTGAGCATACATACTCGTTTTTGTCACGTATTTTCACGACCTATGTTTTAACATTAAAGTAATAAGCGTGCGTGAAAACTGGTTACTCTAAGCTAATTTAGTTAAATTTTGCTTCAAAATTTCCATTTTCGAGCATAAAGTATCTTATTAGCAAAATGAAAGAAAATTATTTGATGCTTTATTTCAGAAATCTCCCTCTCGTAGCGCCGTTAAAACGAACAATTAGGTCTTGCTTTGTTCGATTGGTTTTGTTCGAATAAAACGAATTATTTTTTAAAATTTGACTTTTCAGCCACGTATTGTAGTCTTATACCGATCTAGAGTTAATTCAATATACATTTTCCTTTGATCCAGTTATATTTAGACAATTTTGACAATGAGTCGAATTCATAGATTTGTTTTTTACAAAAACTGTTCTAAAATCCCTCTAAATTGGTTTTGAAAGTTCACATTCTGATGCTAATTGACTGTCAGGTACTGGAGAATCCCAACATTTTTCCTATTTGTTGAACCATATTTGGAGATAAAACTGATGTCGAAAAAAGGTTAAACTTGAGGCCCCTTGTTTCTTCAACTGTTTTAGTTATTTAGATGGTATGTTTTTTCTATTTTAAAATTGGTTGCAGAGTTTTATGCAAAAAAACTTTCAGAAAAACATTGTTTTTTCAGAAAAACATTGATGAAAAATTTACTCGAGACTTTTTGACTCCGTGTAATCTATTAAGATTTTGTCCTTACGTGCATTTTATACGTGTAACAAACTGCCCATTTTTGAAATATTTTAAAAGCTAATTTTTTGCACGAGGTACTACAATAGATATCTCTTGTTGACATCTTCATGATGGACAACTAGTTGACTATCCAGTAAGGTTAAGTATTTATTTCTACACATAGAACAAACAAAAGTTGAACGTTGAAGCTGTTTTTATCGAAAGCAGAGGTCAATTGTTCAGATATTATGGGTCCCTTCACCTCCTAATGGAAACGAGAAATTTAGAATATGAACAAAAATGATTATTGAAAATACTTTTTTGGAGTATGTCACAAAAAAATTTTTTTTTGCAGAAATTAGCTATGAGGGAAACGGATACTCATTGTTTTTACAAAGTACTTCACATAGTTTTTTATATTCAATCTTAAGAAAGCCTGTGTTTACGATTTAATTGTTTTCGTCAGATGCTCGAAATTTGACACAAATTTTTATAATCATACGACGGCCAATTGTGGTACATATTGATCAAACTACAATCAACTATAATCTTGTTTTCTACCAAAACGAGCACAGACAAGAATATATCGGAACAATGAAGGTTAGATCATGCTTTGCAGTTTATAAATGGTCGTAACCTGAATTTAGGGAAAAAAATTATATACCAGCTTCGATATTTTTTTTCACTAAGATGAACAAAAATTGAAATAAAAACCCATATCAAGTTTAGTTGTAAAACAAACAACAATAAATTTCGTCAAGCAGATAAGACAATGATTTAGTCATCCACGAGTTCAAAGAAAAAAACAAATATAGGACTTTTAATTCAATTTCTATTCCATTTTCGAGCCAAGATGCGAATACTAATAGCGCAAAATACACAAAAAAGATTTGAATATACGGCTTATTTACTCACTATTTAACTTTTTCAGATTTTTCATTGTCAATCGAACAAAAATTGAACTAAATAACCCATGTCAACTTTAGTTGAAAAAAAAATAAACAACAATAAAATTAGTGATAAGACACTGATTTGGACGCCCACGAGTATAGGACTTTTAACAAATATAGGACTTTTAAGTCAAATTCTATTCCATTTTCAAGCCAAGACATTAAAAGCGACTCTAATAGCGACATTAATAGTATTTAAAGTCAAGCCAAGCAAACACTAAATGCACAAATTACACAAAAAATTTTTGATTATACGGCTTGGTTAATCACCATTTAAGTTATTTAGATTTTTCATTCTTAATTGGAATATTTGAAATTCTTCAAAGAAAAGCGGTAACCAGTTGGTCAAAACCACAAACAATAAGAAGCAGAAGAGGACACACAAATTCAGCAGAAGAGAGTTCGAATCAGGCAAAAAATTGAAATTGCACTTTGACTTTCGGACACTCCAATTGTTACTCATAACTAAAATGTAAGAAACTACAGAAAAGGATGATAATGAGCGAAGTTCTTGGCAAAATTAAAAAAGACACTAGTAACCCGAAGTTTAACAAAGTGATTGTGACGTCGGTCCTCGATGGTGGGCAAATGAAAACAAATGCAGGAAGAAACAAGAGTCGGGATTAGAACATGAGACAAAAGAAAAAACCCCATTAAAGTCAAAACATGATTATTCTAAAAATTTTTTGAGTTGTTGATAAAACAAAAAAAATTGTTTTGTAAAACACAAAAGTTCACTTCAAACTCACGGAACATAAGAAATCTAAGCGCAAAACACGAAAAACTATAGATTTAAAGCACTGTAAAAATCAATTGTGCCTGCCCAGAGAGCCCAACTGTCCTGCAGCTAATCAGTCTTGAAAACCATACCACAAAGATTACAAATCAAAAGTTTGCCGAAATCCTACGAGATTTTCATGTGGCGATCATAAACCATAAAGTTTTATTTATATATTTTTGACCCTCAATGTGTTCTTTTTTCAATGAAATGAAGTGACAGAACGTGGCGACAGAAATAGACAACAAAAACGAGTATAGATAAGAAGAAAAAGCACGAATTTTTCATGAAAAGATATACATCCGAAGCCATGAGAATTATTCGCTGTCCATCAATTGATTCAAACATTAGCAATTCCATTTTGTTAAAACGGATTTGAAGAGGCCAAATTTTATGCAAAAAAACTCATACTTTTAGAAAACATCGAAAAAATTTTCTCGTGATTTTTGATTGCGTGTAAAGTATTAAGATTTTGTCACTACGTGCATTTTAAATAAGTAACCAACTGTCCATTCTTGAAATTGTTTTAGCTAACGTTTTACATAAGGAACTACAATACATATGTTTTGTTGACATTTTCATGATGGTCAATTAGTTGACTAACCAGCAAGGTTAAGTATTTTTTTACATATAGAACAAACAAAAATAGTACGTTAAAGCTGTTTTTTATCTAAACCTGAGATCAAATGTTCAGACAATATGAGTCCCTTCAGCTTCTCAAAGAAAACATGAAGTTTGCAATATGAACAAAAATGATTATTGAAAATGTCTTTTTGAAGTATGTCACAACGAAAACAATTTTTTTGTGTGTAAAAAATAGCTGAGGAAAACGGATACAAATTGTTTATACAATCTAATACACCAGTTTGTTGTTTTCAATCGCAGGAAAACTTGTGTTTACGACTTAATTGTTTTCGTCAGATGCTCGTAATTTGACGGCGTGAAAGCCGAAAACCCAATTTTTTACATTTTGATACAAATTTTTGGTAACCATACGACGGCCAAGTGTGGTACATAATGATCAAACTCCGATCAACTACAGTCGTGTATTCTACCGAAACGAGCACAGATACGAAGATATCGCAATACCAAAGGATAGATCTTGCTTTGCTATTTATGAATGGTCGTAACCTGAACTTAGGGAAAAAAATTACATACCAGACTCGTTATGTTTTTTTTCTTTTACAAAGATGAACAAAAATTGAATTTAATGTCAACTTAAGTTGAAAAAAGATAAACAACAATAAAATCAGTGAGCAGATAAGTCATTGATTTGGGAACCCAAACAATAAAAAGCAGAAGAGGACACACAAATTTAACAGCAGAGAGTTTGAATCAGGCAAAAAATTGAAAATTTGCACTTTGACTTGAAACTGTTTTTCATAACTAAAATGTAAAGAACTACAGATAAAGATGAAAAAGAACGAAGTCCCTAAGCAATATTAAAACAGATACTAGTAACCGGAACTTAACAAATTGATTGTAACGTCGGTCCTCGATAGTGAGCAAAGGAAAACAAATGCCGGAAGAAACAAGAGTCGGGATTAGAACATGGGATAAAAAAAACCTCATTGTACTCAAAACATGATTATTCTAAAATTTTTTAGAGTTGTTGATAGGAAAACAAAAATAAAATGTCGTTTGTGGTAAAACGCAAAAATTCACTTCAAACGCACGGAGCATAAGAAATTTAAGCGCAAAACACAAAAAACTATAGATTTAAAGCGCTTTAAAAATCAATTGTGCCTGCCCATAGAGCCCAACGGTCCTGCAGCTAATCAGTCTTGAAAACCATACCACAAAGATTACAAATCAAAAGTTTGCCGAAATCCTACGAGATTTTCATGTGGCGATCATAAACCATAAAGTTTCATTTATGGGTTTTCGACCCTCAATGTGTTTTTTTTAATGAAATGAAGTGACAGAACGTGGCGATAGAAATTGACAACGAAAACGAGTACAGATAAGAAGAAAAAGCACGAATTATCATGAAAAGATATAAATCCGAAGCCAAGAGAATTATTCGCTGTCCATCAATTCCATCAATTGATTCAAACATTAGCAATTCCATTTTGTTCAACCAGATTTGTAGATAAAAGAGATGTCAAATAAATTAAAACTAGGCCCCTTGTTTTTTCAACTCTTTTAGTTTTGAGATGGCATGTTTTTTCTATATTAACCTTGGTAGCCAAATTTTATGCAAAAAAACTCATACTTTTGAAAACATCGAAAAAATTTTCTCGTGACTTTTGATTGCGTGTAAAGTAATAAGATTTTGTCATTACGTGCTTTTGTCACTACGTGATTATTGAAAATATCTCTTTGAAATATGTCACAACGAAAAACTTTTTTTTTTGTAAAAATAGCTGAGGAAAACGGATACCCAATCAATGTAATACACCAGTTTATTATATTCAATCGCAAGAAAACTTGTGTTTACGACCTAATTGTTTTCGTCAGATGTTCGTAATTTGACGGCGTGAAAGCCGAAAACCCAATTTTTTACATTTTGATACAAATTTTTGGTAACCATACGACGGCCAAGTGTGGTACATAATGATCAAACTCCGATCAACTACAGTCGTGTATTCTACCGAAACGAGCACAGATACGAAGATATCGCAATACCAAAGGATAGATCTTGCTTTGCTATTTATGAATGGTCGTAACCTGAACTTAGGGAAAAAAATTACATACCAGACTCGTTATGTTTTTTTTCTTTTACAAAGATGAACAAAAATTAAACTAAATGTCCACTTAATTTGAAAAAAGATAAACAACAATAAAATTAGGCAGCAGATAAGTCATTGATTTGGAAACACAACACAAAAGAAGCAGAAGAGGACACAAAAAATTAGCAGCAGAGAGTTTGAATCAGGCAAAAAATTGAAAATTTGCACTTTGACTTGAAACTGTAACTCATAACTAAAATGTATGGAACTACAGATTAAGATGAAAAAGAGTGAAGTCCCTAAGCAATATTAAAACAGATACTAGTAACCGGAACTTAACAAATTGATTGTAACGTCGGTCCTCGATAGTGAGCAAAGGAAAACAATTGCCGGAAGAAACAAGAGTCGGGATTAGAACATGGGACAAAAAAAACCTCATTGTACTCAAAACATGATTATTTCAAAATTTTTTAGAGTTGTTGATAGGAAAACAAAAATAAAATGTCGTTTGTGGTAAAACGCAAAAATTCACTTCAAACGCACGGAGCATAAGAAGTCTAAGCCCAAAAACAAATAACTATAGACTAAAAGTGCTATAAAATTCACTTGTGCCTCCCCAGAGAACCCAACTGTCTTACAACTAATCAGTATTGGTAATCAGACCACAAAATCTACAAATCAAAAGTTTACCGAAATTTTACGAGACTTTCAGGTGGCAATCATAAAAACATCTAGTTTTTTTTTGCTTTTTCAACACTCTATGTGTTCTCTTTTTAATGAAATGAAGTGACTAAAGGTGGCGACAAAAATTGACACAAAATACGAGCTTAGGATAGAAAAAAAAGCACGAATATTTTGTGAAAACTTATAAATTCGAAGACATTAGAATTGTTCGCTGTCCACTAATTGATTCAAATATTAGCAATTCTTCACTTGTAGAACATCTATATCAACTTTTGGCTTTTGCAGTAAAAGTGGTTAAAAAAGCGAGAACAGCAGTCAAATATTGCTCCTCTTAAAAAAATTCTTTCTTATCGAAAAGTTTGCACAAACTCCCTCCTCTACAGAAGCGGTTTGAAATATTTCTTGTTATGGCACTATACGTTCTGTTGCCTACTTTACTATCTAGCAATATTGAAGTCAGTGGTTCAATTTGACTTCTCATTGACGTTAAAAAGTTAAAAAGAAGATCTTGAGAAAGAGTTGACTCACTAGTAAAATATAACTCCTTTCGATTGTGAAAACAAAATGAGACTACTAACAGCCTTGCTATTTGGTCAACCCACCTCTCGTTTTTGAATAACACGCTCATATTCACATAATGGGCGAATTTATCTAATTTTTGTCAAAGTTTAAGCTAAAGTTGAAGCTAATTACGTTAAAATTCCAAATTCCCAAAATTTTTAAATCAGGATAAATATGTGTGAGAGCATATAGCAGCCCCCCCCCCCCACTAAGTGTGGTCGGAACAAAATAAAAATTTTGAAAGCAGACTGGAAAACAGCGAACAAAAAACTACGCGTTCACTTCTCCTTTTCTGTGTCTTAAAATGATTTTTTCTTCACTCATAGATACTCTGTACTTCCTACAAACTCCGATCAATATGCGTAATCAGCTCAACTAAATGCGCTTTTGTAATGTTTGCGCTGAAGAAATAACCCTTTTGATTGGTCAAAATACGTTGCGGGGCGTTTGAGACTTCTGGCGATTGAAACAGAATACATTCTAAATTGGCCTTTTTGCTGTTGTGCTTTTATTACTTGGTTTTACAGGGAAGACCGGACAAATTTTGGCGCACTTGATGGGGTGGAGAGCCCAAATCCGTATAATTATCCAGCTTTTAATCTCTCCTTGGGAACAAGGCGTAATACTCGTTTAAGCCAAAAGCGACCATCCCCTTTGGCTTATTTTTATACGCCAAAAGAGATAAAAGCCTGATGCACGTTTCCATTCTAATATAAGGCATAGCAATAAATTTATTGCAAAGGCAACCTTTAGAGATATGGAAGAAGTTTTGAAGCTTCGCAGAGCAGAAATTTAAAAGGGGGGTTGGCAAAAATGAAGTCGCTTATAATCAGTTGTCTTTTTATAACCTTTATAAGGGGGTATCTAATGTGTTTTATGGTGATGAAAAGTCGTCGCCCACGCAAAAAATAATCCATCATCCAAAGCAGTAACTATCCCCTCCCCGCTTTTCTTCCCCCCCCCACATCTTTACCCACCCCATGGAACTAATGATAGTCCCCTAGGACAAATCAAGAGATGAATTCTAGAATGCATATAAACAGAAGTGAGGGTATATTGATATACGAGGATTTAATGAAGCAGTGATTAAACATCTATGCGGAACGTAACGGTCAGTGACATAATTGGTTTTAAGCAAATAATATGTCTACTTGTGGAAAGAAAAAAGAACTTGTCAGGACGAAAAATTTTTAAAGTCATTACAGTATTTAAAAAAGTCAACGAAGCAAACGATCTGACATACGCGAAAACAAAAAAGAGAAAATTATTATGAAGCCCAAAAACTGGCGGTGTCATAAACATCCAACAAAATCAAAACTTAATAAGCATTCATACTATACGTCCTTATTTAAGCGTCTTTTTTTCAAGCATACTGTCTTAGCATACTCTGAGAAAGCAGAAAATAATTTTCATAAATTGGACTTCAGGCAGACTTTAAAATTTACTACAAATTTTCGAAAGGATACGGTTTCGCAGTCTATGAACACATTAGTTACAAGCTGAAAGCAATTAAACAAGGCGGCTCGGTAATGTGCGATCGCACATAAGGTTCCGACCCCGCTCATCCACAATTTTGGCTTAATTGTCCACCAAATGAGGAACAGATGGAAAAACACAAAAAAATCAAGTACTTTTCAAAAAAAAATTGGTTTATGAACGAAAAGATAGCCTCGAAAGCAAATAACTCAGTGGAGTAAAAATTGATGCATTAGATTGATGGGATAAGTCGATATTAAGAAGGCGAGCGAAGACGAACGGCAAAATCAAACAACAACAACAACAAACATTAATTACATCAAAAATTTATGTCCATTTTAAAAAACAAAACTTAATAACAAAGTCAAAATAGCGTCAGATAAAACTTAAAATAAACAAAATAATTTGCTACTCACCAGAAAAAATTGTTATTCACGAGTTCATAATAAAGCCAGACATAAAAGAACAGAAACTTTAAAGTTAGAAAATTCGCTGAATTTTTTTTAAAACAATTGATTTCAAAATATTGAAAACCATTAGGAATCAACTAAAATATTCCATAGGTTTACAATTATCAATTTTTCTATAGAATGGAATTAAGAACTCTTTATATTCTTTTTCTTACGCAGCTAAAAAAGAACAACAAATAGACAACAAAGTAAGAATCATTAAAATTTGCCAGAAAATGCTTTGGGAGCCGAAAAGCCATACTTTGGCCCCCAAAATATGTTCGATTGCACCTTCGTCGAACACCGATAATGTACTATATGGCCGCTCATTATTGAAAATAAGCAACAATTAGACAAAAAAGAAAAACATTCAAAATTATGTAATACTTATTTTGTTTTTGAAAAAAATTTATTTCCAAAGACATAAAAGACATTAATTACAAAATGAAAAGTTTGAATAGGTTCGTTCATTCTTCCAAAGGAAGCCCTTGAGACCTGAAATTATCCAGAATATGTCTTACGTCTATAAAAAGAACGCCAAAATATGGCAAAAATTAAAAATTCATTTACTTTTTTTTGGAAAAACCCGTGTGGAAGCCGATAAAGTCATAACCAAGTCTCTTAAAACATTAGATTTTGTTACATCAATCTTTTTGACACCTTCCCTTGAAATTTTTCATGTGACCTCTCATTAATGAAACTAGGTAACAATTAGACCAAAAAGAACAAAAATCAAAATTATATAATATTTGTTTTTATCGAAAAAAATTTATTTCCAATGACATGAAAGCCATTAATTACAAAATTAAAAAACTGAATAGGCTGGTTTATTCCTCTAAAGGAAGCCCTCGAGACGTGCAATTATCCAGAACAAGTCCGACGTTTACAAAAAGAACGTCAAATATGACAAAAACTCCAAAACTAATTGACTTACTTTTGTGAAAAACCCGTGTCGAAGCCAGTAAAGTCATAACGAATTCTTTAAAAACAATAGATTTTGTGACAACAATCCATTTTGACACCCTCCCTTGACAGAAATAATGTCATCCTTAGCCTTTAATTAACGAGATCAGGTAACAAACAGACAATAAAAGGAACAAAATTGCTAAGTTGAAATAATTTTTTTTTTCCATTTTGGAAAACAATTGTTTTCAAAGTCATAAAATCCAATATCTATCTTCTAATATCAGAACATCGGCTCATCTACTCTTCCATGAAAAGCCAATCAAACCGGGTCATTGCACAGGAAATTAAATACGACTAAAAAGACAAAGTAAAAACGACAGTTAAAGACAAAATTGAAAAATTCAATTAAATTCTTCGAGAAAGTACTGTCGAAGCGGTAAAGGACCACAATCTATATCGTTGAGGATTTAAATATTATCAATTGTGCAAAATTTTGAACGCGAAAGATGTGATATATGAACAGACAAAAACGTGATAATTTGACAAAACTAAAAAAACATGAAAAATGGGCAAATACCTAAAAATTAAAAAAAAATCTGAAATCTAGTAGTATGAAAGTCAGAACACTACAACTTAAGGCGTAAAACCGCAATAAAGACTAAATTTGAATTCAGTAGAAAGAAGGAGCAATCTTTGATTACTGACACTAAGCTACAAGTTGACCAAGTTAAGAGAAAAATGGAGGCAAAGTTCAATAAGCCATTTTTTATTTAAAAATCAAGTATTTTAAAAGTCAAAACGGCCATAAGCTTTCAAGCAATCAACTAGAAAAATAAACTTTGAGCTAATTAGGAAGCCAATAGGACCTATCACTAGTGAGCTTTGGTTTGAAATGTTCTCTTATTTAATTAATATAAGAAAGATCGAACTTTTTTTTTAAAAAAAAACCGACTGACGACAATCCAAATTATTTTTGGATTGTAACGGTCCAAGTTTGGTACAGAACTAGTTCTTCTAATGATGATTGTCCATTAGGAATATTTAATTTTTGAAATGTCATTGATATAGATATTTTGTTAGTTAAAAAATCGAAAATAAATGCTGCGTTTTTGATAATCAAGGATTAAAGTTAGCAAAAATTGGCAAAGTTTTAATTACAGAGCCATCTCAACGGAAGTTGAAGTAAAATTAGCCCCTTTTTCAGTCTACAAAGATTGTTTTAGTGGAGTTGGGTGCGCACTTCCTGCAAATTTAATCAGAGTGGACTAAAAAACTTATTTCGAGCTGTTTTTGATGAAAAAATCTGAATTTTGTGAAATATTTAGCCGGAATTTGTGACCAAAAAAATTCAATGAAAATAGCCGACAATATATTTGGACTTTAAACGTAATATCAACAACATTTTCTTGAAAAAAATTTTTTAATTTATCAAAATTGGCGAAATTTTAGTCAAAAATTCCGAAAAAGTGAATGAAATCAACTGAATTCACTCTATTTTCTCGAACGTTTGAACCTCGATATCTCTCTGTCA
>NC_134479.1:31113095-31177898 GCF_964194025.1 Convolutriloba macropyga
AGCTCAAATATGTATTCAACATCGCTCAGAAATCAAACTTCAAGTTTTCAAGATTCATCTTTAAATTGTTCCCAAGTAAAATTTATCTGAAGATTGACAAAGAACTTCCGGTGAATTAAGTTTATTTAATCTTTATTTAAAACTAAACAGTATGAGTCTTTTGAACCTAATTTTATGACAAAGTTTTGCAATAATCCCTAAGTGAATCCCACCAGCAATCTTAATACATGCATTCTTAATTACCCCTTGAGGACAACCATTTCCTTAAACTTATTTGCTGATTTTGAAATATTTAAGCGAGAAAACGTTAGCAAAGTTCACGGCAAAAAACATTAAAAAATATTTTCTGAAAATGTCATTAGATTTCACGATCTCAACTGAAGTACATTTATTAGATTTTAAGTAACTACCTTCCACACGCTTTGCAATTAAAGTAATTAAAATCCACCGTTGGAGCAATTGAAATTCACGCTTAGTACAATTAAATTCCACGGTCTTGATATTTACAGCTTTTATGTAACCAGATTTCAACAACTTAAGGTAAACAAGTTTCACCCCCTTTTTGTTTTTTCCTCACAAATATCCCACAGCTGTCAGTGTGGATTTTAGTTAAACAACACTTTTAAGAGTACGTAAAAACTACGCTTTGAATTGCCCAGCTAGAAAGGTAACAAGATTTAACGTGAACTATACTTACGAAACCTAGCAAGTAGACTTCACAAATTCGTAAGTAAGGTAATGAAATGATGAAGAATTTTCTAAAAAGCAACACTTATTCAATAGTAAACTACAGGTTACTCTAGTATGCGCTATTTAATTCGCTATTTTATTTAATAGAAGTTCATATGTAGAATGAGAAAATTAGAGCTTTTGTGATGAAAGCTCATTTTTGATCGCATACTCTTCGAGTTCTCAAGGTGGAAAGCTAGTTTATCGATTGTACCAGCTCCTCTATTCCACTTTTTTTGTCATTATACCAAATCATAATTGTCGTTCTGGGAGCAGTCTGAGAGATGACACTCTGACTAATAAATGTTAACAATTATCACTGACTACAAATTTTGTTCTAGAATTTCCCAAATTTTCACAAATTTTTTTAATATTATTTACAATTTTTGGGCCTAATTTATTTAACTTCTCAAATAGCTCTAATCTACAAATTGCGAGAATACGCAATTCAATTTTCCATGATAAATCGTGAAATATATCAGATATCAGTTCAATCGAACTAAATCTATTTTAACGAAAAAATGAAATATTTTTTGCCTCTGTCAGTCAATTTTCTCTAACTGTAATAAATTTTGCAAATTCTTTTTCAGTTCTTACACTAAGAAATTGGTTTGTCTCCTTTTAACTTTCATGTGGTCCTTTTATGCTATTTTATATAAATAATATTAACGAGCAGAGAGCGAAAGTTAGACTAACTTTGACTATAGTTTTCTGTTTGCATTTAGGTGCTGTGTCTATTTTGACTGTTAAAATTTAGTTTATACTTGCTCCTCGTCAACCAGTTTGTTATATTAACTCTTTGGCAATAGCAGTTCATAACTATTTTTCCTTCCCAAAATTTCTGACGTTTGGCGTTGACGGTAATTTTTTTGGCAAAGCGGAGAGTGATTATTTTGAAACAATTTGGAGAAGAACTAACAAAAATCACTAGGCGACTGAAAGGATAAAATTGACCAGATGGTGATTATTCTTGTTTTTGCTTTTCAAAGTAGATTTTTTGCCGATGAAATGTTGGTACATAACACATGTATCTTATTTTTTTAACAGAATAAGAAATTAATACTAAGCAATAAGCGGTTGATAAAATTGAAAGCCCTCATTGATATGCATGTTGAAGCAAAAAAAATGAGGCAGCTTTAAGAAGTATTGTTCAAAATCCAAAATTCATCTCATGTTTGGTCGTCATCATCATAATATATATTATCACAGCCAGTTGTATTCGATTTTTAAGTTCATTGTGTCAATGGAACTGTACGCAAAGTCAATGGAAAAATGATCTGCATTTAGGTGGAATTAATGATTTCTATTACAACTATAAGGAAATATATGAGATGAGTCAAACTACTGATTTTCTCCTCAAAAAAAAAATTACTGATTTTATGTCGCGTGAATTTTCATGGTAAAAAAAAATAGCAATTTAAAATATCAATTCTGCTTGAAGTGATCTGAAACTAATGCTATTAGCTTGAGTGGCCAGTTTTGTACTTGAATTAAGGAATCCTTGTCGATAACAGTTGATAAGAAGCTGAGTGAAAGAGAAACTACTTTTGTCAACATGCACTAAAAATATATTTTATAATTTTCGTTTTTACTCTTTTTCAGCAAGCTCAGCAAGCTGGGGACAGACATACAAAAAAAATTTTTTGTATGTCTGTCCGCAGCTTGCTGAGCTTACTGAAAAAGAATAAAAATCCAAGCGAATCTCAAGTCCAAGCGAAATTCAAAACCTATCTTTTTACCCGACAAATAAGTTGCGATAAATAATCAACAATTTTGCTATTTTCCCCCGAGCAAATGTTTGGAGAAAATATTTGTTAATGGTTTTCGCTCTCTTTGAAAGAAAACATGCGAATTAAAATGACAAATTATCGATGCGTAATGCACAGTTCGATGTATTTCAAGCCGGAGAATTATCAAAAATAGGTATATAATTTTGGCATTCAAACAAAAATACAATTTATCAAATAGTAACTTTACCGACAAACGTGGGCGATTGGAACCAGATGTGCTTTACACATGATGGGTTCTAAACTATTAAAAAGCTATTTTCAAGGAGATATGGTGAAGAAGAGATATTGACAATGAGTTGTAATTGTGTCCAACTGTGGACCAGATAGAAAAATTGTATTGTCCGAATTTCCAGATAAATTTAGAAGACAAAAAAATCTTTGCTTTTCATTCTTTTAAAAAAAACATGAACTAATAACTGCGAATTATACATTTTATCAAAAAATTTGGAAAAATAAAGACTTTCACCTATCTATTTCAGAATAATTCAGCTGACAACACTATTTGAATGATGAAAGAAACCCATAGAATGTCCGCTCAATTTTACGGCGAAATTAATGTATGTTTATAAGAAATGCAAGGTTACCTGTTATTAGCGAAAAGTCCAGAAAAAAGGTGAAAAAATCCGAATTAAAACTAACAAATTTTTGTTTTAATGAAACTATCGCTAAAAGAAAAACAAACAAAAATCAATTCAAATAATCATAAAAGCTCCTCTATGACCCTCAGATACCCAATGAGACTTACCGTTGCTAACATTGAGCAACAAGACATTGAAAAGACAACAAGTGCGTTCCAAACTCTGAATTTTCTTAGATTTTTTAGAAATGATTAGTTCGATCAGAAGAAAAGCTCCCTTTGTAACCACAGATAATTAATGGGACCTTTCATAACTAACATTCAGCAATAGGATATTAAAAGCAACTATGAGATTTATAGGAAGCAAATAACAGCAAGTAAAATTTCTTAAGCTATAAAAGGAATCTTTTTAATCGAGACAATTTAAAATTGATTATTGAGATCATGAAAAAGTTCATGAATGTTACTAGTTTTTAAGATAAATAGGAAAAGAGTTAAGCCTAATGCTCAGAAACTCTATAAAATCTAATTAAAGCAGAGCTTAACGAAAAATACGAAGTTAAAGTCGTAACAACGAGGAAAATCAACTGAAAAAGTTAACAGTTTTAATTAATCCTGAATAAAATCCTCTGCAAATTGTTATTAGTGGGACTAAATATCACCAGTGGGACAACAAACAACCAAAATTACGTGTAAATTTTTTAAAGAAAATACATAGTGATGATAATAAAAAAGATATAGTCGATCAAAAACATTAAACAGATCAAATTGTGTCACAAAACCATGCAAACTATCGTTAATAAAAATAAGATTTGTATATAAGACAAATAAAAAAGACAACCAAGTCGGTCAAAAATCAAAATCTAACTAAAAATCTGCGCAAAAGTGGCATTAAGGTCATGGCATAATGAAAGCAATTTATAGCCCCATCGATTGGGCAAACACATTAAACTGTTCATTTAATCTTAAAGCGCTTTCGGTGAAATGCAGAAAAAAAGCTAACAGAAAAAACAGATGGATCCGAAGTAAAATTAAGGCAAGTGAAAAAAAAGTTGCTCTTAAAAGCCAGAAAACTAATTCAAACAGAATTTCTTTAATTCTAATTGATTTCAGAACAAAAACACTTCGACGACTTAAACACACCGCTATTCGCTTTATTTATTATTTTGGGTTGATTAGAATCACAACTCCTATTTGAGTTCGATCTCTAAATTTTGACTTCAAGTTCTGCATAATAGAACTTTAAAACAGACAGTTTGCAAATAAGCTTCAAATTAATTGTGTTAGCGATCCTTAGAAGGCCATCAATAGTGCCATCAAGAGAAGGTCATCAATAGTTCTGCAGAGCTATTGGTCTCGCGCGATTTAAAATTACTGGCAGAGTAAATAATTCAAATTAAAATTTGATTAATTTTAAAATTTTGAACGTTTTGATAGTGAAAGGGCGAGAATAAGAAAAACGTTTCTCCTCGAGAAATCGAACAATCGAAGATATCTTTTTAGCAACCTATTCAAACATTCAAGGGCTTTTCAATGATAGAGTCGTAACAACGAGGAATATCAACAGAAAAGGTTAGCAGATTTGAATATTTATGATTGAAATCCTCTGCAAATAGTCATTAATGGGACTAAATATCACCATTGGGACAACAAACAACCAAAATTACGTGCATTTTTTAAAAGAAATTACATAGTGATGATAATAATAAAAAAGATAAAATCGATCAAAAACATTAAACAGATCAGACTGTGTCACAAAAACCATGCGAACTATCGTTAATGATAATGAGATTGGTACATAAGACAAACAAAAAAGACAAAAAAAGTCGATCATAAATCAAAATTTATCTAAAAATCTGTGCAGAAGTCGCATCAAGATCATGGAATCCTGAGAGCAATATAAAAGTTACTTTTGAAAGTATTTAGTGCTCTTTGGACGTTTAACAACTTTCTAATTAGTAGGCATAACGTCATCTGAATATTAGTTGTACTACATACACATTTAAATAGTTTTTAAAATTTTTCTTAATGTTCTTCGCAATTTTTCTTCATCTTAACCTTTTAAAACTTGTTCTGAAACAAAATTCACACATAAATTCGTCAAATAAACCTTTGAAACACAGACTGTAAATCTTACTTCATCCATTTTATTTAATCATCAATAATTAGCCCATACACACTCAAAATTCGAGGAGCAGACGCCAAATGACAGCAAGAATAGTTCTCGCTCTTTAATGTGATCAAATCTCGAACCAGTCAAAATTCATTTGAAAATTTGAAAGGAATTCTGAAATACGGGTTCTTTCAACGCTCAGTTTTACGGAACGAATACGCACATGGTGCCCTTTGAATTTGAAAACCTGAGACTCTTTTTTGCGGGTTTGTTAGATCGAGTTTTGATATTAGCTGTTGCTGACGGTACAAATTCCTTTGATGATTCCTATGTTTAGCCCCAGTGTGTTACCCCCTACCGACCCCGTAACCAATACCCTCCCCCTTTCATATCCCCTCCCCTCTCTGCCTTGTACCCTGGCTGGTCGCCATCTTTCCATGAATAACCCTCCCTTCAGCAGCCCTAGCTTACTAGTCTAGACAAATTTTAATTCCCAAAAGATGCTATATAGTCACCCGGAATACTAATACCAACGACACCAGAGATTAAATAAGAGGATTAGATGTAAATATAGCAGGGATAAGTTTCTTCACGTTTTGACTTTTGCTTATTATAAACCCTTGGTTATAATTTTTAATACCAAAATGTTTAACCACGACAGAGCAGACATCTTTTCTCGTTTTGAATAAACAAGATTACTTAACGGAGTCAAAGACCTTTAATCTTCTCTAACGTGAAAAGATAATGAGCTTTTACAATCGTCAAAATATCCAACAAAAAATCGGCCCAGTAGACAAAAAACGAGCCATCATAGAGCAAATAATATATTATCTTTTTCAAACATATTCACTCAAAACATAATTCAGCTTTAAGCTCTGGGGAATTTGAAAAAGCTCAAAATAGGGTCATTTTTCCTTAAAGACTTCAAAAATTTACTGAAATTTCCCCTAAAATTTAGTCACATGGGCTCTAATGGATTTCAAGATAAGTCTTTGCAAATAAGCAAGAAATTCAATTTTGCAGCTCAAAACCTTTTTCAAAGTTAGCCCAGATTTTTATCCTTTTGAAATCCTTGTGAAATCTGTGAAGATATTCGTTGGTTATTACTTTAGTTACAATTACAAGATTGTTACCTTTGAAGACTGAGACATTGAAAATTAATTAAAATTGTTGAAGGATTTAAGAGGCTGTCTGTCGCTATACATAACAAGCTACGATTACTACAGAGACAACAGTTGCTTTAATTTAATCGACATCTGTTTCTTTGTTAACCACTTTGTCAGATTATAAAAGTCAATTACAATTCAACGGTTAGTAGTTTCTTTCAAAATTTTTAACTGAATTTTTGACAGAATTCGGATAACATTCCAATATTGATAAAATTTTGCTACACAAGTTTTACAAATTGAAAATTTCACTCGGCATTTTGAGAATATTTAGGAACTTTTTCAAAAAGTATACATTATTGGTCAGCTGTTGTGTGAAAAAAGAGAAATTTGCAAATCACTAAGGCTAAAATAAAAACTTATGGTCTCATAAAAATTGTGAAAAATTAAGCTGGATGTTTTTGAGATTCGATTATATAAAATTTCAAAAATTTTTTCAATTTTTTTTTAATTGGTTTTATAAATTTTGCGAGTGCTTTAAACTCAGGTGCTAGTAGTAGTCTCACACCATAATGTGGAAAATATAGGATTTTTCGAGCATATTTACTCGACTTTGATACTGTTTTTCACAACCATTGTCTTAAGTTTAGGCTTACAAGTTTGTGTTGAAATTTTTGACAGTGAGCGAATTTGCTTCAAGTTTGTTAATATCCTGCAAAATGCGTATTTTTAGGGCTAGCGTATAACAATATTTTGTACTCTTTTGCACGCTACAAGTAACTCATTTCTATTTGTCACCTTTGTCGTAGGTACCAGTTGCAGCATCTAAAAACAAAGACAAGATTAATTAGATTGAACTGAAAAAAATTGTACCTGGCAATTCATCTCAGATTTATTCTGTTCAATACTAATTGTGAATTAGGAAGACAACTAGCAATTTTGCGATTACCGATATCATTGTTCACAAGAACAATTAAACTCTGAATTGGTTCGCAACCTATTACTGAGAAAATTTGGCAATTAAAGTTTTTTTCTAAATACATGCTCAAAATTTTTCAAATGAGCTACGTTCATCTTTTTATGGTAGTGACGCTGTCTGTGCAACTTTTTGTCACTTTTTTCACATAATTATCATCACTCGTTTCCAGAAAACGCCAAATTTTGTGAGAAAAGACTTTTTGGACATTTGCCTCATAATGACAAAAAGTTAAACAGTTTACCTTGTCCTGGATTAAACGAATAAAGATCGGAGGTGTTGTTGACAATTAACTTGTTTTTATGCTCAAAAATATCCAGACATTGGACAAAAAACCGGTTCTGTGCTTTATCATTGTCCACCAATGTTATTGCCGTCTTTCTAGAAATCTCAAAACGTTGCTGTTACTGACTATTTAATTCTCCGTAATTAATAGAAATGTTTTTGAAACGAGCGGCTAAATATATCCAAATATAATCTAAATCTTAAATAGATCTAAATATAATCTAAGTGTAATCTAAATATGTCTAAAACACAACAATCGAAGATTTAGTTTCACTAAAACACAACAATCGAAGATTTAGTTTCAACAGAATAATTGTTCTATTTTGTATTTTTTTTTGTAAATTTTGGCAAATTTTGGTTTTTGTTAATCAAACAAATTATTTGTTCGTTAGTTGTTCTGGATTAAACTAAATAAGGGTTACAAAAATGTAGCAGTTTTTGAGCGTCACTTTAAATTTCAAAGATCTATAGAGATTTATAGTGAAACTAACAATTCGATTGGTTAGGCTAAAAATGCGGCCTAAATTGTAGGATTGTTGCAGAATTTCCTGTCCTATTTCTTTACAACAAAAACAAAGTTACCCAAATTTGCCCACTTGAACGACGAATATTTAAAAACCATAATAACCAACAGGGCTTTGTTTTTTGTGGCTTTTCATCAACAATTTTTCTACAAAACAAACGACATCAAAGTTAATATGTCGCCCTGTCATATCTTTAAACAACTGGTCTATTGATTGATTCTCGGATACTTTGATAAAATTAAGCTAAAACACCGATTGTAACGCAGTTCTCATGATCGCTGCTAAATAGAACAACGTGCAGTCACTTTTGAAATTGAAATGAAATTCTAATGCTATTTATTGTTATTTATAAAGCACAGAACATTTGGAAAACCAATTACTTGCAAAAAAGCGAACATCGATTTTTTTGAAATAGTAATATCAAATTTCTGTGTTCTCTGGCTTTATCAAAGAAACTATCATTGAAGAAGCGCTAACTGACAATCGAATGAAGGGTTGGAATTATTGACTATAATAAAAACAAAAATGATCAAAAGAATGGACTAAATATCTAAAAATTTTGAAATAATGCGTTTCAACTGCTAAACAATTGTCTAAAATTTTAGCAAAAAGGTTGAATAATAATAATACTCTTTTATCCATCTCGACTTTGATTTGGAACTAAAGACTTTTTTGTCGCCTTTAATATACCAAAGGATGCAAAAATTGTAGAATTTCTCCTTTCGCAAGAAAAATGAAAGCACTTAAGCTGTGCTCACATTTAAACTGTGAAAAACAACGCGGTTGCTTTTTCGACACTTAAAATCTTGGAAAAATTTTCTGCTCCTGCTCTATTTATGGTTCTTAATTTCTAATCAGACCATATCCAAATGAGATAATCGGTGAATTCTTATGAACGCACCCGCGATTTACTCTATGATTTTCTCTTTTTTTTTCAGAAATGATCATAGTAACTATTTTATCATCTTTGGTGACAATCTCATTGAGTCAAGGAACGTCCGATGTTGGATCCGACAGTCGAGGAGCTTCATCGATATCGTCAGCTTCCTCATCCATCGATATCAGTCTGGTTGTGATGTATGCTGGCTTGAAAAGTCCATGGAGAGATGGAATTGGCAATCTTATTGCAGGTTACTATCAGAAATTGTTTCCATAATCAACAGAAAACCATTCGTCTATCAATTTGATTTTTGATCACTTTTTTAAGAACCACTAAACTAAGTTTACAATGAATTATGTTCTCTAAGCCTAACTTGTGAGCAGTAAGCATGATTTGCTCTAATGGCGTCAGAATGCGCAATATTTTGAGTTTTAAAATAGACTTCATTCTCGTTTTTCTCCGCTTAAAGAAACTATAGTTAAATCGATCTGTTCATTGACTGTTCGCCAAATTGTTAACGCTGCACACTGGTGATGGACGAATATGGTTGAGAACGAATAAGTAAAAACAACTCAACCTCAAATCATAATCCAGAATGTTGTTTTTATTGATGAAACTGGATTGGTCAAGTTCAGCGACGGAATTTTTCGACTTTATAGGAGAATTGAAAGATTTTTTTGAAAAAACACGAATCATTTGAGCTCAGACAAAAGATCACTTATGTTTTGGGGTGCAATACGATCAAATGGATTGAAACTGTTTGTTACATGCCGAAATCAGTCAAATACCTCTGAATTTTTTATAGAACTTTAGAGAAACTGTGAAAACAACAGCAGTCACATGACCTTGTTTTCGAACAATAACGCTTTCCTGCATTAATCAACGATTTTAAGTAGTCTCTTCCAAGAAGAAGAATTGGAATTACTGGAATTAGCAGTATATATTTTTATCCGAATCCGACTGAATTTTTTTGAAGCAGTGGTTACAAAAATGGAAATTTTTGGTAAGAAATTCCAAGAGGGAAGTTTGAAGAAAAATTGATTGAAGTTTTCACAGCAAAATAAAATCATATTTCGCTATAAGGATGAATGAAAACTACAAATGATGGGGCTTAGGATATTAGGCGACAACTCGAATAGCCAACACGTTTTTTGTAGCTGTTGGGCAAAAATTTTGAACTAAAACTTTGTGGAAATTAGACGAATACCAATTAAAACACTTATCAGCTGTAATTCAGAATCCACTTGAAGCTGTAAAAAACTTAGGTCTCCCTAACGAATGTCTCTACATGATAGCAGATTACAAAGATGGTCACATTTTTTATTTTTTTTTGTTTTGTAGCACTTCATTGTATGCCCGTCCAGCAGTTTTGGTTTTTTTTTCTCGAATTTTCAATAGCATCACATAACACTAAACTATTTAAAATAACGATATGAATATTTGTATCAAGTTTTTGGCTCTTATCTTCGTATTGTTTTGCCAAATACTTTTGCCGGAATGTTACCGAGAGGCAACTTGCTAGAATGATACACTTTAGATAAGCTTTATTTACTCATTTTCATATAAGGACAATTGTTAGGAACACTCGAGTACTTATTAGAGTCAAGTGGATTCTGAAGTACCATCCTTAAGTGTTTTAATTGGTATTCGCCGAATGACCGCATAACTTTAGTTCAAAACTTTTGCCTAATGAATACAAAAAATGTGTTAGCCTAATCGGGTTTTTGCCTTATATCCCATATAAGACTACTGCTTGTTGATATATGAAATAAATAAAGGGCAGAAGTGGGGCTTTTGGCCCGAGTGACGGTATTAAATTTTGGGTGCCAAAAACCAGTAGTTTTAAATGTTTTTATTTCACAACTGTAGGGATTAACCAATTCTGTTGATGGAACTGGTTATATACGTTCAAACTTTTTGGAATGTCTGACATACAAGTACAAAAGTTTCTGTATGTTGGGATCGAAAAGCGGAAAAAGCGTCGGTGTATTTGATTTAATTGAATGAGCTTGCTTGTAGGAAACCGAATGTTTCTTTAGCACAAAAATTTGAGATTTTTGTTCAAATTATTGCCGACTGCTATTTCAATTTGTTTGAGCTCTTTCTCTCTCTACCGCTCTCTTTATCCCAACTTCACGTGTAATTCTTTTAGAATGTTTATTAATAGCCGCCCTCGTCTTCTCAGCCGGCTATTATAGCGCTCCTATTTTTTTTTTACAATTCAAAGATGTCAATTTTTTTTAAGATCTGTTCACACATTTTCATGATTTTTGAAGTCAAATTGGAGTAGTGATTTTGGTCACGCCGAAACAGGAAATGGAGCGAAAAAGAAAGTAGTTTTGCGGCGTGAATTTTTTTCGCTCTAATTTTAAAGTAAATTGAGAAAACGGTGTTTGAACAAAAATTCGGTTTCTCGGTAGTGGTTTTTTGTTCACATGCGGCAATTTCACTCTGATTTTTACTGTTTTTTCGATTTTTGGGATCGGATTTTTTTCTAAATGGTTTTCCCAATCCATTCAAAGCCATTCTAGGCCTAGTTTTTTGTTTGAATTAAATTTTCATTTTTCGCTGGTGGTTTTTTTGTTCACATGCGGCATTTTGACATTGATTTTCTGTTTTTTTTTCTTATTTTTTTTCTAATTTTTTTTAAATGGTTTTCTCAATTCACTCATAGTCCATTCTAGGTTTAGTTTTTCTGTTAAGTCAATGAAAATTCTTTGAATTGTACGTCAGGACTTGTCCTGCTATGTTTTTTTACTTCGTCGAATAAAAAAATGTTTCGCTTTACCTCATTTTGCCGCTTTTTCAGCATTTTGCGTGATATCTTTTTGGCTTCTCTAGGCTAGTTTCTCTCTTCTCTCATTCTGCTAAAAGTGATTTTGAACATCAGTTGCTCAGCAAAGCAATTCAAAATGAACAGAGTCAGTATAAAAAATTGAAGTCAGAAGTAGAAACGGGATAAACCCATAAAGCCCAATTTTAGATGCTCGCTATTTGAACGTCGTTCCTATAAGTCTTAGTTACCATCTCTAACGCTTATTGGTATTGATAGTAGCCCCTGTAGCCTCTCTCTAAGAAACAGAAGTACGTTATGTTCAACTACGAAATGCCATCAAAATAAATCGGACTTAAAAAATGTTTTTGTACAAAAATCTTTTTTTTTTCAATATCTTCTATTCTTTCAATCTCAATCATGCTTATTGGAATCAACGGCGGCTATTTTCCGGCAATCTGCCGGGTATGTTAAAAAGATTGTGAAAATTACGGAATTTATTTTCTTAGATCGTTGACAAATTGAGAATAAGAATTTGAAAGTTTTGTTAAGCTCAACAACAGAATATATTGATGGAACAAAACGGAATGGCGTTCGTAATAACTGTAACCGTCATACCGACCATATGCTATGTTGAATGGCACTTTCTTGAGTAAGGTATCTTTGAAACCTCCGAACTTTACCAACTTTATCAACAAAAATTGTTGTGGTTTTTCAGCGCAATTGGCGGCTGATGACGTTACGAGGAGGCACGTGAGCAGACATAATGGCAGAACACGACAGAGGTCAAAAGGGGGACTGAATGTAACTATCATACCATTCGACGGAAACTGCTCCTCATATCTAGAGTAAGTTATAATAATATATAATTTTTACATTATAAGCCAATACCTTTAATTAGCCCTACCTTTAATTTACATTATAAGCCCTACCTTTAATTAATATTGCGCTTATTTGTGAAATGTGGCAACATAAACGATGTATAATTACCAATTAGTCCAAATCGCTCATTTGTCGCCATGTCCCATACTAAAGTGTCCTTTTTACATGTATTAAGATAGGTCTTGAAGAATTAGAGAGGCAATGAACCAAATGAACCACTATCGTTGCTAGGGACGCTGGCTCTTGATGTAAGTGGTAGAGCTTGTATCGATATGACAAAAGAAAACGAACAAGTTCCGAGCTCGTCGAAAAAAAGTGTTACAGTAGTGATATGTTCGCAGTAACGATATTAAGTTCACAATTATAATATGACATTTTTTTGCAAGCTGACAATTTATAGACTGTTTATAGTGTTTCTTATTTCTTAGATATGATGTCAATAATAGATGGTTTAATCCACGACAAGGCATTTTAGTTTAGTCAACGCGATCAATTTTATTTCTATCTCTGACGATGTCTCAACTCTATGAAAATAAGACCCAAAAAAGTGGAGGGAATTGTGAGGCCGATGGTACATATGTGCAGTTACCGCTTGTATATGGTACATACATCGTTTGGCCAAACCCATTTTTTTCAAGGTTAGAACGGGTCTTTTTATAACTTATTTTTGTAAACAAAGGTCATTTTAATGATTCTACAGTAGAGGTGGCACACTAATAAGCTTCTGTGGCCATTATCAAGCTGATCTGATTCACCCATAGATATATTAAAGACATCATTTAATTTAAAACTCACATGTTTTGCTAGTTTAGTTAATCGAAGTCTAGACTTTAAAAAACCAATTACAAACTTATTTTCTTATCAACTCTAGAAAAGAGCATGACGAGAAATCTCAACTTAAACTGCGTTTCAGGCCTGACAAATTTGCCCAGCTGAGCGCCCTGCTTCGCCGACCAGATGTGAAAGGAGTGATTGGACCAGAATGTTCACACCACTCCAACGGGGTAGTGTCCTTCTTCGCTCATCCCTTTTTCAGAGACACAGGCTACCAGAAACCATTCCTCACTCCATCTGCTACATCCAGGTACTCCAGTCCAGGAGCTTGTCTTTAAATAATTGATTAAATAAGTGAACGGATGGAAAAATGGTATCGAGGATAAGGTTTTTCAGACTTTAGGGTCTAATCAGACTACCTTGGGTCTCACACCGGGAGTATATCGTGACTAAAAATTACGTGGTCAAGAAAAAATTAATCTGGTACAAATATCTGGACATTGGTTACGCCATGGTTTGATCAGGGACCAAGGTCGCAAAAGATGCTTATAACTCTCAAAATGGAGGCTTTATATTGAAGTTTAGAAAAATGCGAGTCCAAAATTATTAAAAATTATCACCAATTGAATTCCCAGAATTTTTGCGGTGAGCATTAGCTGAACCAATGTCTGAACAAATATAGCGTTCAAGTATGTCCCATTGAAATTTTGAATCTCAATTTTTTTATCTGTTTCATCCGTTTTCAGCGCAAGCGTATATTTTCGGCGCAGTTTTGGTTCGTGATAAACTATTGCAAAATTGAGAGCAAATCAGCGCTTTTCAGCCCATTTATGCGCAAGGTTTTTTTCAATATCCAAGCAAACAGAAGATGAGGATTAAAAAAATACAATTTGGCTTTGACATCAACATCTTCATTTAGAGTTTTGTAGTGAAAAACAGAAGAAGATCAAAATTAAACCCAGCCCCATTTAATTTTATTAAAAATGCAAGCTTAGCATTTGATTTCAAATCAAGGTAGTAATTTATCAGGCTCTTATGCAAATTTAATCATACAGCTGCAAGAATTAAGCGAATTTGACCAGGAAAAAAATTGACAAGAAAAAGATATAATCAAACCCTTATCGTCAAAAAAGGTAATAAATGAAAGGAAAGGACAGAATGTGATCAAACGTTTTGACCCGGAAAATTACAACTTTCAGGGACCCTTTCTACCTTGGCCCAAAAGGGGAGACCCAACTGTTTGCCCAACTGGTCCCGGGTATCCAACAGACGCAGCAATTGAGTGTCAGCATTGCACACAGGTTCAACTGGACCAAGTTTGGAGTGCTTCACTCCATGGAAACTCTTCCCTGGGTCAACTCATTGGAAAGTTAGTTCTAAAGGAATCATCCCCCCCCCCCCCCCCTACTTAAACCACATTTGCTCAATTTAATCAAGCTTTTGTACTTTTAATGTAAATGCTTTAACCCTAATGATGCAAGCAATTTCTTCCAAATTTGGAATAATTTTTCGTGTAAACCCAACTCTGTTTCACATGTTATCAGACAGTTCTTGATCATTATTTAGTTATCAATTGCAGTATAAATGAT
The DNA here is from genome assembly GCF_964194025.1 of Convolutriloba macropyga. Taxonomy (NCBI): domain Eukaryota; kingdom Metazoa; phylum Xenacoelomorpha; order Acoela; family Convolutidae; genus Convolutriloba; species Convolutriloba macropyga. Next base: position 31,128,094 of record NC_134479.1, read on the forward strand.
CTTTATGGCAAAGGAATCTCTTCCCGTGTTGAGGTTTGGCGGTGAATTTTCGTAAGAAATGCGGTGAAAAGCGGTGAAAAAAAAATTTTCATCACGTATTTCTTACATCTTTTCGCGGTAAAAGCGGTGAATTGCGTTGAATTATTTTTTTTCACCGCGTTCTCGGTATTTTTATAAACAAACACAGTTGCATACACGAGTTCGAACCTCTTACCACCTGCATGACAACAATTCCTTATTCCACTGCGCCAACGGTTACTTACTGCAATCGTATTTCTTGTGAATTTAAATAAACGTCGGAAATAGAATGCGGTGAATTAATTTAAGAAACGCGGTTACTTTTGTGAAGAATTTTTGTAAGAGATGCGTTAAAATGCGCTGAAATACTTTTTTTTCATCACCGCAATCGCCGCATTTCTTATAAAAATTCACCGCATTCACCGTGTTTGCAGAAGTGATGGCTGGGGGACTGAAGGCGACTGTGATCCAACAGGCAAACATGACACAGATAGAGATGAGGAGACAACTGCAAGTGTTCCTAGATCATGATCTACATGTCTTCTTCATCCTCATCACATCAGGATGGGAGGTTAAAAAATACTTTTGTTTTCTTGATAACCGCACTTTGGTCGCTGGATATTTCTGAGCATAGACAAAATTGCAAACTATGCATCGTAAAGTTGGACCTAATCAGAACATAGCTCCGTACAAAAAACTGTTTTTAATTGCTCTCAAACTAAGTTGGTAGCAATTGTATTAGTCCTGTCGGTCTTTTTTCTGCAATTTTCCGCTTCACCGATTTTTTGTCTGACCCACTTAACCTTCCGTCATCAAAAACGGGATAAACTGATAGTGCCCAGCGGGCATTAAGTGCTCTTAGAGCCTTTGAGCTCACTAGTCTCTAAGTGCAGTTCACAGAAACTGTTTTTGAGACTTATATTTTTGGTGTGAAGGGTGGTTCTTAGAAGTTGACCCCCCCCCCCCCCCCACACACACACACACACACAAACACAACACCCCCCCTCAGCCTCCCTCGGTGCACCCCCACTCCACTGCGCTCACCTCACGCTTCTTCAATTAAGCTAAAGCTAGCCTGACAAAACCCTGGCTAGCTACAGACGAAGCCAACCGCTCACCGATCGTTTGAGAGCATTTCGCTCGACGCTAGTCGGTTATGTTTACTATTTTTAGCGCTGTGATCCAATGTGGGATATGTCCCGGAACCCATCTATCACGCCACAAAACTTGAATTCTTTACGGGTAAAGTTACTCGATTCTATGGCTTTTTTCCATGATATCTATTAACAGCGCGCCAATTAGACGTAAATAAAGAAAAGTCTGATTTATAAACAATTGCGTAAAGGGATTTTGCATTACTACTTGCAAATTAGCTATTTTCATTCAGATGCAATAAAAATCCGAGCGTTAGCCCCTATCAGTCGCTCTTGCAAAATTTTGTTTCTAAAATGAGTCTATGGTAATTAATTAATAAATAAAGTTGAGTAATCCGTTATAGGCTAACCCAAGTAGTTTTCCCGGTTTTTTGGCCGAAATTTTTTTTGAGATATTCCTAATGATTATACAATACAACTGAGGGGGGCTTTCAAATACAGCAATGATACGATTTTTGATGTAAGGAACATTAATTGTTGGATAATTAAAGAGAAAGTCGGGCATTTTCCTTGTAAGAAACTGGACTTAATATTGCTTACAGTTCAGACTCTTTCATCAATTGATTACACAATGCTAATTACTATTTTTTACAGACGATTCGCAGTCTTTTCGTCCTAATCCTGTTGATCATTTGTTTGTTTTAACGGTGATATTTCAATTGGAAATTGGCTAGGAAAATTAGCCAACAGCGCGAAAAAAAAAGAGAAATATAGCGCATATTTTTTTTTCTAATTGGCCAAAAAATTACATTCACGATAAATCACTAGTTCGATGGAGCATTATTTTTGGTGTGCAATTGAGTGGTGCTTCACTTGGCTTTTCCCTTACCGCAACCCCATGCCCATGTCGGGGGGGGGGGAAGGTGTGCAACCAAAGGGATAGACCTTCGTTACTCTAACTGATAAAACTCTGCCGTATATTTGCCCGCTTTTTTATATGCCTTTTAAGTTGGCCAATCAAATCTTCAAAATTAATCTAACCGGCTCATTTTCAGCTAAAGTTCTCATTTTTTGTTTGCCACCTAAACACCTTGTCGACCAATGCGGTTTCCACCATTTTTTTCAATCGCATAATAAAAACTTTGAAATTTCGTTCTGCGTGTATGAAACAATTGATGGCGCAAATCTTAATGGAAGAAGGGATTTATAATAGATCTCTGGCAGAGAATCGAAACTTGATGCTCCTTGATAAGAAAAATACTAAAACTTGGTAAATCATGCCAAGATCTTGATATGGTACTTACTATGAAATTATTAAGATTTGTATGAAATTGCAAGATCTTTGCATAGGTATCAAGAAATAAGTTCCTGGCAAGATAACCAAGAAAAATTAACAATGGCGTGGCGAGACATGCTAAATTAAAAAAAAATTATAAAGCACCTTTAAACAACATTCAGCACGATTTCATTTGGTTATAATCATATGAATTCGTGGTAAACCTTGTTTAAAGGTGCTTTATAATTTTTATTACTTAGTAACTTGCCACGTCATTGGTAATCTTTCTGGGTTAGCGTGCCAAGATCTTTTTCTTGATTTTGATGAAAGTCTGGACATGGGTACTTTCCGATTGGGACGGTCTGGACATAGGCACTTTCGGTCTGGGACGGTCTGGGCATACCGACTTTCAGTCTGGCACATCAACCTGGGTAAGCACGAATTATCAAGAATTGCTGGGATGACCATTTCAGGTATTGTGTCAGGCAGCGTCTATGGGTCTGATGGGTGGTGAGAATGTGTGGTTTGTGGATGCATGGCTCTGGGACATCATCAAAACAGAAATCAGTTACAAATGCACGCCAGCCCAGGTTGAGGTAAGAAATTGACATTGAGGAATTGAAAAACCATGGATGAATATCACAATTTTCACAGCTGTAGTAACTTAAGTAAAAAAAACATAGCAGGACAAGTCCTGACGTACAAATCAAAAAATTTTCATTGACTACACAGAAAACTAGACCTAGAACGGACTATGAGTGAATTGGGAAAACAATTTCTTTTGGGAAATCATCTAATTAAAAAAATTAAATAAAAACAGAAAATCAATGTCAAAATGCCACACGTGAACAAAAAAAACCACCAGTGAGAAAGGAAATTTTCGTTCAAACAAAAAACCAGGCGTAGAAAAAACGAGGCGCAGAAAAAAATCGAAAAAACCGTAAAAATCGAAGTAAAATTGCCGCATGTGAAGAAAAAACCACTAGCGAGAAAGCAAGTTTTTGTACAAACACCGTTTCCTCATTCTACTATAAAATTAGAGCGAATAAATTTCACGCCTCAAAACCACTCGCTTTTTCGCTCCGTTTCCTGTTTCGCCGTGACCAAAATCACAACTCCAATTTGACTTCAAAAATCAAGAAAATATGTGAACAGATCTTAAAAAAATAGCGCCCAATACAATTCAAATTCTTTGAGTTGTTAAAACATAGGCAATAAGAATTTGAGAAGAACGTTGCAGTATGTTCTGAAATATAGTAAGATGGGGCCTTGAATTTATAAGGCTCAAAATTGGCTCGTAAAATTTTTTTCAATAATGGAATGAGCAACTTTCGTTCAGGCATATTTGGTGGAATTTCAAAAAAACTTCCTAGCGAACAGATTTAACATGCTTCCCAGACATTAATAATCTTTCGGTATGTTTAATTCACTTGATTTACCTGTTTTGAAAATTGTTTCCCAAAATATTAAATGTTTTTCAGCTCTTTTAGAGATGAAAATGAAACTTTTGTAGAATTTGTTCTACACTCAATTTTTTTAATGGCGATATCGTTCATAACGTTATCATTTTCTATTTTTGCTAACTTTTCAGTTTGGTTGTCTAAAAAAATTGATGTGACTAATTTTTAATCAGACTACATTTTTCAGCAAAATTTGTGTTTAGATTACCGCCTCCCCCCGATTTTTGAGAAATGACCAATGAAACATACGTTTCAATCATGTTTTGTGAATTTTTTCAGTCTTGGTGTTATTTTGAACGAAATTGATAGTTCCTAAATGAAAAATCCAGAAAAAAATTCGATACAAGTACTACTGCAGTTGTTAAAATGGTAACAAGATATTGTTTGTTTTTCTATAACGTTCTCTGGGATATGACTGGTACAACTTTTTGTCTCAATATAGGAAATTTCAGCAGGCTATTCATGATCTTCTCTGTTTATGACCCCATACATCCATTTGCACCGCCACTTTTACATGTTATAGCATATTGTTTGTATTCCGTACATTTACATATACAATTATGCACAAACGGCTCTTACATTTCAATGTTGCCGAGATGTTTTAAAATTAACACATTCTAATTAATTCAACTTTGCTTTTATATAGGCAGACAAAAAACAATGACTATTAGTACTATTTTCGCGCTTATCTTTCATATGATTGGTTTTTTGGTACTAGTTTCTTTGACAACCGGAAACAAAAATCCATCCAACCGTCTAAAAATACCAACTATTTGAGGATTTAAAATTGTATATTTGGGGGTTCAACAGACTGGTTTTATTGGACTTGGGCGGAGGGCAAAAACATAAAAGATCGGCTATTCCATTCAATTCTTTCGTACATTTTTTTACCACAAATAATCACCATTAAACTGTTTTTTAAAGACTCTAGCCAAATTTTGTATGAATTATTTTAGTCCTGTTAAATTTCCTGCAATTTCGCGAACTACCAAATTTTAGTCTGCTTGTTATTGTCCGGCAATTCAATTTTTTCCCCTATAAAAACCACAAAAACATATAATGCCCCGAAGTAAATGCGTTTCGGAGCGGTTATTTTGGAGCTTAATTTTTTTTTCAATTGTACAAATCACCAGAGCGGCTGAGAATATAAAAATTTTTGTCTCAGTTAAACGTATGCTAACTTCCCAAAGTTCCATGTAGCCACCCCGCCAAGGACGCCAAACGCTCGAAGCCACTGTTTTGAGAGCATTTCGTCCGACGTTAGTCAGCTATGTTTTATGTGGATCCGAACAACTGCTTAATGCTAATGTTGTGTAACTAGTGGTCATCGATCCGATAAATTGATAGTGAATTAATGTTCGCGTTAATGCTACAAGCTAATTAGGAGAATTAATAATTATCAGTTATAAGTTATTTTTTTCGATTAATCAGTAATTTTGCTGGTGTTGAAACAACCTGAGTTTGGTGTAATGAAATGAAGCTATCAGTTTCTGCCTGTGGAGATTGTATTGCTTCAATTATCAAAAAAAAACACAGAATAAAGTTCATTCGGGTGAATTGGTTTGACACATCTTGGCACATCAATGTTTTCAATTGCTAAAATTCATCAATAATTTTCATAGCCTAATGTTTTCCATGATGATTAAACCGCTATTAATGTCACTTTCGGATCAGTTCCTCAAAGTGTGATAGGAAAGCGATAAGCAAGTACTCCACTTTGTGTAGGAACGTCATTTGGCAGTGAGTCTTTTATAAAAAGAGATTTTTCAGTAAAAGTTGCTTTTTTAATATCCTGACTTTTAATCGGCTTTTTTCACTTAGTCTCTACGCTTTAAAAGTTGTTTGCTAAGCATTAGCCCTCAATTTTAAAGCGCCTAAATGCCCATTCTTAAAGTTTAACTTGCCTAGCACTACCAAACTTAGCACTTTACTTTTAATCAACCCATTAAACGGAAAAAAAACTTGGCCAAATTAAGTCTTATTAGAGAACTTATCGAGAAGTCAGAGCCTCTTTGAGGCTGAGTTTTAAAATGAGCCAAATTGAAAGGCTTTTGTCTGAAGCCAGAATGACAGCCGACGAAACAACACAAGATGAAAGCGATATTATTGAAGTGCTAGGTAAAAGAAAAAGGTTCAGAAAACAAGCACAAATTCCAATCACCAACGTAAGACCTATTGTTCTTTCTATTGATCCAAGGCCATCACAAATACAGATTGCAAGAGCAATCAGATCGAACTCTTCAAATTTAAAAAAATTGATGTGACTAATTTTTGGTCAGACTACATTTTTCAGCAAAATTTGTGTTTAGATTACCCCCTCCCCCCGATTTTTGAGAAATGACCAATGAAACATACGTTTCAATCATGTTTTGTGAATTTTTTCAGTCTTGGTGTTATTTTGAACGAAAATGATAGTTCCTAAATGAAAAATCCAGAAAAAAATTGGATACAAGTACTACTGCAGTTGTTAAAACGGTAACAAGATTTTGTTTGTTTTTCTATATCGTTCTCTGGGATATGACTGGTACCACTTTTTGTCTCAATTTAGGAAATTTCAGCTGGCTATCCTTGATCTTCTCTGTTTATGACCCCATACATCCATTTGCACCGCCACTTTTACATGTTATAGCATATTGTTTGTATTCCGTACATTTACATATACAATTATGCACAAACGGCTCTTACATTTCAATGTTGCCGAGATGTTTTAAAATTAACACATTCTAATTAATTCAACTTTGCTTATAATATAGGCAGACAAGAAAACAATGACTATTAGTACTATTTTCGCGCTTATCTTTCATATGATTGGTTTTTTGGTACTAGTTCCTTTGACAACCGGAAACAAAAATCCATCCAGCCGTCTAAAAATACCGACTATTTGAGGATTTAAAATTGTATATTTGGGGGTTCAACAGACTGGTTTTATTGGACTTGGGCGGAGGGCAAAAACATAAAAGATCGGCTATTCCATTCAATTCTTTCGTACATTTTTTTACCACAAATAATCACCATTAAACTGTTTTTTAAAGATTCTAGCCAAATTTTGTATGAATTATTTTAGTCCTGTTAAATTTCCTGCAATTTCGCGAACTACCAAATTTTAGTCTGCTTGTTATTGTCCGGCAATTCAATTTTTTCCCCTATAAAAACCACAAAAACATATAATGCCCCGAAGTAAATGCGTTTCGGAGCGGTTATTTTGGAGCTTAATTTTTTTTTCAATTGTACAAATCACCAGAGCGGCTGAGAATATAAAAATTTTTGTCTCAGTTAAACGTATGCTAACTTCCCAAAGTTCCATGTAGCCACCCCGCCAAGGACGCCAAACGCTCGAAGCCACTGTTTTGAGAGCATTTCGTCCGACGTTAGTCAGCTATGTTTTATGTGGATCCGAACAACTGCTTAATGCTAATGTTGTGTAACTAGTGGTCATCGATCCGATAAATTGACAGTGAATTAATGTTCACGTTAATGCTACAAGCTAATTAGGAGAATTAATAATTATCAATTATAAGTTATTTTTTTCGATTAATCAGTAATTTTGCTGGTGTTGAAACAACCTGAGTTTGGTGTAATGAAATGAAGCTATCAGTTTCTGCCTGTGGAGATTGTATTGCTTCAATTATCAAAAAAAAAACACAGAATAAAGTTCATTCGGGTGAATTGGTTTGACACATCTTGGCACATCAATGTTTTCAATTGCTAAAATTCATCAATAATTTTCATAGCCTAATGTTTTCCATGATGATTAAACCGCTATTAATGTCACTTTCGGATCAGTTCCTCAAAGTGTGATAGGAAAGCGATAAGCAAGTACTCCACTTTGTGTAGGAACGTCATTTGGCAGTGAGTCTTATATAAAAAGAGATTTTTCAGTAAAAGTTGCTTTTTTAATATCCTGACTTTTAATCGGCTTTTTTCACTTAGTCTCTACGCTTTAAAAGTTGTTTGCTAAGCATTAGCCCTCAATTTTAAAGCGCCTAATTGCCCATTCCTAAAGTTTAACTTGCCTAGCACTACCAAACTTAGCACTTTACTTTTAATCAACCCATTAAACGGAAAAAAACTTGGCCAAATATAGTCTTATTAGAGAACTTTTCGAGAAGTCAGAGCCTCTCTGAGGCTGAGTTTTAAAATGAGCCAAATTGAAAGGCTTTTATCTGAAGCCAGAATGACAGCCGACGAAACAACACAAGATGAAAGCGATATTATTGAAGTGCTAAGTAAAAGAAAAAGGTTCAGAAAACAAGCACAAATTCCAATCACCAACGTTAGACCTATTGTTCTTTCTATTGATCCAAGGCCATCACGAATACAGTTTGCAAGAGCAATCAGATCGAACTTTTCAGTGGTAAAAAGAAAGCACATAAGAGAGTTAGAGAACGATACTGATTTTTTTATTCAACCCGAAGACCTCGCTTCCAGAGAATGCTTAATGCTGTCTCTAAACCTAACTCAAGCCTTTCCAAGTGCCACTGTGAATGCCAGAAACACACTCCCAAAGCCAAAAACCAAACCCAGTTTCGTAATTGTAAATGTCCATCACAGTATTAGTGTTGATGAGATAAAAGTTGAACTCCTAAACAACAATGCAATGAATGTCAACAACAAAGTTACACGAATAACAAGTCGAGCAACTGGCCAACCAACAAAATTGATTCGAGTCATAACTGATTAGTGCAGCTCAGAAACATGGTATAAAAATAGGTTGGCAGCTATACCGATGTGAAGCAGGCCATGAACCATCCCATGTAATGCAATGCTTCAAATGCCAACAATTTGGTCACTCTGCAAAAGAATGCAGTAATGCTACTCGATGTCTTCGCTTCTCGCAGGAGCACAGTGTTAAAAAATGCACTGTTCAAAAAGAAAAGGCTAAGTGTTCTAACTCTGGCGGTGCTCATGCGACAGTTTATCGCTGTTGTGCGGCCTATCAGCAGAAGCCAGCTGAGGCTTCAAGAAAGATAAATGAGAATAAATACTCTACTGCAGCGAAAAACTTAAAACCGCAAACCAAGATTGAACTGCCGCCACAAACTGAAAAAATAGCTGTTCTTTTAGCCAAATTCTCGAGCAAAATACGAACAGTTCTAAATTCCATGTCCTATAGTGATATAATAAACATTGTCTCTAACAGCGCCTCACGCATGTTCAACTAAAAAAATTGATGGACAAAAAATACATGAGAGCATTAAGAGTGCAAATGTAATCCCTTTTAATTCAATGCCGCCTAACAACATAGCAAACAGCCAAAACTTTAACCAAATGGATCAGCTCAAAATTTTGCAATGGAACTGTAGAGGTCTAAACAACAAAATATACGATCTCATTTTATTCTTACTTGAAAATGACATAGACATAATTTGCGTGAAGGAAGTGAAAACATAGCAGAAAATATGCCCTCTTCGTAAAATATTGTTGCCACAGAAACTTATACCAACAGTCATCATGGCTCTCTTATTTTAATGAAGAACAACATCGTCATAAACCAAACAGAACCAGCTGAAAAAGAGAACGGTTGCAGCGGAAAAACACTGGAAATACTGAAATTATGCATCACCATACCGTATTTTGGAGACTTTTGGATAATATCTGTTTACAATTCACCTGGAAAACCACTCTCACTGGAAAAAAGTATTCTCAGAACGTATGACAAATGTTTTTGTTTGTGGTGACTTCAATTCTCCCCACCAAGAATTAAACTGCTCCTATGATTCTGAAAACGGTGAGAAACTACTGAATCTAAAAGACAACGGTCATTTTAAGCTGCTAAACAACGGTCACCACACATATCAGTCGTTTGACGGAAAAAGTAAAAACATGCGCGATTTACACTTTTGCGATAGTACAGTTTTTACGAATTTTAGCAATTTCGAAGTCTCAGAGGATCTGGGTAGTGACCATAGAACCACATTCACAACGTTTAACCTCAAAATAAATAAAATATTTGAATTGAAATCGGAAAGTGACTTCAGACAATTCAGAGAAAACGCTAAAAAATCAATCGTATAGATCATCGGACCTTTGGCCTGCGCAGTATCCGGGAAAGGATGAACTAAATCAATTTAGCAGCAATCTGGATGAAATAAAACACAAATCGTTGGAAGACTCCTATGTCAACAAAAACAAGCTTCCTTAGAATATTGAGACACAAAAATTGTTAAAAAACTGAAAAGAAAAAAGCGAAGAGAGCTCGAAGGTGCAGTTGACGACGACTTTAGATCTAAAAACCGAGATAAATTATCCGCAGAAAGAAATCAAACGATCAATCAGGCAATCAGAAGAACAAAAAAGAGCTAAAATATTGGAACGTGCAAGGGAAAAGGGCAGCAAAGCTTTTTGGAGAGCAATAAAAGAACTAACAAATGACCACGGGTTAAAAACAAAAAACTGGCGACTATCCCAATTTAACATATAAAGAGTGGAAGGCAGTCACAGATCATGAAAAAAGCGAGCTTTTCAAACAACTCCTAAAAGACACAAAGAAAGATCACACAACAGTACCAACAGAAATTGCCGAACACTGCGAGAAAATCGAAAAGGAAACCAAAGCATTTCTAAGTACAAACGTCGACACCGAGGAACTTTGTATTGTGATTACAACATAAGAATTCGGTGAAATATTGAGAGTACTGAAAAAGTCATGCCCAGGACCAGATGAAATCAGCTACAAAGTGCTCAGTGAGTTACCACGGAGTATAAAAGCCCTAGTGTGCCTCCTCATTTCTAGCTCAATTAACAACTCGTATGTTCCAGTAAATTGGAAAGAATCACAGATAACAATGATACCAAAGCAAGATAAAGGCCGATCAAAGACTGAAAACTGTCGACCTATTTGTCTCAGAAACTGCCTGGCCAAAGTTTGCGAAACTGTTGTGAAAAACATTGTCTTAGAACATTGCGAAGGTCTAAATGTTTTTGGCGAAACTCAGAGCGCTCACAGGAAACATCGCTGTACTACAGACAATCTTATCAAACTCACTCAACACGTGAGTGAAGCTTTTCAATGGTCTGAAATGATTGGTCTATTTTGCTTGGATGTTGAAAAAGCATTTGATACCGTATGGCGTCTGGTTTTGATCCACAAACTAAATTCAATTGAGCTAAAAATCCCAATCATTAAGTGGATAAATTCATTCTTGTCACAAAGGAACGTTTACGTAAAGATAAAATCTACTGTTAGCGCCAGTTTCTGCCCGAGAGTCGACGTGCCCCAAGGCAGCGTAATTGCTCCCATACTCTTCCTTATATACGTTAGCCGATTGCAAAAAATGAAAGCACAGATTTCACAGTTCGCTGACGATTTTGCCCTGTACTACAGATCTCGCTCAACACAACTAATTCAAAACAATCTGCAGTCATCACTGAGTAGCCTTATAGACTGTTGTGACCACTTGAAAACTAAAATAAATCCTAACAAAACTCAGTACATGATTTTTAAAAACCCATCAAAGAAAAAGTCTGAGCTCAATTTAAAAATAAAAGGCGTACCCGTCGGAAAAACACAGTCGCTAAAGTTTCTGGGTATCACTCTCACTCTTAATATCAGACGGAACGATCACTGCAATAGCCTAAAAAAGAGAGCAAACAGCAGGTTATTTCAATTGTGGAGACTTAGCAATCAAAACATCAACGAAGAGAGTCTTTTATTGGTATACAAATCTTGGATCCAGCCTCTTTTTTTATACTCAAATGCCTGTCGGATTGACCAATCCCAAGCACTCATTAATAAAAAACAATGTGTCCAGAATAGAGTCTTGAGGATCTGCTTACAAAAACCTAGATTTTACAAGGTCCAGAAACTTCATGAAGAAGCAAACATGCAAACAATTAGAGAAGTTCAGATTAAACTAGCAAACGGGTATATTAGTCGGGCAATCAAACACAACACGCAGTCTGTAGTGGAACTAATTCACAAAAAAAGGCAGTGCCCGCTTAATAAATGCAAAATTACTCTCGATCACCTTCAATACAAAAAAAATGATAAACTGGTGCACTATAGCCATCCGGCGTAGAAAGCAGCCCAAAACACTGATGAATGACAGAATGAGGATCGAGCCCCAGTGCATCCCCAGTTTCAAGGCCATAATTTTGTTTCCAAGAAAGATCGGCAGCCGGACTGACATCACAGTGAAAAATTAGGGAATTGAATAAAAAGGAATACGAAGACAAAAACGGGAAAACAAGGAAGTGCAACTTTATATTGAAATCTCCGAAAGATATCACACGAATTTGATGACTAGCAAACGAAATGAGACAAATTATTAGCCAGCAGCGCAATTGTGAGGGGCAACGAACACAAAGATCTCTATACCTACAACTACGGTTTGACTCCAAATCTGTTTATTTATCAATATTTGATTTTATCATATATCAGTCAAAGCGTTTATTACCTACAGCCAACTCAAAACGATTTAGTATAATTGTTGAAGCCAAGCCAATTGGCTAAGCGGAGAATTACGTGTACACAAAACTAACAAATCGAACCGACAGCAGTTCGAAGCCGAGAAGTGTCACCTTCCTATTTTTTCCCTCTCTTACTTTTTATTTTGCACATAGCCGTCTTTTTATTTGATCAGAAATATTACGAGTGTTTGGCCAGCCGCTCGCTTAGTCAATTCGGGGCCAGATATAACTTATTTTTAATCCACTTCATTCTTTTCATTCTATTCAGCCAGCCGCTCGCTTAGTAAATTCGGGGCTGAACAGATCACCAAAAACATCAAAACAAAAGCTAATTACGGCAACTATCAATTTAATTAAGCTAACTTTCCTTTTGAAATCTCTATTTTAGTCTTTTTAACCATCTATTGCATACTCCACTGAATTAGAGAAACACTTCATCATCTGGCTTTGTGCTGCGCGCGGTTTGGTTTCAGTGGTTTTAAGGTCCAGGTTAGCGTAGCACTTTTAGCTCATCACTTTTCGTACATATAGTTAGTCTTCGTTCAAACGAAATAATTTTAAACCATCAACTGACCATTTTTCTGTACATAAAGTGATTCTTATCTGAACTGAAAACCAAAGTTGTTTTACTCTGTTTTTTGCGCAAATGGAGAGCCAATAGCACAATAGCGATGAGCGTCAAAGACTATTGACAAACAAGAAGATTTTTACAGTTACGGTTCAATTCCTGCTATCGCCACATCTTCTTTTCACCTTTTCAAGGCTCATGTCGCTCCCAGCTGTTTTTATCAACTTATCTTTTAAACTTCAATATCAACAGAACGGTGCAGTGGCTAAAAACGCGAACAAGAAATTGATAAATGTGGTCGAGGGTAGTTCAAATCCCTGCGCATTCTTTTTTCTTTATTTGCATATCTTTACAATTTCTACAACATGTTTTACAAGTTACAACGAACGGCAATTGCGTTACTCCACTGATTTAAAGATTAGAAACATAACAGTGCAATTTTGTTATTAAAAAATATCTTGTTCTGTGCTTCGCGCGGTTTGGTTTCCGTGGTTTTATGGTTAGGTCAGCGTAGCACTTTTAATCAAGCACTTCTTCTTTTTCGTCAGTTTTGATTTTTTTAAATCACTTTTATTTATGAACTTAAAACAAAGTTTAATTTAACTTTTTCAGTCTTCTCTTTTCGAACAGAAATTTTTAGCATTTGTTCTCCTTAGACTGACGACTATTATATTATACGAAATAAGATCATTTGTTTTATACTACCTATCTGCTTTAATTGGTTGAAAGTTAATTCGTATTGCGATCGAAAAAGTATAAGTTGAAAATATGCGCCGTCCAACATGGAACTTAGCGCGGTCAGCTAACTCGATATTAACAAGGCGCGCGTGGGTTCGAGACTCAGGATGAGCCAATTTCATCCGTCTCAATTTTTCAGACAATTCCAAACTGAGAGCAATGAAACTATGATGCGAAACACCTCCAAATACAGAAGAAAACTTAGTGCAGTGCACTAATATCGATTAAAATTCTGACATCCACACAATGAGGTTCGAGTCCCACCAACGTCATCAAACTTTTAATATCCTGAAAATTTATTTTTTTTGTTTTAATTAATTAACAGTACTTGTTACTTACCTTGTGATATTGAAAATTGCAATCACATCATCTCCTACGAGGCTAGCCATGTATCCGATCCATTATCTTTTTGAAATGCCAAGTTCAGCCAGTAGAAGCCCTCCATGGTGATTGAAATGGCTGAGTGTGCCGGAGGCAGAAGAAATCTTTAATAGAACAGGAACAGAAACTCAGTTTTAACGAGAACTTTCTTCTTCAATACTTCTTTTTAAACTGAAACTCTTTCTCAATATGTTTTAAATTTCTTTTAACGAATGGTTGTACATAAATTGTGTATATTGGTTTAATTCATCAATATTTTTCATTGCTAAAATTCAAAACTGCAAATAGTTTGTATTAGTTTCTTTAGATTTTTCTTTAAATTGAATAGAAAACTTCAAATCTTTTGTAATTTGAAATATTTCTGGAATTCTTAAAAATAAAATTTGTTAGTAATCCAAACTTTGGTAATTGATTTGACTTCTTAAGTTTAAAGATCAGATTAACAAACAATGAGATTATGCTGTTACTGTTTCATTGCATTTCCATCAAACTTTTTAGAGACGCTATGTCATCTATCAAAAAACAGCCTATATCTGAATTTCACAGTATTCCAGTGTGTTATCAATGTTTTTAATGACTTCCACACCAGATGTTTTTATGAAATCTAACTTAATTTTCCATAAACTTGATTTTATTCATCACTTTGTCTCAGAGTTGTATAATTGAAAAACAGTGAATATTTTTTTAAAAGGGAATTTTCCATTCATTGCCCCTTTGTAACTTTGTTTGTAACTGGTTCTCATAAAAGCTGCTGCGTATTTTTTAAGTAAGTTTTATTCGAGCGTTTGTCTCTGATATGGTTATTTATTGTTTTGGATGATTTTTGACCTCGCTAGTTTTTTTTAAAGGAATGAATATATCTTTCTCGGTTGATTTCCTTTTTCGTATATACTGATCGATAGACATTGTTGACTCTCATAAATTGTTCTTCAGAAGAGACTGATTGTCTATTCGGGTATTTATAGGTTGTAATTCAGCTATGTTTTTGTTTTTTTTTCATATCGAATTTGCGACCCCTTTGTGTATAAAAGAATACTTTCGAAAGTTTGAGTATTTTAGCTGCAACGATTGATATGGATAGTAAACGAAGATTGAAAGAAGAAAAAGAACCTTGTCCAGCGTTATTGGTTGGATTAACACAACTATAATTATCATAAGCAAGTTATACTTAAGATAAATGATTATTTTTTTTCATTTAGTGAATTGATAATTTGATGTCATCCACTTGAAATTATGTCGTTTGAAATCACTTCTTAATCATTTGAAAATTATCTCGGCTTTACATTTTTTAAAATAAACTAATGCGCAAGTGAACCCTATAACAACTCTGTCATTATTAATTTTTTTAAGTTTTCAGAATAATTTAAACACCATTCGTGCAATTTCATGTCTATAGAGTTGAGTTTACAAAAAATGTTTATCCTTTTGGGACAGAAATCAATTACCCGTTAACTAAGAACTCCATTTTTTATACTTCATGGAAAACATTCGCAGCGAGAACGCGTGCCATAAATTTAGCAGTGTGAATTTTTTTGAAGTTAGGGGATTAGGGTAATTAAAAACCCATGTATTAGTTTATAAAGCTGATTCAGTTTACGAAATGCAGCAAATTTGATCAGAGTGGACGGATCTTTTCCGTTTGTGCCCCCCCCCCCCCCAAGTACGTTATGCGCCCCCCAGTTACAGAGCACGTGCCATTACATAGTAAATTACTATGTAAAAATATTGCACGTGCGTCTGGGGGGTGCAAATAATATGCGCCCACTAAGCTGGGGGGGGGGGGGGGCACAAACGGAAAAGATCCGAGTGGACAAAATTTATGGGGTCTGCTCTGGCTGGCAATGAATTTTGAACTCAATAATTTTATTCCTTTTAACCCAGCAATAAATAACCAACAAGTCTTCATCAATATCTGGGGTGGTATTTATTGAAAGCTTCATCAATTGATAAGAAGTAAACACTTTCACAAATATTTTCAGGCTGATTTTTCTTTTATCTCTTCCAAGCAAATTTACGGCTTCCCTTTTTCTTTTTTATGCACAATTGTTCATTCGATTGTTGGTCACTTTCCATTCAAGCGTATGACATTTTCGTTCAGTTAATAAAGGTCACGTGAACAAAAGATTTTCCACGTTCTGCCTGGCAGTTGAAAAGCTCTCAGGTCAGATATAGTGAACTGAAAAAATTTAGATAACTGTTGAATGCCAATTTAAGAGAACACATTTTTATGGAACTGTTTCTAAAAGGAAAAATTTATTGAATGAAAACAAAAGGTGAGCTTATGAACTGAATTTCAGCATTGTGAGACAACACCTTTCCTAATGAAAAATATCGTTAAAGTGAAACTTTAATTTTCTAGTTAAAACCATTTTTGTGCTGTTTCCCATGCATTGAAAGTCAAGCAGTGTCATTCAGCCAAAATGAAATGTTTATTTTTGATCATGCTTTCATAAGGTAAATTAAATAGCTTTGTTGATAAATAATTTTAAAAAATAGTATTACTAGTTAGTGCAGACAAATAAAATAACCCCATTTTGAGCAGTGTTTCTCAATTTTTTGAAAAAGGTATTTATTTAGATTTTAAAAATCTGTTCTTAATCACCAGGTGCAGCTTTATATTCGAATAATTTAACAAATTGACCAACTTTTTTTTAAGTTCGCAATAAAACGAGTGACTATTCGAAAATAAAAGAAAAAAATGCTCGTAATCCAAGTTGCGTCTCAAATCCAAGTGACGGGGAGGAGGTTTCTGCAATAGAAATGAAGGGGGAAATGTATTAACCAATCAGAGCGATTAATAGCTTTCAACGTATGCGCATACTATGCATAACTGAATGGAATAAAATACGTCGTTATGTTAATTAGCCAAAATGGAATACAAAGCAAAAAAGTTCCGACTGGTGGGTCGGTGGACAAACTTTGAGTGCGTCGTGGCTTGGCCGCGATAACTGAGTCAAGATATCCAGATTAAATGCCCCAGTGCATGAGAGGAATGGCTGTGAACAGCAGTCTGCGAATGCACTTAAACTGATATTCTGTTATTTACACTGCAGGCAAAGTAATTGTGGTAAATTATAGCACAAATGGGGGCGTTGTGTCGTATCATAATTATACTAGCATGTATTTCTATGTAGAGACACACAATTACAGTTTATGTTGGTCATCTTGCCGTTTTGCGATATTCTGTTCCAAACTCGAAATGAAGACTAAAATTGTTTTAATTCAGCTCCAAATTCAGACCATTTAATTCCGACAGAAATTGTCGATTTTAATAAAAAAATTATATAAGTAGAAAAGTTATTTGTGTCCCCGAAACCAACTTCAAAATTTCAAAATTTGAATAGCAGTAAGAGTTATAACTGTTCAGTTGGGGAAAAGGGAACTAAGCAAAATAATAAAATACAAAAACTGATAAGCTAAATTTTATCAGTAATTTCAAGTAAAAAAATTCACTGCATTCGCACTATTAGTTTTTTGAGCAGTTTGCGAGGAAAAACGGTTGATAAGAATCCTATAATAGGGTTTATTTTAAAGGCTAATGAAGACTTTTTGTAAAAGACCAAAAATTTCAAATTGTCAACATTTGGTTAAGAGGGAAATAAAAAAAACATATAACCATGTTATTTTTGTAATTTCTTCTATTTTTTATCAAGATTTCCTCAAAACATTTCGACTTCACATAAAAGTTCTGCTTCAGAAATCAAGTCAACTGAAATTTTCATGACAAAAAAATATTTTGTTTGAATTTTCTCCTCAAAAAAATTACTGAATACTTGTACTACTGAATGAGACTAGAGTTAGCACCACAGATCGAAATCATCAAAATTCAAATGATAACCACTATTATTCTCCAATTTCTTTCGTCATAAAGCATGTTTGAACTGAAAACACTGAGTACAATTTCAAAATCCACAATAAAAATTACCAATTGATAGAAACTCAAGAAGTCATTTTCATTTTTATGAAAACTCAAGATATTTCAACCTTCAACTTTGATTTGAAATCTTTGTATTTCTCAATTTTTGCCTCCTGAGGAAAATAATGAGACTTGTCGGCAATGAGAATCATTGATATGATTACAAATCAATCAGAATTAAAGCTAATACCCAAAGTTTTTAGGAACGAACAGCATGCCAAATCTATGAAAAACATAATACATTAATTAGAACATTGAGTATGTTCTCAAAGAATTTTTTTTAAAAAAAATTAATTTGAATAGCAAAACCCAAAAACTAGCAAACTTTTTTGTGAAATCATATGCGCTAATATTTTAAAAATTCAAATATACCCGCTGTTCGATTTCAAAAAAAAGTATTCATGCAACAATAGAACACATATATAAAATTGAGTAAAAATGTTGATCAGCTCAAGAGAAATAGGCAGATAATTTAAATGAAAAAAAATTATTTGAATTGCGCACATGAAATTTAAAAAATTTGACATTGGAACTAGTCACTTTTTTGCTGCATTTACTGTTCCTTTGTAATTAAAATCCGCACTCAATCTAATAAAATTATTATCATCAGAATGTCGAAAAAACGTAACATATCTGAGAAATAGACAGAACGCATAGAAATCCAAATTTTAGGTGTGAAGACGCCCAATCATTGATTTATAATAGCTTCTTTATAACTTAGTCTTAGTGGCTATTATTTTTTCGTTAGTGTTCCAAAAATTAAAAAAACTTCCAAAATAGATCAAAAACTACGCTGAAAATGAAAAAAAATTATGTTAAATAGACATAATTAACAAAAACAGTCCAAAATGTGTTGCTAGATAGTAGTGGTTAAACAAATCCTTCTATTAGTTGATGAAGAGTGTTTGTACAGGTTTTGAGGCAAAGAATGTGTTACTTATTTGCAATCTAAGCTGAAATAACTGGTTCACTTTTGAAAAAAGTATAACTTATTGAAGAAACTCAGCCAGATAACGAGTACATTTTAATCTATATAGAAAAATATATTCTCTTTTTATCAAAAAATTAAACGAAAATAACGAAAATCGCGCAAGATTTACTAAATTTTTAAAACTTGATAAATCCCCGAAACTGACAAAAATTTTAGTTCAATATTCTACGACTTACGCGCTTTTTATGATAATACTTATAAGTCTCTGCGGTAAATAAATCGTTCGGCCAAATAATGACAAAACAAAAAAACAAACCCAATTGAGCATATAGTTCCTTCCCCTACTAAGTGAGGTCGGAACAAATATCCCAAAGAGAAAAGAACTTAAATTGAAACAGAACTTCTGAAAGCTGCAAACCTTATTTTCAAAAGTCATCTTTATATCAAAACTTGATAGTATTTTCCGAATACTCTTTCAATTTATTTTGTTTCATTATTATTGTCCAGTACTCTATATTATCTCAAATTGGTTTTTTCAAACTCTTTTCTTTTAGCTTGAATGATTATCTTCCCGGTGATTCATCTTCTTAATACTGAAAGCAAACAGAATTTAAATATATCGAAGTGAAATTAGTCGAACGGTTAATTTAAAGCGCGGAAAAACGCGCTTTTTGCTGGTTATCTTGTTCGTATTTAATGTTTTTGAATGTGAGCTGTTTACAAAAAGTTCTCACTCAAATATCTTGTATTTCATTTATCATTTTGTATATATATGAGAAAGATGATTTTGTTTCTGCCTTTTTCTAGAATAAAAAAAATGCGCGAAACTTAAGATACTTTGCCCCTGCAGTGAAACTTAAACCCCCTATCGTATAGTATTAAATGAGGCCAAAAAGAATTAAGGGGGCAGATTCTGTTATATAAATATTAATTATATATTCATTATATATAATATATATGCAATATATTTGTATTTGTTCTGTAGGGGGCAAATACAGAGCGAGAAAAGATGATAAATAGGAATACCACTTGTAATAGGAAACCTGATTTTTTTCATTTTTCGGCTAAATTTCCAGCACGCAATTGTTCAGACCAATTTGCTTTTACTTCAACTCTTTTATTTTATGTTATTTCTCAGATGTTTTTGAAGATAAACCATTATCCTACAGCTCTTTTGTATATCTGAATTGAGCAAAACTGAGAACAAAGGTGGCAGACCTAATTAGTTCAATAATTATCAGATCTCTCTTGAAACAAAAAGCAAAAAAAAAACGATTCATGACGTATGAGAAAGATGACAGAATGAATTTGACCCTTGTCACTGTTTTATCTAAAATAAATGAGTTCGCGGCTTTATTTGAAGTTTTCTCTTTTCATTTGTGGGTTACGTTGCTAATTGAAACAAAAATCCCCTCACATTTTTTATACTTGGTTTATTTTTATGCTCCTATTAATCTGTTTGACGGAAATTAGTTCATTGTATGACAGCAAGCTCGCTATTTGAGTGATTTCTGTTTGATGATCAGCAAGTTGCAATTTTTTCATGCATTTTTACAACTGTGCTCTAAAAAATTAACTGTTTTTGATTTTAATTCACCCACTGAACCCACTGAACCCACTGAACCCCAATTTTTGCCGTAATTTTTAAAAAGACATACAAATTCGTAATTTGAATCAATTCTTTGAATGAAAAACCATTACTTGTGTGTGCGTATGTTGCATATTGACAGCTAAGTTTTGAGGAACCAAGTGATTTAAGACCAATAATGAATTGCGTTTTGACCCAATTTAGTGAGAGGCCCTGATGGTTCAACTGTTTTTAATTCAGTCATTTTGGACCAATCATTGTATGAGAAGTACAGAATTTGAGAGGCATCAGTAGAAAACACACCGAGCGTGGAATATTTAGTTACTGGTTTTGAATTCCCCTTTTAAGACGATTTCAAAAATAAGGAGGCTCGGTAATGTGCGATGACACATAAGATTCCGATCCCGCTCATCCACAATTTTGGCATAATTGTCTACCAAATGAGGAACAGATAGAAAAACCCAAAAATTATATTTGGGAAGTATTTTTCAAAAAAATTGTGTATGAACGATAAGATAGCCTCCAAAGCAAATAACTCAGTGGAGTAAAAATGATGCATTAGATTGCTGTGATATGACAATTTTAAGAAAGCGGGTCAAGACGAACAATAGAATCAAACAACAAAAACAACAAACATTAATTACATCAAAATTTTTATGTCCGTTTTAAAAAACAAAATATAATAAAGAAGTCAACATACCGTCAGATAAACCTAAAACTAAACAAAATAACATATAAATCGCCAGAAAAGATATGGGACCAGTCCATAAAAAATTGTGGTAACAATTAGACAAAAAAGAACAAAAACAGTAAATTCCCTCACTTTTTTTTACAATTAATTTCAAAGTAATGAAAACCATTAGAAATCAAGTAAAATATCCCGAAATTTTACGGTTACCAATGCTTCTTTAGAAGGGCATTAGCAACTGTCCTTTTTCAATTTCTTAAGTGGCTAAAAAAACAACAAAAAACAACAAACAAAAATTCAATTGAAACTTGCCAGAAAACGCTGTCAAAACCGTCAAGCCATATTTTGGCCCTCCGAATATATTTGATTGCGCCCTCTTCAAACACCCATAATGTAGTGTGTAGCCGTTCATTAGTGAGACTACATAACAAGTAGAAAAAAAGTAAAAAGGGCAAAATTATGTAATGCTTTTGATTTTTTTTTTCGAAATAAAATTATATCCAAAGTCTCAAAAGACATTACTTACAAAATGAAATTTTTAAATAGAGTAATTTACTTATCCAAAGGAAGTACTTGAGATCTGCATTTATCCAGAATATGTCTTACGTCTACAAAAAGAACGTCAAATATGACAAATTTCAAGTAAATTTACTTTTTTTTGTGAAAAACCGGCGTCGAAGCCAGTAGTGTCATAACGAATTTTTTTTAAAAAATAGATTTTGGGAAACCAATCCCTTTTGACACCTTCCCATGACACCCATAATGCCATATTTGACCTGTAATTACCGAGATTAGTAACAAAAAGGAAAATAAAAAGAACAAAATTGCGAAATTAAAACGTTTTTTTTAGATCTGGAAAACGATTGTTTTCAAAGTCATGGAAGCCATCAGCTATCCACTAATATCAATATATCGAATCAACTATTTTTCCATGAAAAGACAATAAAACCTATTACAATTAGGAAATTTCTTACGACTGAAACGACAAAGTAAAAATGACAGTTAAAGAGAACATTAAAAAATTCAATTAATTTCTTCAAGAAAGAGGTGTCGAGACCGTTAAAACGATAATCTATGCCTTTCAGGATTTTTTTTGTATTTTCAATTTGGTTTTGTTTTGAACGCCAATAATCTGATATGAGAACTGTCAACAATGTGATAATGTGACAAAACTAGAAAACGTGAAAAACTGGCAAATATCTAAAAACAAAAAAATCTGAACACTAGTAGTATCAAAGCCAACAAACAATAACTTCAGGCTTAAGACCGCAATCGTCACTAAATTTAAAATCAGTAGAAAGAAGAAGCATTCTTTCTTTGCTGAAACTAAGCTACAAGTTGACCAAATTAAGAAAAAAATAGAGGAAAAGTTCATTAAGCCATTATTTATTTAAAAATCAATTATTTTTAGAGTCGAAACGACTATAAACTTTCAGGTAAAAAACTAAATGCATTAACTTGGAGCTTTTTAGGAAGCCAATTGGCCTATCACTCCTGAGCTTTGATTTGATATATTCTGTTCTTTATTAATAAAAAAGTTCTTTTTTTTTCAAAGAAAAAAGACCGACTGATTACAATCCGAATTGTTTTTGGATTGTAACAGTCCAAGATTGTCCCAAAGCTAGCCTTGCTAATGCTTATTATCCGTTAGGAATAGTTAAATTTTAGAATGTTGTAGATACAGATATTTTGTTAGTTGAAAACTCAAAAATAAATTCAGCATTTTTGAAAGTCAACGGCAAAGTATGTTCAATTTTAATATGGCAAAGTTTTAATTACAGAGCACTCTGAGCGGAAGTTGAAGTAGGAATAGCCCCCTTTCGAGTCTACAAAAAATGTTTTGATGTTGTTTGGGTTTACTGCCGGCAAACTGAATCAAAGTGGACTAAAGTAGCTTATTTCGTGCAGTTTTTGATGAAAAAGGCTGAATTTTGAAATATTTAGCCAGAATTTTTGACCAAAAGAATTAAATCAAAATAATCAACAATGCTTGTTTGTCTTTAAAATAAAATCAATGACACTATTCTTAAAAATTTTAACAAATTTTAGCAAAATTGACGAAAATTTAGGAACATATTCGGAAAATGTGAATAAAAACAACGTGAATTCACTCTACTTTTCTCAGAAGTTTAAACCTTGATAACTCCCTGTAGAAAACGAAAATTAAAAGAATCTTTTTAATTCAATATTCTACGCGGGACGAGCTTTCTAATGATACCAGTCTCAACTCTCTGAGATGAATATATCGATCGGCGGAAATTGACTGAATAAAAAAACCCATTTGAATATATAGTTCCTGCCCCCTCAAGAAGGGTCGAAACAATTAGAATTTCATGAACATCGACTCAATTGAATTCATCACCCTTGTTTGCTTCTCCAATAATTTTTAATCAAACATATGTATTATTTTGATAAAAATCATGTAAATTAATCAACTTTGCGATTTTTTTTTGTTTCTAAAGACACAAAAGTGACGCTAAAACTCTATGTCTGACTACTTCTACACAGTTATGGCTGAAATTGTCGCATTTGTTCGTAAATTTGAACTCTAAATTTTTATTTTTAATCATTCTTGTTCATTTATAAAATAGCGCCCACTAAATTCCGCTGACGCATAATATCTCCAATCAACGTGAGCACTATTCTGTTGTTTTCTACTACTCAGCAAACAGATCTTGTGCAAACTACCGGGAAGGCTGTAGAACAAAAAATGCTTATATGAGCTAATTAATGATTCTAATAAGTTTTTTCAGAAGTTTAGCAAAAAAAACAAACATGGAAGTCATAGAAAAAGTGACTGGAAATTTCTCGATATTTTATTGCAAAAAATTTATAAAAATTCTTTTTTTTATTTACGTTTTATCATCCATTGAAAAAAAATTATACTCTAATAGATAATCACTGTTCTCTTAAGATGTTTTCCTGAAATTATGGAAAAGTCTTGGCGTCTCCTCACTCAAAGCATGTTGCAGCCTGTCAACCTCTTTCAAACACCGGACAGTCTGATTGTTCAAGTGGTAGAGAATATTAATTCAATGATAAACCTAAAAAACTTTTTTTAGGAAACCTCCAAAATGTGCAAAGAACAAACGCCCAGTAAACATATGTGAGTCATTATGCAAGCATTAAAATGGAATTGTACTGTTTTTGATTTGACCAATTATATTTTCAAAATCTCGGGTGAAAAACATATCATCACTTTCTTTTTTTTCTTTCTCCTTTTGGAAAATTTACTTATTTTTATCAGAAATTATTTTGAACTTTCACAAAAAGCAGTGATTATATGGAGAAAAACCTTTTTCTTTGTTCTCGGTCACTAGAAAAAAATAGCTACCTACTGTAAGAAATTATCACACAAATTTTTTTATCAACCTATAGTTTTGTTGAGTTTTTGTACCAACCACTCTTATAGTTCAGCATAAAACAACAATAAGATAAAACTTGAACTCCTTTTTCTCTCAGTCGTACAAAAATCTGGATGACCATTTATGACATCAGTGATGTTCTCATTTTCGAACAGAATGTATCTACCTAAAATCCTAAGAATATTTTCATTTCACACAGTGTTTTTAAAAACTATGAAAAAAAAATCCAATGCCGTATTTAAGCTAAAAAGACAAAAGAAAAGATTGTTCAGCAAAAACTTGTACTATTCTTGTTTTTTTGCTGACATATCTGCCACCATAAATTAATTGTATTTCAGTTAAAAGTTTGAAAAAAACAAAGAAATTAAAATCACAATTGGGAAACTTACCTATATCATAGTAATAATTGCATTTTTTGAGCAGAACAATTTGTCAAAGAGAAAAATGATCAACTGAGTCAATTAAATTGTTGTGAACGATTTTTTCTCAATTTTGGAAGAAGTTTTACTTTACGTGTGAGAAAAGCTAAATTTTGTATTACGCAAATTGAGATGTGTAAAACAAGCTTATTGTAACGACTGTATAACAAAATGTTTTTATTTGCATTTTCAAAAATTAGAACCCTTTTTCTCATTTATTTTTTTTGTAAAATTAGTTATAACAAATTTTTATCTCTCCGGAAAATACACTCATGGGTCAAGCTTAGCTGAAAAAATTGGGTTGCCATAAAGTTCATTGCCACTTGTGTATTGAACGGTTGGAACAACCGCCGCTAAATTGCACTGAGTTTAACTTTCTCGCCACATCCACAACGACGACTGAGGTTTTCATACAATTTTTGAGAGAGAGTTTGGAAAAGATTAACTTTGGTGCGATCACTTGTAATCTGAAAATTTGTAAAAATCACAACTCAATTTCTTGAAATTTAGTTTTTTACTACATGAATACAACTTTTCGTGATTTAAATCTTCCATAAACTCAACGCTTTAACCGCTACTTATACACATTTTTGCGTTAAGCATCTTAAAAGTTCTTCTCATTTGCATTGATTTTTTTTTATTTTTTTGACTGGTGCTTGAAATATGTGTTCCAGTTGAACTTTGCAATTTTTTCAACGAAATTTGGATTTCGGCTCGTATTGGACACGAACCCTCTAATCAAGGTTACTTCGAACTTTGGAGAAAAACTATTTTCCATTTTTTTCAGTCGCCAGAAAAACATAGCTACCTACTGTAGAAACTTATCATACAAAATGTTTATCAATCAATAGTTTTGTTGAGTTTTTGTACCAACCACCCTTTTAGTTATGCATAAAACAGCAATTAAATGAAACATGAACTCCACGTTCTCCCAGACGTACAGAAATCTGGATGACCATTTATGACATCAGTGATGTTCTCATTTTCGAACAAAATGTATCTACCCAAAATCCTAAGAAGATTTTCATTTCACACAGTGTTTTTAAAAGCCATGAAAATAAAATCTAATGCCGTATTTAAGCTAAAAGGATAAAATAAGACATTTTTCTGCAAAAAGTTTTCAATTCCTGTTTTTGCTGACATATCTGCCGCCATACTTTAAATGTATATCAATTAAAAGTTTGAGTAAAACAAAAAAATAAAACCACAATCGGGCAACTTGTCCAGATCATAGTATTTATTGCATTTTTTGAGCAAAAAAAAATTCGTCAAAGGGAAAAGGAATGATTGATCGAATAATATAAATTTTGTGAACAATTTTTTCATCGATTATTTTTAAGATATTTTGCTATACGAGTGATAAAAGCCAATTTTGAATTACGATAATTGAGATATTCAAAGCAAGTTTATTGTAACTACTGTATATCAAAAAAAATTTTGGACTATAATAATGCAATTATTTGAAAAACGAATAGGAGAGTAAAGTGAATACTTTTTCTCGTGTATTTTTTTGTGTAATTAGTTATACCAATTTTTAACTCTCCGTAAATTATACCAGTACGTCAAATTTTGCTGAAACAAAATCGGAGTTCCATAAAATTCATTTGACAGTTGGAACAACCGCCGGTAAGTGGCACTGCGTATAATCTTATCACCACATCTAAAACAACGACTGAGGTTCTCAAATAATTTTTGAGAAAGTCTTTGGAAAAGGTTAACTTTCGTACAATCACTTGCATGCAATCTGAAAAGTTGTAAAAATCACAACTCAAATTCTTGAAATTTGTTTTTCTCTAAAGGCATACAACTTTTCATGTTTTAAGTCTTCCGTAAACTCAACTCATTAACCGCTCTTTATACACATTTTTGCGTTGAACAGCTTAAAAGTTATTCTCGATTGCACTGTTTTCCTTTTAGCCTTTTTGACTAGTGCTTGAGAAATAAGTTCCAGTTGATTTTTGGGAACTTTTTACTTTTTTTTAACGAAAGTTTGATTTCAGCTCGTGCTGGACTCGAACCCTCTAATCGATGTTCAAGAATGGAGTTGGAGCTACAAACCTCCCTCTCAGACAATATCCGGGTTCTCCTCGGCAGAGATTATCCAGAGGGTGGACGAGACTCTCGCCCAGAGAGACGTCACCCTATCAGCCAATCGGAACCCTTCGTGGGACTTACTGGGTTAGTACTACATTTATATACGCAGATTTCGTTACATTACACAGCAAAACATTCCTTTCAAGGCTTTTTTTTGGACAGCAGTGACAGCAACTAAAATTCGCCGAAAATTGATTTCTTAAATTTCGTTAATAAAATGTCTGCTTAGGCTGCAATTATTAATGCAAGGGCCTCTAATCTTTTTTGTGTACTTTAAGCCAAGTAGATATTAAAATTCTTGATAATAATACAAAGATCAATTACGGTTCCATACTAGACATTCACAATATCTTAGTATCATCCTGCCGTGATAACTACGGATCATATTTAATCTTTAAATGATCCATATATGAGATCAATAAAAGAACCTTATACGGTCTCTGTATGTTAAAAGGAACATCCTTAAACCTATTTATGACACAAAGAATCATACATGGTCTGTGCAAAACAGCATTCAGGCCCGTTGAATAATATCCATGAGATACATTATATGAAATTATTCAATATTTCGAAATTAGACAATAAAAGTAAGTAAGCGAGCTCATTAGAACATTATTACATAAACAAACATTGGTTTTAGTCTTATCGGTAACAGTGAATTACAGTCTGGAAAATTTTTTCACGCCCTCAGCTGTTGGAGTTTTCAGGCAAATAAAGTTCAAAACAACGGTTTCTAATTGCTCTCAAGCAAATTTTTTCGCACGTGTTTTAGACACTTTGGTCGTTGGTCAGTCAATTTTATGTATTCACGATTTTCTTGACAAACTACCCCAGTCGAATTCGAATGGTTATCTTGTAAGATTCTGGCAGATTTTGCCAGAATCTTGCAAGATAACCATTCATTCTGCCAGAAACTTGCAAGATAACAATTTTTCTGCCAGAATCTTGCAAGATAGCAATTTTTCTGCAAGAATCCTACAAGATAATCTTACAAGATCCTACAAGATGAAATGATTAATGCCAGTAATTTTGACAGCAAGCGATATGCTCGAAATCTCTTCTAAAGTCCTGCGAAGCTCAAAAAAATGGCAAGCCGTGAATAATCACGTTTTTTGGGCATTGGCAAGAAAACTTAAGCGTAAGCAGCTGAATTAAATGAAAGGAAGCTGTTTACGATGCAAAGAATAATATCACATAATTTTTTCATCAGACAAGGTAATCAAGACGTGTAGTTATGTAAATCTTGATAAAGTTGAGGGAACATAGTTTTCAATAATCAATCATTTTGTGTTAACAGTTCTCAGAGGCAGATTTTAATTTGTTTTCTTCAGAAAATTCATATTTCTAGATTTAAAATCTATTCAAGTTTTATATTTTTCTTAAAGAAACACTCAACTGATTCTTAAGTGATTTTCTGCTCAAAATTAAATGTGTTGCATGAATGAGAGCCAATAAGAGGACAGTTCGACTGGAACGAACTTGCAAGAATCTTGCAAGATAACTATTTTTTCTGGCAGATCTTGCAAGATAACCATCTTTCTGCCAGGTCTTGCAAGATAACCATATTTCTGCCAGATCTTGCAATATAGGCCTGCTTTTGCAAAATTCTGGCAGAATCTTGCACGATAACCATCTGGTCTCGACTGGGGTAGATAATCTGGCAAAGCTAGAGGGCAATAAGATACTGAGCAGTTCCCTAAGAGCCTAACTGGTCTCTAACGATCGACTAGCTTCACCATAATCCTAAAGTGAAGTGCATTAATGAGAGTTGAGAACAGAGAAAAAAAGTGTAGTTTTGTGTTTGTTAATTCTTCCACCTTTATCTTCATCAATTAACGATCTTTGACAATTGAGTATGATTTCTTCAACCTCAAAGCAAAGCTCTTTCTTTTGCGTCAAATAGCGTCTAAAATGTAGATAAACAACATTGAAGAGATATGGCTCTTGATCAAGCGACAGTTTTTGTTATTTTTTTGTTTTCATTTATCCAGACACATTCACTCCGAAAATTACTAAACTCTTTCATGTGTTGTAACGCTGAGAACTCATATATTGAAAAAAAAACGTTTAAAACATTTTCAGTAATAAAAAACGTTTAAAGTTTTAACATTTGTGTTTGTTTCAACTATTCGACTATATATGTCATCAAGTGTTCATAGAAATTTTGTTGAACTCTTCGAACTTTCCTCGATAAAAAACTCAGTCAAAAAATTAAAAGAAACTTTTCTAAGATGTTGACATGAAAAAAGAAAAATTTAGAGGAATTCTTCTGCAGAAAGAGTCGAATAATTTTGTTTTTAGAGCTCCATTTACCATGTGAGTCATAAAATCTAAAAAAGGATTAATTCGTTTGCCGCAAACACTAACCATCGTACATTTACATGTTTCAATTTTTCGATCAACAGTAACTAATTACTTTTTTATGATTTTGATTTGAAATACGCATAAGAATTGTGATCTCTAAATGGCCCCAAATTAATTCGGAAATGGAAAAAAATAAGGTTTTAATCAAATTTTACTTGTTTTGTTGGTTATAATTGCGCAAGCTTCTTTTCATAAATTCTACAGCGACAATATTTGTCAAAGAATTGCCAAATGATCCAAGTGGCTACTTGATATAACACACTGGGAATATGAATATTTTGGAACGTCAATAAAATGTTAATTTTATAAAGGGAAATTTCCGAAAATATTTAAGAGTTAAGAAAAACCAACAGAAACCTCAAATGAAAAAATATACAGGCCCGGTTATTTATAGTGCTTTGACAACTGTTGGTGGCGAAATAGTGTTTGTTTTATTAAAAGGTGCGGTATTAAACTCTTTACTACCAATCATTACAAAAGAGTATCAATCAATAGAATTAGTTTCTCTGATTTTCAACGTCTCAAAATTTTATTGGCAAGCATTTTCACCTTATTTTTGTGAAAAACGATAAAAAAATTGGCATCAGGAATTTTGAACTTTAATTTGTGTATTTTTGAGAATAGTGCTTTGTGTTGATGTGTTTTTGAGATACAAACTTTTCTCTATAGTTTTTAAGTTTTGCAACAAACCATCTCATTGAATTTTCAGGTTCAATTAGATCCTGAAATATGTGAGCTCATTTTAACTGCAGACAACACGTTTTAATTGACAAAACT
This sequence comes from Convolutriloba macropyga, assembly GCF_964194025.1. NCBI lineage: Eukaryota > Metazoa > Xenacoelomorpha > Acoela > Convolutidae > Convolutriloba > Convolutriloba macropyga. Next base: position 31,158,180 of record NC_134479.1, read on the forward strand.
TTTTTGATTTGTCTAATGATGAAACAACTGTGTCGTGATGCTAGTTAAATGTTGTGATATTCAAAGTGTTCAACTTTTTTCAAAAATTTGGACAAGAAATTCAATAAATAATTCATTTTCTGAGCCTTAGATATTTGAGAACATAGAATATGAACAAAATGTTCAGTTTTTGTTATTATCAACGCTTGTGAGAATCTTATTTTATTAGACTATTTGTCAGGTTCTACCAACTGATTTCATATCTCAAGGTTTTGATAAATTATCTGGCATTTCAAGGGTTGTAACTTTATGTTCCAAAACGCACATTACTGATCCTCCTCGTGACTTCAATCAATCTTGCATTGAGCTAACTTTTAAAAAATATGTTATCGTGTGCACGAACTTCGGTGTGTTCGGTTTTCCTCGTAAAAAAAAATGTCGATTTTTTTCACAAAACAATAGTTTTTTTTGTTTATAATGAAGTCAAATGATGTGATACCTTTTAAATCGCAGGTACCTTCCCCGAGTATCTCTTGGAGACATCTTCTTTGAAAAAATTAAAAGTTTAATTAATTTCTTCTTTAACTCAAATATAATCAGTTAAACAAATAAATTTTTTTTGTTCGTCAAAGTAAGAATACAGAAGACTTGTTGAATCTTGAGTGGGATTTTGTTCACGAAATCACTCTCTCTGATATGTCCATGAGAATTCAAGTACATAATCATTTTCTTTTGATTTTCCGTGGTTTGAAGCCGACCATACGGATGGTTTTCTACGTTTGAAACAGAACATAACAAATCTCAGAAATCGAACATACCGTCGATTTTTGTACGTATGCAAACAACGATTTCTGAACTGAAATTTAAGGATGTAAATTTAACATTTTACCTATTCACTTAACAGTTTACACAAAATTAGAAGAATATTTGTACCATAAGAATACAATTTAGGCGAAAAAAAGAGAGTTAAAAATTCGCCCAATTTGTCGCATTCTGGTTTTCCACCATTTTTGACTCTCTTACCGAAAATTGGTTAAGATACTTTTCGTTATAATAATCTTCCCACGATTAATAATCCATTATTCGAAATAGTGTGATGAAGGAGTTGTTTATTTTCCCGGGGGGTTTTGTTGACACCAAAGTGTCCAAATTTGAGGTTCACGTGAAGACTTTCCAAATTGAAAATGACTAGATGGGATTAAATTTAATTAGGGCGAACTTCAAAAATGTCTAATGATTGAGAGCCTTTAATGAGCAAATTCCTTAAACTTTATCAACATTGTATCATTGGAGGTTATTTATATAATTTTGAAAACAATCAATGGATTTTTTGAAACAAATATGATTTAGTATTGAAAATTCAATCAAATTCCGACCTGTAATCAAAATCCGGATTAGGTTGTTCTTTTAAAGTTCGCAATTAGATGGCTCCAAGTTCTAAACGAACAAACTCTCATGACATTTTTTTGGTGAAAGGGACTGATATTATATTATGTGATCTTGCACAGGCTCAGTGGCAGAAGGTTCACAGTTCGGATTGTTTTCGTTCATGCACACGACCCCTTAAATAAGGCTGCATGTTATTTGAAACCCCAATGGAACGTTTTTTATATAATTTTTATGATTTTAAATACTTCCTGGACCGAACCCAAGTCTATATCAGTACTAGGCAAGTCTAAATCCAAGTCTTATTTCGTTTTCCCGTACTGGACAAGTCTTAAAAAAAGTCTTACAAGTCTGACAAGTCTTGGCCAAGACTTGGGTAACATTTACAAGTTGATTCCCAAGTCAAAACAAACTTTTCTAAAAATTTCGAGTGAAAATTTCGAATCCAAAAAAATTAATTATTTACTACGCAATGAAACGTTTCTGTAAATGAGGGTTGCATAATGTACTTGAAGTGCGGGGGGTGTGAACAGACTGAATTAGTCTGGGAGGTAGGGGAACGGGGTTGTGAATATTGTCTTTAATTACATGGTTGAGGACCCTAGTCAGCTATGTCCTTTCCGTGAGTCTGTTCACAGCTCAAGACAAATTCTCAAGTTTGCTCAAGTTGCTCAAGTTTAATCGCATGCCATTCCTAAATTAGATTTAGGCGAGACTAAAACTTTTCATAGACCAGGAAAGTTTTCTTCCCTGTAGAAGAATAAGTTTCCTCGCGAATCTTCAAGAAGTGATCTGGAGAAACCCTATATCTGTTTTTCCATTTAAGTGTGTTTTGAAAATAACCACGATGCTCGTTAATGTGAGTTCGCACATGATATTCCGACCCGAGCTCATCTACACTTTTGACTTCATTGTCATCCGAATGAAGACATAAGAAAAATAGATGTTTGAGTTTAAAAAGCGTTTAAAAACCTAACTACTTATTGAATTATATAATGCCGTGCCTCATCACAGCGCTGACGAGATCTTTCATTGAAAAAACTACGAAAAAAAACAAACAACAAAAAAAGCAAAAACAAAATTTTCACGGCAAAAACTAAGTATCTAAATTTTAGCGCACCTACCCTAGTTCAAAACTAATGCCAAATTTGCATACATTTGCAAATTTTTGCTCAATAATGCCAAATGTGCAAAAATTTGCAAATTATCTCTTCACGAGGTCAAATTTTTGCTAATTAATGTTAATTTTGCAAAATTTTGCAAACGATGGACCGAGTTCGTTCCGGTCGAGCTCTGCTTAATTTATCAATGTGGCTTATTTTCCTAACCATTTTCTCCATTTCTCCGTGATTGCTTGATTTAAATGAAAAATGTTCAAAGTACTCCTTGTAAAGGATTTGTGTGGTAAAATCACCCTACAAGGCCAACTGCGAACTATAAGAGACACAATTATTCAGACGTGTTTGCAAATATTTGTAAAATTAATGCATTATTTTACAAAACTTGCGAATTTCTTTATAATTAATTGCAAATTTGACATTACGTTAAAACTAGGGCTAGTAACAACGCCAAAATGCAATCGTATGAAAACTTAACTGCACATATTTACTTTGTCCATACTATACAGAAGATGGCAATTTTCCTTAATGAGACTAGGTAAAAAAGTCGACAAAAAGAAAATAATAAGTCGAAATTGGAAAAGCAATCAATTTTTTTTAAACCAAATAACTTCTAAAGTCTTAAAAATCAGTAGTTTTTAACGAAATAATTCTTAATAAATTTACTAAAGATTCATTATGAAAACAATAGAAACCATAGTAACGGACTACAGAATCAGAAAAACTCAAAAAATTAAACAACTTTCGAAGACACAAATTATTGAAGCCATTAAAATCATTAGATATTATCTGAATACTATGTATTCTTCCTTCCATTTTCATACATACTAAAGCAACTAAAATTATACTGCAAGAATAAATAACTGCTTTTGGGCCACATTTGAAAATCATTGGGATCCGTTATTACGTGAATGTGATGAAAGAAGAGAAAAAGAAACACAAGTACGCCACTAAAGTTTTTATTTAAACGCATTTTGTCCACAAGCAAAACATCAGTAACGACATGATATCACTGGACATTAAAATTTTCGAATACAAAAAACTAATTAGACCTCTCAATGATGAGAATAAGCTACAAGTTGACGAAAAAAAATCAACAAAAATTGAAATGTTAAAAAAATCAGTGAAATTGTATAATATCATAAACTTTGAGACCATTCGCTATAAAATTACTGCCTCGGGTAACATCGATCCTTGAATACTCAATTACAACCTTTGGGACCGGTCAGCGTTTTACGCCTACCTAAAGATTAAAAAAATAGACAAAAAGCTCTAATTCAATAAAAATTGAGCGAGAAAAGAGTCGAAGGCATTGAAAATTAACTTTTCGGCAATGATTTTTCAACCGTCCATTTATTTTTTTATCAACTTGAGATTTTTTCTTAATATGACTTCATACATTTGCAAATTTTTGCTCAATAATGCCAAATGTGCAAAAATTTGCAAATTATCTCTTCACGAGGTCAAATTTTTGCTAATTAATGTTAATTTTGCAAAATTTTGCAAACGATGGACCGAGTTCGTTCCGGTCGAGCTCTGCTTAATTTATCAATGTGGCTTATTTTCCTAACCATTTTCTCCATTTCTCCGTGATTGCTTGATTTAAATGAAAAATGTTCAAAGTACTCCTTGTAAAGGATTTGTGTGGTAAAATCACCCTACAAGGCCAACTGCGAACTATAAGAGACACAATTATTCAGACGTGTTTGCAAATATTTGTAAAATTAATGCATTATTTTACAAAACTTGCGAATTTCTTTATAGTTAATTGCAAATTTGACATTACGTTAAAACTAGGGCTAGTAACAACGCCAAAATGCAATCGTATGAAAACTTAACTGCACATATTTACTTTGTCCATACTATACAGAAGATGGCAATTTTCCTTAATGAGACTAGGTAAAAAAGTCGACAAAAAGAAAATAATAAGTCGAAATTGGAAAAGCAATCAATTTTTTTAAACCAAATAACTTCTAAAGTCTTAAAAATCAGTAGTTTTTAACGAAATAATTCTTAATAAATTTACTAAAGATTCATTATGAAAACAATAGAAACCATAGTAACGGACTACAGAATCAGAAAAACTCAAAAAATTAAACAACTTTCGAAGACACAAATTATTGAAGCCATTAAAATCATTAGATATTATCTGAATACTATGTATTCTTCCTTCCATTTTCATACATACTAAAGCAACTAAAATTATACTGCAAGAATAAATAACTGCTTTTGGGCCACATTTGAAAATCATTGGGATCCGTTATTACGTGAATGTGATGAAAGAAGAGAAAAAGAAACACAAGTACGCCACTAAAGTTTTTATTTAAACGCATTTTGTCCACAAGCAAAACATCAGTAACGACATGATATCACTGGACATTAAAATTTTCGAATACAAAAAACTAATTAGACCTCTCAATGATGAGAATAAGCTACAAGTTGACGAAAAAAAATCAACAAAAATTGAAATGTTAAAAAAATCAGTGAAATTGTATAATATCATAAACTTTGAGACCATTCGCTATAAAATTACTGCCTCGGGTAACATCGATCCTTGAATACTCAATTACAACCTTTGGGACCGGTCAGCGTTTTACGCCTACCTAAAGATTAAAAAAATAGACAAAAAGCTCTAATTCAATAAAAATTGAGCGAGAAAAGAGTCGAAGGCATTGAAAATTAACTTTTCGGCAATGACTTTTCAACCGTCCATTTATTTTTTTATCAACTTGAGATTTTTTCTTAATATGACTTCAAAATATCAATAAACTTGAACAAATATTTTAAAACCACAAAATTTCTGAGAAAACCGGTAGTATCAACGCCATTAAACTCAATTGCTTTCAACGAAAGGCAATAAAAGCGCTCGATGGGAGCATAAGGGTTATGCTTCAATGGGCGACAAGGAAGTTTGTCATTGACAAGTTATCGATACGATAAGATATTACAATAAGTCATTGACAATGAAAAAACAACAAAGTCAGGCAAAAGACAAAAACCCTGACGTCGTTCTTACAGTTCACGAAGATAAGCTTACGATTCGTTAATGTTCAAAAAAATTTTCGAAAAATTACTTTTGAAGTCTTAACAGCCATTGAAATCAATCGCTTTCAACAAGAAGTAAACAAATACGCTCAGCCAAGACTCGATGCATGGAATAATTTATTAGAGAAATGTAAGAAGAGTGTGGCAGCACTTTAAACCATGTGATTTCATCTGAAATGTTGATCTATGCTCCATTTAGCGTCCTCTCGAAACCAGGGAGCTATCAATATTAGGATAATGTGATAACATTGCAACTGGAACCGAAAATACTGATAAAACAAAAACCCACAAAATAAATTGTTTTTAAAATCTTGTGGCATCGAAGCCATAAAACCAGGAGTTAGAAAAAAAGGTAACCAAAATAAATTAGATTACTGTAGAAAAAAAGGACGGGGTTCTGGTCACTACTGGAAATTGCTTACAAATCACGAAAATAAGTTTAAAATTGGTTATTGTTTAAAAAAGTTTTTTAAAAAAGTTATTTTTAAAGACCTAACAGACAGTAAGTTCAGTAGCTTTCATCAGAAGTCAATAAATGCGCTCAGTCATGACTCAATAGAGAAAAAAGAGGTTTGTCATGCATGGCTAATCAATGAGTTATCACAATAATTCTTATAACTGAGAAAACAACAACAAATACAGATAAAAGCAAAAAAAATCAGTAGAAAAGTGCGAGAAGAAAATGTCGAAGCCATTTAAACAATAAACTTTTCTCCGAACCTTTTATCTATGACCTTTGAACGTCTTCCCTAAACCAACGGGAGCTATCCAAATTAGAATTTCGTGATAAAGTTTCAAAAGGATTAGAAAATACAAAAATATCCAAAAGTTTTAAAATTGTTTTTGAAATCTTGTGGCGTCGAAGTCATAAAACCAATAGTTAGAAGATAAACCCGCTAAGTAGATTGGTTTTCATTGCAGTAGAAAAGAAATGGATGCTGTCAGTACTGAGACTGATTCACAGATTACAAAAAAAAAGTTTATGATCGGTTAATGTTTAAAAAAAGATTCATAAAATTATAGTCGTTAGCTGTCCAATCAAAGCACTGAATAGCTTCACTAATGCTCATTGCCAAAACCCATCGAACTTTTAGTCAACGATTCCTTGCCATAGGGCTCCAAAAATTCAGTAAAACCTCAAAAAGTAAATCAAAATTTCATTAAAAATTACAAAAGCTCAGAGTCGAAGCCATAAAAAACTTGTGCGATTCCTTGAAAACGTGTTTTTTGTTCATTAGAAGTCATTTTAATGTAAATCAGGTTTATCATTAACCAAACATCGAAATGAAAAGTGACCAGTTTTCTTAAAAAAACAGCTCTAAAATAGAATTCGAATTTTTTTATAGTAAACTTCCCTATGAGACCAGAACTAGTCTTTTTATCACATTTTCTGTATTAGAAGTACGAAATTGATTCCTTTTGTGGCGTGAAATGTAATTTTGAATGAAAAATTGTTAAATAAAAGATCATAAGTTGAAGAAAAATTACACCAAAAGTGAACGAAATCATACCAAATATGACGTGTTCACACACAACTTCAATCCTCGATAACTCCTTGAAAAATACGGAATTCAAAAAAAAAATCTTTTTAATTGCAAATTTTAGGTTGGACGAGTTTTTTAATGGTACGATGAATATATCGTACGGTCAAAATTGACTTAACGAAAAAAGACCCCTTTGAGTATATAGTTCCTTCCACCACAAGTGGGGTCGGAACAATTATCAGTAACAATTTTGGTTTTTGGAATTATAACGCTGAAAAATCTTTAGAACTTGATTTTGTGACCTTGTTAGCAGAATAAATCTCTAAGTTATCAGAACTCTGACTACATTATTTGAAGAACAAATTATTTTGAAATGTGTTGAATTCTAAGTTGACAGCAATTTAAAATTTCAGTGAAATTCGGGGACAGCGCTTTAAGATCAAGCTAAAGCCGAGGACACAAGTTACTGTTTCGAAGAATTTCGTGACAAGAAACAAAGTTGAGGTAAATTTATTTTAGCGCAACTATTGGTTCAAGGAGGTCTGTTTTTCTCATAAATTGTCGCGAATGGGCATGCACTTACTTCTTCGGGATTCCGCCAGAAAATCATTGTCCGGCAATTTTACTATGCAGTATGCGCGCATTTATAGTAGGCAGCAAACTTTTCGTAAGTTAGCAGCTGGTTTTTAAAATTTTTTGGGAGTTTTCGAAATTTTTTTTTTGCTTTTCTCAACTTCGCAAAGTTTTCGTTAGGAGTACATTAAGTTACCGTTCCGAAGAGGAACCTAAAACGGCATCTGATATGAGCACTTGTTCTTATACTTGTAAAAGTAGTTTGTTGAAGTTCGTCTTTGTGGATTCCGATTCAGAGGACTATTTCAAGAAAAGTTACAAATTTAGATTAACTCATAACCAATGTCAATGCAACTTTTTCTTCCATATTTTATTTCGCTGAAAATACGATACTCGTCAACTACAAGCTTTTGCTCAACACTATTGTTGCTGAAAGCTAGCTTCAACTTTCAGGACCTCTTGTCTACTATATACGCATTAGAATGCTGTTAATCTTTTTAATTGTTGACAAAACTTGTTAGAAAATATTAAGTTATGAGTAATATTTATACTGTGATTGAGCAATTATACGTTCCTTATGTTTGCGGGGTGACACATGGTTGAGGTGCTCATTTAAGACATTTTGTGAACATAATTTGGATACATTTAAAGCTGAACCTTATAAATATTATGTGTCACGGCTTAGGTTGGTTAAGCATAGTCTCTTTAACGAAACTCCAGTCGTGACCAATATTTCAAATGTTGAAAAATCAAGAACTTATTTACCCAAATTCGGAAAATCTCTTATTTAATGTCGGAAACGGGCTTTCAGTAAAACCTCACATCTTGATTCAGTGATGAATTATAGATTTTATTTCTTTTTTAAAAAACACTACATCGTCTTTTCAACAACCTATTTGAAAAATTGATTAAAAGATGTTAAAAATTTAGCAATAAAGTGAAACCAGATGAATGAAATCAATTTTGATCAAATTATGATGAATTTTTTCACATATAACTGAACAAAATACCATGTCTTGGCAGGATTAGTAAATTGAGCTACCAAAATTTTGATCAAACAGCACGTCAGTTTTTTTTTTCCAATACATGCACAAATCAGCGCTGAATCAGTCTAGAGACATTCTGATTTTTAGGATGGCCAGTACTCTGATCATCTGCCAATTTACACGGGCCAGTCTTGATTTTTGAATAAAATTTACTGCATGAAAAATAATATGTTCAGCTTAACTAGTGCCAACAAGGTTTGACTCATATGCGATTCCAGCTTCAGCGTGGGTACTTTTAACATCTAATTTGCGTAGCAAGTCGTAACCACTAAGCTAAATTGGTTTGGTGGTAATTGTTTACAAACTAGCCTATATATAAAAAGTGCGTATACTACTATAGTTATTTCCTGTTATAAGCTAACAAAAGTATGACATTATTCTTAGACTTAATTTTGGGGGCGTGAGTAATATTCAGTCTGTACAGGATAAGTTTACGCTGAGCTAACTCTGTGACCATAATGAAAAAGAATTGCACATTAAGAAACTTAAAATATTCTGGAGATGCAATGTTTCAGAAGGGAATTAAGTGAATTAAGTTTTTACACTTGAAATGTGCTGGTTCAGCGCTGATGTGCTCTGCGAATCATGTCAAGGTACTAAAATCCTAAGGCAGACGTCCCTAGTTAAATTATTATTCATTAAAACTTAAGAGACGTTCGAAACTGTGGTTTCATTTCGGAAAACAGTAAAAGATTAATTCTATTTCCTACATTTTATTGTTTTATTGATATATAGATATAAAAGAGCGCGCCTTTTGTTTTTACTTATAAAACTTAAAAAATTATCGTATTTTATAATTTATAGGTGAAAGTTAGTTCAGTACTTTTAATAGGTTTTGTTAAACGGATTTTCGTGTTTGGACTTTTTCTTGAAAATGTATTTTATTGTTACACGAAATAGGTAACCTTAGTCGTCTTTTTTTAATCTGTCAAAAATTCGACTAAGAGTCTGAAAACTGTTTAAATATAAAATTGACATTAAGTTACTTAGTTTTTAATGGTGGATGGAAATCATTGAATAGCTTCAATTATAAACTTAAAATTGACGTAGCTACGAAAAAAACTAATTTTTCTATAGAAAATCAATTTCTTCACTGCGACAAAAAATTGTTTGAAGAAATGGACGAACCGAATAAGTTCTTGTGTTTTAAGCCAAACTTACAGACAATTTCTATCTATGCAATGAGAAAAATTATCGTCTTTTTTAGTTTTTATTATTCACAACACATACCGAAGCTTTATTTGTAAGCCAAACGGAAATATAATTACGTACGTTTTCGACCAACTACACAAAATTTTTTTGTGTGTGTAAGTAAAATGAGATCGAAGAAAACAAAATTAACCTTTTTGTTTAAAACGGACGATCTCAGATTTCTATAGCTAATTAGTTGAGCAAAATATATTTTTAGTCATGAAAAAAGGTTAAATAACAGCATATTTTCTTACGAAGGGCCCCAAAAGAGCGCGAGGGTGAAATAGATCTGCCCTTTTAAACAGTGATGGCAAAACAATGATGCTTACGAATGAAGAAAAGAACGAAAATGTTAATGTCACTCGAACGACAAAATGTTTTATTCATAAGATGTGAAATTATTTATACAGGAAGCTCTGTGGGCGGCGATATAGTGCTAAATTGTTGCACATTGCAACAATTTCTCTTAAAACTTTTAGACTTTTTATTTCTTCTCCCGTAAAACTGCAGCAATTTTGTCGAACCGGGATACCTGTTTCAGCTTACGACTGTGTGTGGCTAATGTGTCTGGCAGTTGAACGAGTTATGCACACGTGTGAACATAATGTCAACATACCAACATCGTCAGCTTCATCTCCAGGAACAGAAAAGCAGATAAGACACGTGACCCATCATTGCAACATAAATAACGGTGGCATCAACAACAATTCCTGGCCACTGGACAAGGTATCTCTACCCTACGCTAGTTCCGGTGGGGAGACTTTGACATTGAAAGGAAACGAATTGCAAAAGGTAGGAGGAATAAAAACACTCGGGTTTGAAAAAAAACCCGTAGATTAAAAAATTCACTCAACTTTAGATAGAAAAAAAATTGAGGTGAAATACCTTCTGAGGAAAAATGCACTCAGTATGCATACCCAAAGCAAATTTTAAATAAGTAAGACAACTCCCAGGGAAAAATACCTCCACTTAGTTAGATAGTTATAGGAAGGTAAAATAGCGCCGAGGAAAAAACCCTCAAGCAAAAAAACACGGAAATAGACCCCCACTTGACTGTTAATGAACAACTAGAGATTGCAGTTTAATCGAGAATTGACTTTTCACCGAAAAAAAACATTATCAGCTGTGAATTCAAAGAATTTAAAAGTGAATAGATGCAATAAATGAATTGAATAGCGGTGACTTTTTTACAAAATTTTATCGTATTAAAAGCAGTTGCTAATTTTGGCGCTGAATTGGCCGAAATCCTCGACCGGGACAAGCAGAGATTCTTGCTGGCTATGCCATGATTATTTCAAGCATAATTTGCATTTATTTGGTTGCTCTCACAACTCCTTGTAACGTTTTTCATTTTTTCAAAGCTTTTAACTTCAGGTAACAGACAACTGGGCCGAATTGGTGATGGGTCAAATGCACTTGATTGAATTCGAAGGAGTGTCGGGAAGAGTTGGGCTGCAGAAGTACCAGACCAAGTACCCACAGGTAAGGGACAGGGTTTCAGAATGCAGTTATAATCAGTTGAATATAGTGTGACTGGGGAAAATTCTCAAACAAATTTATAATAGTTCTTCGAAAAAATTATTCCCATTAGGCGAAACAACCCCAGGTTGAGGTGCCATACGGAAGTGACCTCTGATCAGACCGTGCCAGACAAAAGTAACCTCTGATCAGACTAAAGTGCGCTCGAAACACCGTGTGCGCTCTAAGTGCACTCGAAATTGTCTCTGATCAGACCTTTCCAGACGGAAAACACCTCTGATCAGACCAAAATCAGACCATTGTCCAGACGATTGTGCGACCATGGCCCAGACGAAATCCAGACCATCGTTCAGACGATTGTGCGCTCAAAATCACTTCTGATCAGACTAATGTGCGCTCAAAAGTCACACCTGATCAGACTTATGAATTTTGTTATAATACATTCATTTCATAAAAATTGATGTTTGCATTATTAAATTTATCTAAAGAAAAGACCATTCTAAAATTATTATTGCTAAAGAAAAGAAAACTCAACTGCTGAGAAAAAATTTATTTATTATACACTATTGCATATTTCGAACTCAAAGGATGAATTTAGACAGCTTTTCATATAAAACGTCGTATTCTACAGTTAAAAAAATTTCTTTTAGAGAGGACTGGCTTGTTCTATCAGCTGGAGCTCTTTGGTTCTGATCAAAGACATCAGACTCTAGATGTGTCTGTGCTCAGAATGCTGCTTTTTGTTGCCTCTTGGCAGAGTCAACATCGCTTTGTAAAATAAATAAAAAAAATCAAAAAAATTCCGCTCCAAAGGTTCTCTGATCACACTAATGTGCGCTTGAATCCGCCTCTGATCAGACCATTTCCATCCTGAAGTGACCTCTGATCATACCATCCCCAGACCGAAATGGCCTCTGATCATACTATTGTGCGCTCGAAAGAAATCCCAGACCCTGTAATTTTGGTCTGGGAACACACCGTGTGCGTTGGATTTGGTCTGATCAGAGGTCACTTCCGGATGGCACCTCAACCTGGGACCGTACATGTCATTTTTTCTTTCCACATCTGGCAGGGGGCAGCAAACTATGTTCTTGAAATGGGCTCTAAAGAGGCTGCTTGCCATATTTGCTATTAAAAGTTGTTAGCCATATTTGCTATTATAGCTTGCAATTTTAAACAAAGTGGCTCCAAACATTAGTCAGAAAAGTAATTTTGCACGTCGGAATAGGAAATAATTGTAGCACCTCATTGCTAAGAGCGAGTCATAACAAGGCTTAAAAATGCTTAACATAGCTTTAACAAGGCGCCTTATTGTTTCTGAAAGACAGATAGCGAACATATCTAGCTTTCCAATTTGGCGAAATAAAGTGACTTTTTCTTCGTGACAGAATTGAACGTAAATTTAGCAGGTACTAAAAACAAGAGGAACCGAACTTCTAAGATATGTTCTGACTCAACAGTGAAGTTTATACGCCCAATTATATTTTTAAATTATATAAATTGGGCTTATAAACTTCACTGTTAAGTCAGAACATATCCTAGAAGTTCAATTTCCAACTGTTTCTAGTACTTGCTAAGTTTACCTTTGATTCTGTCATGAAGAAAAAGCCACTTTGTTTAAAATCGCTATGAAAAAATCAGGATTGGTATTAAAAAATTTGGTATATTGAAACACCTTTTTTTTTGCAGGTGCGTGCATTCTACTACCAATTTTGGAACAACACAAAGCCCTTACTGGATGCAAACAGTGAACAGGTGACTTTGAAGGACAACTTCAACTGGAGTGACTGGAAGAACACCAGTGAAATACTGGGTAAGGGTCCAAGGTCAAAAAAATTCTGGGTCGTAAAAACAGAAAAACAGAAACGGACAACTGCCGGTAAAGGAAATAATTTTTTGCTGCACATTTTTAGGTTGAACCAAAATAGTTTTAAAAAACGAATCTTCAATTCCGTGGGTACTTTCTTTGGAGGTGAAACAGTTTTTGAAAAAATGCCTGCCGCAATTGGAGCTACCTTCAATATACTTTGTCAATTTTTTTTATCCTGTGGCTGTTAAGAATTTATCAAGATACGTCTTTTGTTGCCTCGAAAGTCCCATTTTAAAACTTTTCTCAAACAGGGTCATAATGCGCATTCGCTTATCATATTGTGAACCCATTCATTGGCTTAGTAGTCTGCATATGAAGTACAGATAGAGAACTTTCAATGCAAAACTGAGTAATGGATTTTCAAGGATACTTGAGAGATTCTCAAATATAGACAGACGTGTATGACAGTGAGATTATTTTTTCTAAATCACCAGAAAAACTGAACTGGGCCAAACATTCGACTGAAGGATAGGTATCAAGATAAAACAAATTTGCATGCAGAAAAATTGAATTTTATAAGTAAAACACTTTTGCCAAACAAGAGAAAACGAGATTCTGAATTTCATTTAACGCTTATAAAGGACTTGATTAATTACTTGAATACCAACACTTTTCGGTAATAGTAGCCTTTGAGTACCAACAAAATAAAGGACACTACGTACCCAAAATGAAGCAAAGAGAGCAAATAAATCTAAACAGCGTTTTCTTCAAAAACTATTTAGTTAAGGTATCACAAACTAATCATCACAGGTTAATGAACCTCACAGTACGCGTTTTCAGAAAATTTACACCACCATTGCAAAAGAATATGAGTAAAAGCGACAAACACAACACAAACGAACAATCGCAAAACTCAATTTTATTTAAAAATAAATGGTGGCAAACTTAAATAAACTCAAAAAATCGTTTATAGGAAACTTTAAAAATCGGGAAAAAAATCGATTAAATCTTGGTTGAAAGTGACTTCATATTAATTCGATGGAAGGAAAAAGTTACTTTCTCAATTCAGATCTAAATTTTTGTGCAGAAAACGTCATTAAAAAAATCCAAAAGAAAAAACCAGTTATTATGCACAGTATACAAAAATGAAAAACAGAATAACAAAATTTTTGGCATCAGGCACAAAAAATTATCTTTTGAATGGTACAAGTAAAACAAGTTTTTAACTACTTCCCTTTAACGTATCAAAAGAGCCCAGCAGTTCGTGATAAGCAGTCAAAAACTGTAATCATAAAATTTTTGCTAATATTACTTTTGGCTAGAAGAACTCTTGATTATCAACGAATCGTATGACTCTGCATATGAGTAAAGCAAAAAGCGGAAAAAATACTGAACGTTTTTATTTCTTTTATTTCGGAAACTGGTGTTGTTATAACTCAGCAAGATTAATCGCATCAAGTTGAAAAACTATTCCGCGCAAAAAACAATTTGACTTCACATTTGTTGAAAAATAATGAGAAATCAAAACAACGAAAGCAACAAATGTTTGACATCTGGCAAAACTAATAAATGTTTCCCAAATCAATAGCGTCATTTCTCAAAAATCATTGGACCATATATCAAATCCGCAACCGTTTGATTTGTTTTAATGTTCGCAAGCAGTAGGAATTGCTGACCAAATCCACTAGACAACAAAATTTACAAATGTCAATGCATCTGAGTTGTAAATGGTGAAGATATGAATAACAAAATCACTAAAGCTGTCAGAGAAAAAATCATTCGGTTATTGATAACAAGAATAAACTGAGCAGGAATAATCTGAGAAAAAGAACAAGCACTAATTGATTTATTATAGATAACAATCTTGACAAGACAAAACATTTCAAGATTTTTTGTTAAGAAAACACCATCGAAGTAAAAAAAAAACTGCAGAATAATTCTCAAATTACTTAAGATCAATTTTTCTTTTGCTATAGCATATTTGGCACCTTTCAATAGGATGGTCAACGTATCAGTCAACGAAAAATTGACAAACTGAATGAAAATTAGATAAAAATTTTAACATCAAATAAAACTACAACCATACAAAGCTTTAATTATTAAGTGATGTTATTTTTTATGCTAATCTATATCTGTTTGGAGGACCAATGAAATCTGAGGTCACAAAAATAAAAGTTTAGAATTCAGAGCAAAAACGCAAGTAGTGCACGCAAGTAGTGTTGAACTTTAATCTTTTTTGAATACATAACCTGTCAATGCCATAACAATTTTTACCTTAAAAATCTCTAAAAACCAAAACTTTGTTCAAACAAAAATTTATTTCTCCACTTCAAAAAGAGCTTGAGAAAATCGCGCGTTATTACTACTTACTTTGTTAACTTATTTGCTGTGCGTGGTTAGAATCACTGGTTAAAATCGCTACATTTCTCAATGACCTCAAAAATTTGAGAAAATGTGAAGATATCTAATTGAAAAAAGGACGACACACAGCGTTATCGAAATCTTTAAAATGTAGACAGCCAAAATGATATCACAAACATCACTCCTATTGACAATTTTATTTATGTAATTATTTCCAATTGTTCGAATTTGCTGTTCCAAGTATATTTGACAGATAGTGGAGGTTCAAACAGTGATCATAGTACTTTATGAGAAACGTCAGAGCAGAATTTTGTAGATTGTTTTTCTTTTCCATTTATGAGCAATTTTAGCCGCATTAACCTTTTGAGTGCCTTTTTATCTAAAAAATTTGTTTAGAGTCAGATAAAAATTGCCAAAGCCCTGCTATAATATAAATCAATCCAAAGGATGCGACAACTCTTTGTAATCGTAGAAAAGTTGAAAATGATTTTTATAATTTAGCAAATTAAATAATAATACGAAGAAAATGTTATAAAAAGAACAAAAATAGTGAAAGCATTCAATAAAATTTCCAACCGCAATAAGTTTCGCAAAAATACAATATTCGATAAAAATGTTAATTCCAAACGTTTGATGGCCTTTATTCCGTGCTACTTTTTTCCATCGTTATTCCACGCCTGATGGCCTTTTAACGATACCACTCATATTTCTTTGCGATAATCATATTGACCAGCCGAAATTGAAAAATCCCGTGAAGCATATAGTTCCCCGCCCTACTAAAAGAATTCTGAACAAAAATATTTGCTCTCTTTCAAATTTCTTCTCTTAAATGTTGAAACATAAAAAAATTAACCTTTTTTGAAGTTATTTCCTGGTTCGCAATTACGTATCCCATATGCAAACTGGAGGCGTAAATTAGGATTTTTCCAGCTACATAGGTAATAAAGAACAAATTCAAAAAGAGAAAATAAGCAAAAAAAATTTGAATTTTTGAGTTTTCATTCTTGAGACGTTAAAAAAATGAAACTTAATTATTAACTAGAATCGTTCGCTTCAAATCATTTCCGAAACTTAAATAATTTGATCGTAGAAATATGTTATGGAACATCTAAGGAAATACATTCCCTGACCTGTGTCTAGCTTCCTACTTGATTGTTGATTTTTTTTGTCAAGCTGACATCTGGACAACAAATTTTTCAAAGTTGTCTTCTTGAGGCGTAAAGTTGTAAAAGGATTCTTAGTTTCTTTCCTGAGTTTTTATATGGTTCTTAATGCGTATATGCTAATGGTAGGTAGTCATTTTTGGTTCTCTTTTGAAAAGCTTTAGTTTTTGGTTAACAAAGAATTCACTGAGAACGTTTATCGAGAATAGCGAAATAACTCGAGATTCTTAGCCTAGAACTCCGGAAGTGACCTCTGCAGTTTCCTAAAGTTTAAAGATGTCAAAAGTGTACAAACATCAACTTCTGGCAGTCTATATAGGAACTTCTGGCTTTTTAACTTCTGGCTGTTAAGACATTCGGCATTTAAAAGCTTTCACGTATGTGTTTTTTTAATCACACCTGCTGTGTTGTTCAGACTACACGATCAAAATGCTCGTGGTGAGACGGAACGAGACAGAACAGATCTCTCTACCCTTGGCACTGGGTGGCAACATCGCCTGTGCATTGATGACTGTATTCTGTTTGTTCCTGCTTGCATTCAATTTTCATTTCAGACGACAGAAACTTATTAAGGTCAGTATTTTGAAAAACTGATTTTTTTGCCTTTTCATCTCTCAGCTTTCAGTGACGAAACGTTTTGTGTCTTACCCGTATCATAGCACCCAACTCCCCCTTAGAGTAAGGGGGGGGGGTACGCGTCGCTTGACCACTAACCTTGGTGGATATAAGAGGAAAGAATTGAATTTTCCTCAATAGCCTGGGAAAAAACTTGCTCATTTGATTGCTTTCTAGATGACCTCTCCGACGATCAACAATCTGATCTTGCTTGGATCCCTGTTGATCTACATGTCGACTGTACTCTCCTCGGCCAGTGCATTCACAACGGACACCTTCTTACTGTCTCTCTCCTGTCGGGCGGAACTCTGTCTCATGTCACTCGGGTTCACTTTGGGCTATGGGTCTTTGTTCAGCAAGACCTGGAGGATCTACAAGATATTCATCGACCGGGTTTGTTTCCTCTTTGGTCATGTATCGATCTAAAAGCGGGAGAAGAAGGGGGTGTGGGGGCAAGTCAAAGCAAAGTTTTAAAAACTAGCTCAAGTCTTATTACCGCTCATTTTTGCTGGATGGGTCGGATCATTATTGAGCTGGATACTGGAATGTACTCCCCGGCCTGTTCAGCCCACTGTTGGTCCACAAAATCCCTAAAATGTCTTTTCTGCTGTGTAATGTCATGATATTTTGGATTTTTTAGAACGCAGGTGGGACACAAGTTCGAGTGCGTGATCAACAGTTGTTGATGTTTGTGTTGGGATTCACGTGTGGGGAGATCGTGTTTCTAACAGTTTGGATGCTGGTATCACCTCTCACAGTCGTTCAGCAAATGGGACAGATAGGTAGTCAAATTGAGTCGTGATTCTGTGTAACATAATATGGTACATTAGATGTCTGAATTGTCTGACAATTGAGGTGTACTATTGAAGAGGAAAATTGAGGGCTTTTATACAGTTCGTGAATTAATAAATTTTCTTCTAAAGTCTTTTCTAAGAAATCGCGCACATTGCGTAAAATTGGGCACTGATTTATCAGAGAAAATAACTGTTAACCATGGAATTCCTCAGTTATACGTCAACAATTATTCGGAAAATATTGAAGTTGAAAATGACAATGTTCAGTTTGCGGATGACACTAGTATGATTCCCAAATTTTTCAGCAAGAAAAAGGTTTCGATAAAAATTGAAAAAAATATTAGAAGAAACCGACAAATACCTGACAGAGATTCAACTCACATTAAATACTGGTAAAGCAGTGTGATCATTCCTTAAGAATCATACTAATGCAGATCCCGAATCTTCTTTTAAAGGTGAATTTATTCAACCAGCTCATACTTGTTGTCATCTTGAAGTCCAAATTGAATCAATTTTAACCTTTGAAAGCCACCAAAACTCAGTTTTAAGCAAAATAGCTAAAGCTATTCGTTCTTTGAATCTTGTAAAGAAAACTCCTTTAAAAGTAAGAATAGAAATCTTCAAATGAACCGTATTCTCTCAATTTTCTTTCAGAAGAATATTCCCTCAAATTTTACAGCAAAATACATAAACTGCATAAATTCGCAAACCAACTGGAGAAGAGAAGTTTGCCTTTTTAGACAAAACTTTTCAAAAAATATCGTATCTTTCCAGTCAAACTATTCATCTCGAACTTTAATATAGTGAAATTTCAAATAGAAAAAACAACGTGGAGTAACAAGTTTTTGATCTTGAAAATTTCAAAAATGGAACAAATTGCCTTCCTTAATGTGAGCTTTAAACAGTAAAGCATGTTTTAGAATTGTTTCAATGGAGTTTTTCCTCGATCTGCACAGGAAGACAGATTAACAGACAAACAGTAGCGTTAAAGGAAGACAGGTTAACAGACAAACAGTAGCGTTAAAAGTAGCCTGTTTTTACATATGAAAACGGCAGCCACAATTTGAAGATTATAATATTAATAACAATACTTAAACAGTGGTTATTTTAATCAGTTTTTGAAGGCATGTAAATATTTAGCTCGAGGGTTATAGCCAGAATAATTTAAATGTTCACTTCAAAAATAGAATAATTTTTATTCCAATGAAATACAGCTAAGTAGTTACATTAAAAACGTGCCTGTTGTAGCAATTGATAGTATATTATGCCCACGAGCAGAAAACGGAACACAGCAATTTTGTTTCAGCTGAAAGTTTTTTTTTAGCAAGAGTGAGAGTTTCAGCCAACTGTTTATCACAAACCTGTAAAATTTGTGCTGAATAAAAACTAATGAGTTGAAAAAGACGACAGATATCCCCTTTCTCTTTTTTCCGATTAAATATTTTTTTTCCGTTAATATTTCCTTCGATGCCAAATTAAAAAAAATTCATATAGCATTTTTTATTATGATCTCAGGATAGTTGTACAAAATATTATCTCACAATTTCTCAAAAGCTCCAATCAAGATCTGTCCTAAATTTTGCAAGACGTCTTGGCTATTCAAGTGTCATGAGATGAGTCCATTTTTGTCAATATTATTCTGATCATGTTTCAATTTTTTTACTGAGCATATGCA